>NC_084591.1:19881089-20255255 GCF_033807715.1 Cololabis saira | reverse complement strand
GTCAAGCATATATACATTTCCATAAGACATTTGTCTGTAAATATGATCTAAATTGGTAAATTCCTCCCAGGTGAATCTAGACTTTCTCTAATGAAAAGAGTTGATCAACCAATGATCGACAGTTTTCTGAATGAGCTCAAGGGAGCATCTCATGAACAATCTACTGGGGAGTATATAGGTAACCAGAGCACAATAGAAAGTTACAATGTCTGACAATGGAAGGACAACAGCCAAGAAGAAGGAGAGGAAGAGGGGTGACGCTGCGTGGTGGAGGAGTAGGAAGAGGAAGAGGCAGAAGAGGCGGACACATGCGTGTTCCTGATGAAATCAGAGCAACACTTGTAGACCATGTTTTGAATCATGGGCTGACTATGGCTGAAGCGGGGAGAAGGGTGCAGCCAAATGTTGGCAGAACAACTGTGTCCTCAATTATTCAAACTTTCCGCAGAGAGAACAGGTGTGTAATCTAACAGTATGTGCTGAATTACATGGAGTTTACTGTATTTACATGTCAATACAGTAATGCCCCATACAAAATTACAGTAGCCTATTCCACTGATGCTCTATACAATGCCATTGTGTCTTCCTCAAATTTGTTTTGGTTTACATTTCTATTTCCCACATAGGACTGAAAGACAAGTACACAGGGGTGGTAGAGGGCGGATTTTCACACCACACCAGGAGATGGCTATCTGCAACATTGTTGTTGAAAACAACGCCATTACACTGAGAGAGATACAGACTACTATTTTGCAGGACAATGACACATTTGCAAACATCCAAACAGTCAGTAACTCTACCATTGACAGAGTGCTAAAAAAACAACACATGCGCATGAAACAGCTATACACTGTCCAGCCATTGATGTGCCAGGCCAAAGGGGTGGCAACATAACTATGTGTGCCGCAATATCAGATAACGGTGTGCTGACACACATTCCACTGATGGGTCCATACAACTCTGAACGTCTAATAGCATTCCTAGACACTTTGTACAGGGATCATATCCTAGGTGGCCCAGCCGAGAATATGGCCCAGCCCAAATATGCCATAATATGGGACAATGTAAGCTTCCACAAGTCAAACCTAGTAAGGCAGTGGTACGCAAACCATAACAGAATGGTGATGGAGTTCTTACCACCATACTCCCCATTCCTCAACCCCATTGAGGAATTTTTCTCAGCCTGGAGGTGGAAGGTGTATGACCGAGAGCCACACACACAAGTGACCCTTCTGGCTGCAATGGATGCAGCATGCCAAGACATTACTGCAGATTCCTGCAGAGCATGGATTAGGCATGCAAGAAGATACTATCCACGCTGCCTTGCACGGGAGGACATCAGGTGTGACGTGGATGAGAATTTGTGGCCTAACAGACAGGAACGGGAAGAAGCTGAAGATCAGGATTGAGATTAGAATTTGGGGAGTTGTTCATATTTTTTTGTTTACCTACTGTATGACCTATGTTTATATTTTTGACCTATGTTTACACTTACGTATTGTATTTCACCTTTGTTATGTGCAGTGCTGTCTTTTTTTTTTCTGCACTGCAATCGCAATGTTTGCCAATGAAGAAGTCATTCTGTAAATGTGAATCTTGTCTTTTCCAATCAATCTTACACGTATATATTATATGAGGTCAAATGTACAACACTTGTCATCACACCTAAACCACATTTTACATCAACATGTCCCTTCAAAGTGCCTTCAATTGCCAACATGACTAATGAATTTGACTGTCTTATCTGTACACAATGACACAATGATTAAACATTCTGATGGCACTGACAAGTATATTGACACAAAAACTTGCTTTTGAGGGATGGACTAAGGATTTTGAGCAAGAGACTGGCTTTTGCAGGTGATCCACAGTGTTTTGCTATTTGTTCAAACTGTTTTGAGAAATGCACTTGATCTTTTGCAAATTGCAAGAATGATTGGAAAAATGTACCAAAGTGATTGAGAAAAACTGTAATTGGTTAGTAGCATATCTTTTAAATATCTTAAAATTATTATTCACAACTTTCTTCTTTCTTTTTTTTCTTTCATTTCATTTCTAATTGTACTTCAGGGAGAACACATGAACCCTGGAAAGGTGGAAATGCAATTCGATTTTCAATACGGATTGGTTCCCGTACAAAAGTATGATTATTTTGAATTGCATCTGAGGCGAGCGTCACTTGTGGAAGACACCTTTGCACAGCTGGCTGCTGCCCCTCCGAGTGACTTCAAGAAGACACTCATGGTGAGTTTTGTATTTCAGCCTGTTGCCTAACGTTCAGCCAAACCACGTTGTAGATGCGCTCATCTAAGACTCTGAAACTGTTTATTTTTCAGGTCTATTTTGACGGAGACTCAAAGGTCACACAGGTCTACAGGAAAGACTTGTTCCACCACTTGTTTCGCAACATTGTGGAAACTAAACCAGAGATGTTCATGTTTAATGACTCCAAAACTCTGGCGTGGTTCCCCTCTAAAGTAAGATCACAGGGGAAACTTTTTATTTTGTTTTTCTTTCTGATACCAATGACAGATTTTGGTGTATGTCCGAGTTTGGAGACTGATTGCGTCTACTTTCATTCATGCAGGCAACAGAGGAGCTGAAGGCAGATCTCCACCTGTTTGGAGTTCTGTGTGGACTGGCCTTGTACAATGACTGTATCACGTACCTGGCGTTCCCTCTGGCTCTGTTCAAAAAGCTGCTCCGCTTAGAGCCGACGCTGGAGGACATGATGGAGTTCAGTTCCAGTGTTGGACAGTAAGGATTTATCTAAATAAAAATCGATGTGTCATAGATAAGAAGTTACTCCAACTCATATACAGGAAACAAAGTCCACTGCTCATATAGTGCTTGTGTTCTGTTTTAAGGAGCCTGCAGTACATCTTGAACTATGAGGAGGATGACCTAGAAAACCAGTACTATGACTTTGTGGTTGGTATTCACTTAAACTACGATCGGTGCTCTGCTGTATCGTTTCATATTCCAAAGGTTTTGCTGTAATATCACTTCTCCTTGGCTAATTTTCAGATTAACTGGGATGGTGCAAATGTTGACCTCGATCCTCAAAATCCAGGAAAAGCAGTCACGAGTCAAAATAAGTAAGAATGACATGATAGTTTACCTTAGTTTATCAGTCTACATGCAAAGTGAAATGTTTGCTGATCTAAAATATATCATCTAACCAGGAGGGAGTTTGTGGATGCCTACGTGAATCACGCCTTCAACAAGTCAGTGGAAAGCACTTTTCAGGAGTTTGAGCGGGGCTTCTTCCAGGTGTGTGACCGGCCGCTGCTGAAGCTGTTTGGGCCGGAGGAGCTGCGGCGAGTACTGGCAGGCCACGACGACTATGACTGGGAAAAACTCAAACAGGTACACTAGATATGTTAACATATGTTAACAATTTATTTTCTTTTTCCCCTTATGCCTTTTGTTTCAACTGGAGCAGAATGTTTAATAATGTTTGTTTTACTTTGAACAGAATGCACTTTGTGACTTGTACGACCTAAGCCCGTCCACGATTCAAATGTTCTGGGAGGTTTTCGATGAACTGACGGAAGATCAGAAGAAAGATTTCCTCTGTGAGTATTCCCTCACATCGCAAGACATTTTCATTTATTGCCGTTGTTTCCATCGTTGAGCTAATGGTAAAGTGACAGTAAATCGGGCCCCTCTGCAGAGTCAGAGCTCAACCACAATCTGAGTGTGACTTCTTTCAATTCCACTATATTTCAGGTGGAAATATTGTGCTCTTTACTCAATATATGTGACAGCTGTAGTTAATAGTAACTTTTAAAAATATACAATTTTTAAATAGATAATATATAAGGCATGAACTATAGTGCCGTTTGTTAAAAATGAAATCTTAGGAAGAAACTGAGCTGAAATGTATGAATTACTCATGTAAATTATGCTCATACAGTGTAATACAGTAATACAGACCCCTATGAAAAATGGGTCCAGACCCAAAGATGGAGATGTACTAATTGAGTTGAAGGTTCTTACGTTTCCCTCCACTGTTGTGTTTCAGGGTTCCTCACTGGTTTCAGGAAGCCCCCCATTCTCGGCATGGAGCAGATCCAAATGCAAATGCGAAGTAAACAAATCTTAAGCGGATCCCACGATCAGCACTTTCCTGAGTCACTGACGTGTCACTGCATCCTGGAACTGCCTTCATACTCAACCAAGGAGATCATGCGAGACAGACTCATCGCAGCCCTGGAACCAGAGAGTGGATTCCTGGAGTGAGGCAGCAGAGACTCCTGGACCACCAGCTTTGTATCTGCTTTGGGAAATGGAGAATTCAGTGTTGTTCTGTCAGAACATCTCTCCCCTGTTACCTCAGAAAATAAAACCAAAACAAAACACTGAACAAACATGACACTTTTGTACGACTGCACTACAGAGCAACAATTCCACTGAGACTTAACAGAGCTGTGGTTTTTCAGCTTTAAAGTGACCAGTTCAGGTATTTGTGTTTAAATGTTTAAGCTACAGTGAAATAATTTATATGTATTTTTGTGCCTTAGTCAGACCGATAAATCTAATACATTCTTCTTCTACCTCCTGTAATCCAATGAGTATGTTAATTATGATTATATTATCTTGTTCTGTCTTTTTTCAATTTTCTTATTGTTGTTTTCTTGAATGTATGATATCCTACTAAATGTTATTCAGTTATCTGAAGGAAATATATTTATCTCTCGTTTATGTAAAGAATTCACATCAATAACTGCTTTGTTTTCAAACATGCCTTTGCTCTATGTAAAAATGATTTGGAAATGTTTGGTCAGATATATATTTTGCATTAAACGTTCCACATTTTCAGATGAATAACTATTTATGATGTTTCCTTGACAACATTTATAGTGCACATTAAGCAAATATTTGTTTCTGAAGCAAAACATCATCCAGAATGTATAGCCTACTTCTATTCTTCTATACTACTAGTATGATACGATTAAGCCCTTATTGCCCGGTAAGATGTAGTCCCTAATGTGACCAATAGATGGCGACAAAAGTCAAATTCACTGTCATCGACTGTTACAAAACAATAATAAACGTTATGTTAAAACATGATATAAACTTTGGTTAAAGATACAGCGTTTAACCTAGAAAATAACTCAAACACATGTGGGAGACAAATTGACAGTGAGTTCAGGAATCTGAAGGTGGTGACCGAAGAACTCAGAACTGAGAAATGACGGTAAACAGTTGTGGCGGTATGAACAACACAAGATTGCTGCATGGCTTTATTACAGACATTTGGCAGATGTATGTGTCCAGAAGGAAAAAAAGAAACAAAGAAATCACTAGATGGCGCCGTTACTCTGGTAACCATATTTTATGAAACAAAGAGCAACAGGGATGAGATCATCTTGCAGACTGATGCAGCTCCCTGTATAACAATACTTGAAACCTTAACCCAGCAGATAAAAACAGAAGTAAGATATCAAACATGATCAATTTGAGAGCACCAGTGACATCCTGATGAATATACACATACAAATAGAAATGCACTTTCTTTTAAAATGAAATTTAGACTAATATGACACTCGGGAATTATTTTTTGAAATAATGTAGAAAATCACATAAGTAACGCCAGAAAATTTGGTTCAGTTTTGAGTGTACAAAATGCAATTAAAGAGTTACATAACGACTTCTAAGAGACAGACAGGAAATGGCCTCAATGTGACAAATCCACCACCGTGCTTTGTGAATTTCCACATAAATATAAAAGTTGTTTCCAGGAAACAGAACCCCTTGATTTATCACTGTGTATTTATGAAGTCCCGGGTCGGTCATCCCTGACTGCTCACGAGCAGGAATGGATTATATTTTGGTCTATAAAGCAGTTCTCAATAGACCCTCAGTTGTCCTCGTTTCCCTTCTTTGTTTCACCCCCAGAGGTAAAAAACATACTGATTTCTTCTTAGTGTAACCCAGGTTTAACAAAGCGGAGGAAACGTTTTCTTGTGTGCATCTTGGACCTGGAATAATGTCTCAAATAAAATCAGGTGATCAATCCCGAAATGTACTGATTAATTTGTTGTGAGTCAATGTGAATCATGTACAGGCTACCGATTCTAGTATGTTTACTAAATGTTTTTAAACTGCATTTTACCCCTGAAAATCAATCAATCAATGTATCTATCAATGTATCTATCAATGTATGTATCTATCTATCTATCTATCTATCTATCTATCTATCTATCTATCTATCTATCTATCTATCTATCTATCTATCTATCTATCTATCTATCTATCTATCTATCTCTCTCTCTCTCTCTCTCTCTCTCTCTCTCTCTCTCTCTCTCTCTCTATATATATATATATATATATATATATATATATATATATATATATATATATATATATATATATATATATATATATATGTATGTATATACATACTACTTACAAGTTACTACTGTAGGCACACATTTAACAAAATGCTAAGACTCAAGACAGGGCAAAAACAGAAAGTAGGCTACCATGAAAATATGTCACATGACCTCAAGGGAACAGAAGAACAACCACAGACATAAAAACAAAAACAAAAAGGAAAAATGTGCCTAACCACACTTAAAGAAAAAGATTAGACAGATGCTGGCTCCATGAGGTGTCATTTGAAAACAAAAAAGATGCGAAATGAACCCAAAAACACCGGAGTCTGCAAGCAAGGATCAAATGAAAAATGACAAATAACTTGATTTTAATATAGGAAGACAAAAGCAGCAGCAGAGGAGCTTCAATCAACACTAAAGTCTCCAGTTGTGCCTCTCCGGAGGGCTTTAATCGAGTGCGTGCGGCCGCACATCTCACCAGACGTGCGTCCGCGCGGACGTGACGTCCCCGAATCTTTGTTTCTCGGACAAAAAAACTCAACGAGTCACATAAGTGACGAGTTACATAACTCCTGGATCTCCATTCAGTTATTTTCCTCTCCGCGCGCCCGCATGCTGCTGCTGCTGCTGGCGCGCGCGCGGCGCGGGGACGCGCTGGAATGCATTGACGTCACGAGGAAGCCGGGCACACACACACACACACACACACACACACACACACACACACACACACACACACACACACACACACACACACACACACACACACTTCCCATCCCTCAGTGCGCGGACGCGCAGCGGCTTCAGTCCGCCAGAGCAGCCAGTGGAGCGGACGCTCGGGGGGAAAGTGCGTTATGAACGCGGAGACGGGCACCAAGGCGCTGTGGTGTCTGCAGGTCTGAGTCCGGGGAGACGCGCAGCCTGAGCCGCGGAGCGTGAACCCGCAGAGGGACCGACACAGCCGCTCCGGCTGCGGGATATCTGCGCTGCGATGGTAAGTTGGAGACGCAGCATCCCTCCGTGTGCGGCTGGAGGAGGACGCAGCAGCGGCTGCTGCGTCCTCCTCCAGCCGCACACGGAGGGATGCTGCTGCTGGTACAGGCTGGTGTAGGCGAGAGAGATGGCTGTTCATTATTATGTTGCCATATTTCTTGTTTTGAAACGATGCGGCTCTGATGGGGAGGGGGGGCGGGGGGGACATGATGACGCTGCCAGGGATGAGTGGAAGTGAGGACTGTTGACGATGAAAAGCATTTTGATTTGATTTGATTTGATTTATTTTGTACATGTAAAAAACAACAATTCAAGAGAAGATAAGAAAACACAAAACAAAATAAAGAATGTCATACTTTAACACTTGATATCCTTATTTACATGTGCAAAAAGGAGTGGAAGGAAGTGTAAACTTATTTAATCCTACCCACATTCACTAATCATTTAACCCGTATTTATAAATACTCACACACTGTACTCACACTGCTAAATGACAGTATTATTATTATTATTATTATTATTATTATTATTATTATTATTATTATTATTATTATTATTATTTTTATTATTATTATTATTATATACTGTAAATATACTCACACACATACCTATACATACATACACATAGTTTAATATTGCTATATATTTGTACACACATGCCCATATAAATATTTATGTAAATATTCACACTATACTGTCTTAACTGTATCTGCTCTATATATATCTACTTACACACGTATTCACACACACGTATTCACACACACACACACACACACACACACACACACACACACACACACACACACACACACACACACACACACATATACACATATATATATATATATATATATATATATATATATATATATATATATATATATATATATATATACACATATATACTAGTAATAGTATTATATTAGTATAACTAATATAATTAGCTGCCCATTTCTGAACATCAATATAAACAACCCATTCACCCAATAGTGTTATCTGCAAAAAATCCTGTTTTTATATTTCTTTTTAAACGATGACCTGTCTCTCTTTAAGAAGACTATATATCGCCTAGGACACCTTAAAGGAGACACAGGCATATTATGCTCATCTTTTATTCAAAAGTGTACAAAAACAATCACGAGTAAGATGCAACAGAGTTGTAAAATGCTGACAACAAGACACTCAAAACGACAGTGATGCGAATAAAGCATAAACATGACTTCCAGTCGCAAGGGCAGAAACTACTGAGTAATCCAGAAGTAATGTGATCCCAGAATGGAGCAAAGTGACTTAACAAAGGGCTGCTTGAGTGCTCATGTTCACCATCAAGATGTGTGACTAAAACCCGTCACAAGAGGTGCAAAGCGAGCTTGGAAAGAGGAAATAAATGATTCCATAGAGAAGCAAAACTGCTATAAATAGATGCAAAACAGTGCAAAATGATAGTAAACACAACTACAAAGGGACTCAAAGATGCCCAAATGTATGCAAATATACAGAGATAATTAAATATATAGCCTATATTATATATATTACCAAGCTTGGAGCTTGGAGCCAAAACATGACTAAAATATTAACAAAATATTAACAAATGTGGAAAATAAAATTACCAAAAAATCCAATGGTGGCAACAAATGCAAAATAATATACTACTACCGTAATATATAAGAGGCTAAAACAACCAGTTGGATGAATACGGTACATAAAGGAAAAAAATTACATTTCAGACTAACAAAATATGTAAAACAATTACAAAATTGGCATTAAAAAGATGTGAACATGTGCAGAGAGAGTGAAGCAGATTCTTGTCTCAGATAAACTAGTTCAGCATTAAAACAGTCATTCAGACAACAGTTTCTTAAAACATGTGAAATGATTGAGAACCATGTTGCCTTGAACTGGAGTTCAGTTTTTCTTTTCATTAACTTCAGGATCTTGTGTCTCGGTCTAAAATCAGTGTTCAGTATGCAGCAGAGTAAGCTTTTAACTCAAGAAAATGCAAACCACACCGCTAACATTACCATGTTTTTAGGCTATGTATTTGGACTATGCAAGTTCTTTACAGCTACATATTTCACCTTGCAAGAGTCAACTATGTCCTCGAGCTGTGTGTTTGATGAACAGCTCATTATTTACCAAGTGACATGAAATGAATGGATGAATTAAATGACTGGAAGAGGGCAAGTATGTGCCCAGAGTTACTGAGTTACACACTGCGGATTTGTTTTGCAAAGACCCCATTGCTGCACCAACGATGTCAGAGTTCTCAGAGAAGCTACATTACAGGATTAATTGTTCTGTAAAAAGTTTGGTACATTGATTTAATGCCACAGTGACAGACAGATGGACAGTATCACCAACACTCCTTGTCTGGTAGTTTTTAAAAACTTCCAACAGAGAGGACTGAGATGGAGAGGTGCACCGCTGCAACAGTTGATCAGAGCTGGACGGAGTCACTCCCTCTGCCTCCAACATTCACACCGTGTTGACAGCTCAGCTGTGGTGCTGGCACATGCCCCGATCCTGTTAGCTGCAGCATTTAACAGTGTCCTAAACAACTTCATCCACGGCTGGAAAGTAGCCAAAATATTTAACATCTGGAGTGTGAGTTTGGGATTTTTCATCAGTGCGTTTCGGATGTGTTAAAGCCAAACTCGGCTGCTTGCCCCGTTTTTGTGTGGTTCATTTAAACTGGTCCGTAAGGCCCTCAGAGGGAAATTAAACAAAATACTGACTGTTAACTCGCAAGACTACACTGTCATATTCTTTTCCACAAATTAAAAGAAAAGAGAAAAAGTCAGCATTTATCATATTTATAAACTTGCAACACAGACACACACACACACATATACACACACACACACATACACGCACACACATACACACACACAGACTAATGGGGAGAAGAAGAAAAGAAAACATCTTTCAGAGAAAGTTACTACAAAGATATAAGAAATGCCTGCAAAGAAATATGATTAACAAAATAATAATACGTTGATGCTGAATTAACAGTAAGAAGAGATAAAACGTCCACAGACAGTGGACAAAGTGTTGTTAGTGCACAGATGGAGTACCACAAGCTACCTTTTCATAAAAGTGTTTAACAATGAAAGAGTTGTAACAGAAGAGGTGATGAGAGGTGACTGCAGAGCTCAAAGGCACAAAAAACAATCTCCTTTTCAAGTAAAAGGCTCACAGTTTTGCAGATTTCACAAACAGGAACTTTGTGAAACAACGGCTTAAAAACAAATTGGTGAATGCTGGTTAAATGTTCAGGGTTAAAATCCAAGCTACATGTTGTGTTTCATTAACGAAACCCACAACAAAGGGGTGGGTCTGCAGACCTCCCCCCGTGGAAGAATGCCCGCGTTGCTCCGGTTAGATAAACACACGAGAGTGAGGGCGGCGCAGAGAACGGCCAGGCTGACGGCAGTTGGGATGATGAAGACAGCAGCTGAACCTGCTACCCTGGGGGAGAAATTAGGATGACATCATCAGGTCTAATGCCATCTTCTGACCCTCCAAACAAAACCGACGGCACGCAAACACACACGGACATGCACATGCACTCAAACATACATTAGGGTTTACTGTTACAGTATTGATTTAGACGTGCCATTTGCGCTAGATGGTGATATTTGAGATAGAGGCAGATGCAGCCCTTCAACATCAGAGGCGGTACAGGAATATTTCCACATCTGCTGCTCTAATTGTACTATGCTTCTACTACGGTGTAATTCAGTCTTCACTCTGCAATCTAAACATGTTCTGTCATGAGTGCTTTTGTTAAATGAAGTGGACTCTGTACTTCTTTTGGTCCTGAGCCCTGAAGGGAAGAGGCTTCAGCAGCCGCTGACCTCATTTAAAGCTCTGCTCCCTCTAGGCCAAAGGCCCAATGCCGTATTTACTCTCATAGTCATTTTGGTCTCATTGTTTTGACATTTTGTTTGTGCTGCCAGGTGACTTCACGTCTGTGACGGACTTCCTCCAATCCGAGAAACCTTGAAACGGCGAGCTTTCCTCCGACATCTGCTGCAAACATGGACTCCTCTGGAGATGTGACCCCTGGCCAGGACGGGCTGGTGAACCCGAGGAGCAGCCCCGGTCGCTCCGACCTCAGCGGCCTCTACCACATGGGGCGGACTCTGGGCCGGGGCCACTTTGCTGTCGTGAAGCTGGCTCGCCACGTCAACACTGGGCAGCTGGTGGCCGTGAAGATGATTGACAAGACCAAACTGGATAAAATGGCAACGAGCCATCTCTTGCAGGAAGTCAGGTGGGAAATTGAAATTATTCTGAAAGGTTTTGAAGAAATGATTAATCCTGTTTAATCAAAAAAAAAAAAAGTTTTTTAACTGGTGGACTGATTTTGAATCGTAATTGTAAAAAGCTTGTGCTTTAAGATAACATTCTTGTCATACCTATCAAGTTTTGGATTTAAAAATAAGGGAAATTTTCCACCACCCGCTGTCCAACCAGCCCAACGAGGTCCAGTATTACATTTTATGACAGATTTACAAGAAATCTAAAACATCTACCGGTCAATCACTTACAAATTACAATTATGTGCTCTTTATGTACCTTTGTTGACACTGAAATGTTGTGGACATTCCTATGTAGGTAATTCCTATAATAGAGCCTAAATGAAAACAAAAAGGGGAATTAAAGCACATTTATTTATTTTAAATATTTTCAGTTTATATACAAATGGATTGTCTTCAAGTTAAACATTTTCTTTTAATTTGTCATTTTCACTCATGTGGGACTCTGGCTGGATATATTTACATGAAATCTTTGCTTTTTTAGCAGAAATGTCTTCTCTCTGTTTACATCCATCCATCTCTGATCTGTTGCTCTGAGTTTGCTCCCGTTGTCGCCACTAACCTCGTGAGAACTGCCCCCAGGCTACAGCAAGGGGCAGTTCTCGCGAGGTTAGTGACAATTCAGTTTATAGAGGCACAATAATCCTTTTTAAAAGTTATTATATTATAAAATGGGAAATTTACGGGAAAATAGTAATATTGAATTCAATTAAATTCAATTTTATTTATATAGCGTCTATTACAACAGAAGTTGTCTCTAGGCGCTTTCCAGATACCAGAACATGACCCCCGAGCAATTATTACATAAACATAACATAAACAATGGCAGGTAAAAACTCCCCTGGTGGGAGAAAAACCTTAAGCCAAACAGTGGCAAGGAAAACTCTCCTTTAGGAGTGAGGATAGCGGGAAAGAGGGGTAAAATATGGTAGTTTCCCAGTCAAAACGGGAGACTTGACAGGTATGGTTCTTGCGTCTTCTAATCTGCTCTCCACCTCCAGGTGCATGCGGCTTGTGCAGCATCCCAACGTGGTCCGGCTCTACGAGGTCATCGACACCCCCACCACGCTGTACCTGGTCATGGAGCTGGCCGAGGGGGGCGACCTCTACGACTACATCCTCCGCCACGAGGGCGGCGTGGCCGAGAGCACGGCCAAGCGCCACTTCGCACAGATCGTGCGAGCCGTGTCCTACTGCCACCAGCTGCACGTGGTGCACCGAGACCTGAAGCCCGAGAACGTGGTCTTCTTCCCCCAGCAGGGCACCGTCAAGCTGACAGACTTTGGGTTCAGCAACTTGTTTCAACCTGGGATGATGCTGGCCACCAGCTGCGGGTCGCTGGCATACTCTGCTCCGGAGATCCTGCTGGGAGAGGAGTATGATGCTCCGGCTGTGGGTGAGTTGCAAGAACCCTTTTTTTTTTTTATTTCCCTTCAGGATTGTAAAAGAATCACTCTAGAAGTTGTTAATCCTTCAAAATGTAGATCCCATATGACTCCGGGCCTTATAAAAGCGTCACTCAGGGAATGTGGATCCATAAATACTCCTCAGACATATATATATATACGCCTGTTTTGTCTTTACCCTTGTTCTCAGCTCAGAGACATTCAGTAAACTCTTGTACACTCACAGGACCTGCGGGTCACCCACTCCAGCAACCCTGATGGGACACCTCACTGATGTGACCACTTATGCAGCCAGAGTGAAACACACAAACTCACTTGTCCTCCTCATTTCTATAATTCATCTACACAGCTTCTGCCAACTTCTCATCGTTGCAAGCGCGAGCTTCCCCATTTCATCAGATCCTCAAAGCAAATGGAAAACTAGCCATAAATCCTTGCCTGTAAGTTGTCAGGATTGTTTCCTCCAGTATTTTACCAACCACTAACGGCATAGGTTGACCTTTTTTATATTAAATTTTAAAGATGTTTCTCTAAAGATTCAAAGCAGAAATCCACAAAAATATCACTGAAGGATGGTATTTTTCCATGATACATCCTGGAACGCACAAAAACCCTTTATTTTAATTGTAGGAGAACTTTAAGCTCTTACAAATAGATTTAAAGTGAAATGGTCCAACATTCGTGCTTCTGAAATGTTAGGATCTAGGATATTGGGTCATCAGTCAAAGAAATCACATCTCTCCTCGGGCCTGCGGGGCTGCGTTAAGGAAGGGCATCCGGCGTGAAATCGGGCCAAATGTGGCGACCCGTCTGCTCAGAGAGATTAAGCCTAAATGGTTGACGATGAGTCAAAGAAATCATATGTGTCTATGCAGATTTATTGAAAACATTGTTATTTGTAGCCCCATAACAAAGTTTTGTACGTTATAAGCAGCTCTAAACCTGCATGCATGTGGAGCATTTTCTGATGTTGCATGCAACATGTCGGCCATTGTTTCTCTGATCAGCATTTCAAATGCAGCTATTAATGATGTATAAATGAACATCTTTGAACATTGAGCTTCCTGTCACCTGCCGCATAGCCATCAGATACCATCATGTTTTGTTTTCTGCAGTTGATTTAACACGTATTTAGGAGCCTGTGGTTTCACCGTAAAGCCTGCAGATTTGTTAACATACAATTACCTGAAAATGGTTTTGTCTTTTATGGGAAACATGCTCACTTCAGTCTGCCACATATGTCTGTGTGTGTGTGTTTGTATGAATGCTCATCCCTCTCCCAGAGCAACGTCTGTCTCCACAAGCCTGTGTGGGTATTCCTCGTATGTCAGCATATGTGTGTTTGTGTGTGATGTCTTTGTTTGTGCTTCCATGTTGACATGCTACTGTGTGGTTGCGGCAGCGTATGGATCCCTGTATGAGTGTGTTTGTACATCTGCTGAGGATTAGAGTGTGTATCTGGGTCAGTCTAGGAAAGCCAGGAGCTCATGAGCCAAGTGGGCACGTTTCTGCAGTGGAACCAAACGCTGCCGCTCCCCGCTGAGCTCCCGGTGCACGCTGCAGAGGGGGCATTTGTCTGAGAGAGGCCCGAACAGGAAGTTCCACACACTGCTTTGTGTACTCAGTGGAAGAGTCGCGCTTATTGTGGGACTCGATGTGCTAGAAATATTAAAACAGAAGGATTTTGTGTGTCGGGGTGGGGGAGTGGCATGCACGTCTGGTTCAGGGAGGTCGGTGGCTTTATCTGCTAAGCTGGATTTTATTTTGGCAGAGTCTCTGCACTTTTCCCTCTCCTGAATACAAATGCAGCGGCAGCTCGTGCTCCGTCTCGCAGAGGGGCATTTTCTGCATTCAGCTGCGTGAGATTGAGTTACAAATGGGCCAAAACAACAGAACGTGTAATTGAAGAGCTCACAGGCTTTGTCTTTTTTCCTTCACCCCCTGGTGACCTTGCCACATGGGAGAGCTCATGAAACTCTGCTCGTTCTTGACTTTCACCATGACGGTGGACTTGCATTAGTTCCCTTCTCATTTTTTCTGGTTCCTGCTTTTAAAAGGACCCACGTGAACTTGGTCCATTTAAACTTGCCTCCTTCAAAAACATTTTCTGCTTCATTTCATCCAAAGTGCACTTCTCTGCTCGGGCTTCCTTGGATCAATGCAGTCTGTCGATATCGTGATTGTGTCGTCAGCTTGAACGTACACTTCCATCACCCCCACACGCGCATGTATTTATGGATGTGTGTATAATCCTGAGCTGCACAGGACAGAGATGTCCCTCAGTGATCTCAGCTTAGTAAGATGACTCATAAACCTACACACACACACACACACACACACACACACACACACACACACACACACACACACACACACACACACACACAGACACACACACACAGACTGCTCTCTGTGTCTCTTTCATATTTCTGTCTCTTATAAACAGGCCGCTGTTTAATTCTGTTCCCGTAGTCTGTTTCCGTGTGTGTGTGTGTGTGTGCGTGTGTGTGCGTGTGTGTGTGTGTGTGTGTGTGTGCGTGTGTGTGTGTGTGTGTGCGTGTGTGTGTGTGTGTGTGTGTGTGTGTGTGTGTGTGTGTGTGTGTGTGTGTGTGTGTGTGTGTGTGTGTGTGTGTGTGTGTGTGTGTGTGTGTGTGTGTTGATGATCATATGATGTGGAGGAGACAAAAATGTCCCCCGGCCCTCGAGCGTTAAATGAAGATAAAGGCAGCCTGGAGTTATGCTACGTCTGACATCAGCTCGATTCATACTCCCGTGTACAGTTCTCACACC
This sequence comes from Cololabis saira, assembly GCF_033807715.1. Classification (NCBI taxonomy): domain Eukaryota; kingdom Metazoa; phylum Chordata; class Actinopteri; order Beloniformes; family Belonidae; genus Cololabis; species Cololabis saira. The sequence goes on along the minus strand of NC_084591.1, from coordinate 20,239,400 downwards.
TATGAGTGTCATCTGTGTCTCTTAAGACCAGAATTAGATTGTGGTCAAAGTTTTTGTTCATGCTAACCTGCTTAGTTGTGGCTAAGGGCTGAACTTTTTGCTGAACAAAACCAGTTTTGTCTCAGATAAAGAAGACCAGAGTGTGTGACGCGGCGCTGTGCCTGAACAGGGATGAAATGTTGTGACAGAGAGGTCGGGCTTGGCAGGAAAGTCACGGAAAATGTCAGATATGAATAAAGGAAGCGCTAATTTGGTCGAGTGTTTTTGGTGCAGGAGGAACTTCTGCTCTGGAGAGATTATTGGAAGCAAGGCAGAGTATCCATGAAACATTTCATGTTTCATAAACCCTCTTTCGAAATCTAGGGTTTTACTGATCAGGACATAATAAAGAAAAACTAATCATCAGTCCTTACAATGTCTTAAAATAGGGACAATTCAAGCTTGTGCATCCCTTTTTTATTCAACACAGACTAAACCAAAAGGCAGCGTCAGTGAAAAGAAAAGTAGCATGATTTAATAGCTTGTAATAGCTTGTCTGTGATGTCATCAGCCTCTCACATTTTTGTTGAGGAAGTTTGGCTCCCTCTTTTTTTACAATGTTGCTTCACCTTCTCTCACCTGAAATGAGCTGGGATAGGCTCCAGCAGACCCCCGTGACCCTGCAAAGGATAAAGCAGGTATAGATAATGGATGGATGGATGGATGGATGCTTCACCTTCATTAAAGGGATTGTGACATGAAAAACAAATTTTTCTTGATTTTTTGTGTTTTGTTGGGTGTCTTGACATCAATTACACCCAAAAAAAACGAACTTTTAACATTCAGTGTATTGTGTGCTTTCTGGGAGTTCCCGCATAATTATGCAAAAATGGCGCATCTGGTTCGGTGGCGGACCGTTACGTATAGGTCCGCTAAATCACCGCCCCCTCCACCCAGCTCCCTGCCCATCACCTATCCTCTCTCCGCCCACAAGACAAATCACCCGAGCACTGAGCCGCGGGCTGGAGGGAGAGAGACGGCCACCGCCTCTCTCCTCTCCACCCGCGCTCTCCTTTTTTTTTCGCCTACGACCTCAGATCAGACGAGACAACCCGCTGAATTTAAGCATATTACTAAGCGGAGGAAAAGAAACTAACAAGGATTCCCTCAGTAGCGGCGAGCGAAGAGGGAAGAGCTCAGCGCCGAATCCCCGTCCGAGCGGCGGGCGTGGGAAATGTGGCATACGGAAGACCGCTTGCCCGGTGCCGGTCGGGGGCCTGAGTCCTTCTGATCGAGGCTCAGCCCGTGGACGGTGTGCAAGACAAAATCACATACCATTGATCCACTGTCTGCTGTGTGCGTCGTGGACGAACTTGTTGTGGACTATCTTGAAGTAAATGATCTACTTCGGGATCTGATTCGGGGTCGAATAAATGCGCATTAGCCGCCATTGTATATATAAAAAAAAGTTTTGGAATAAATAAAAACTATTGCTGTAAGTTTTCGTTCATCTGAGGGGGGCGGTGATGATTGACAATGATTGACAGGAAAGGGGGAAAAGGACGCGTTTTTCACTGCGCAAAAAACACCGTCATAAAAAAGCCAGGCATGGAGTACCGGAGTGAAGTTTTTCTTGTTACACCTTTTTAGACACATTCGAGGGATATTGGCCAAGACTTTTAATAGTGTTAAAAGCATGTTAAAAATGATGTCACAATACCTTTAAGGTTTCTTTTATACGCAGATTTTCGCTTGATTTTCAACTGTGTCTCTTTGCATTATCGCAGACATCTGCACTTTGGACTCGTCCGTCAAGACAAAGTTCCATCAGTCATGTAGAATTTAGTGATGGCTGTGGTGTCACGTCACCTTCAGACAGAGAGGCTTTTCCCTGCACGTCTTAACAGCCCATACTTGTATACTTGTTTATTTAACGTGTCAGGTGAGGCCTGCTGACCTAAGATGTTTCTTTTGGGTTTTTTGTAGTCTCTCTGAACGTTGAATGGGCTGAATTTGGGCTGATGTTGCTGGGCCACTTTTAGCAACATCCCAGTTGTCTGTACTGCTTTGTATTTGTGAATAATCTTTAATTCTGCTGAGTAGCCGACTCCAACTTGTTTGAAAATAGTCTCATATTCTCTGAAATGTCTTGTCATTGCTGATGTCGTTCCCTCTTGGCATTCTTGTCAGACCAGCAAAGTGTCACTCTGCTTTCATAGAAGTGCTCACACTTGCACATAATGGATTAATCAAATACTTTGATGAACAGTGCTCGGCTGCTGCTTACCCTGTTAAGGCATACTTGGGTTTTCTTTACACACCCTTCTGCATTTAGGCTCAGTTATGTTTTTGCTCTCTAGTCGATTAAACAGTGTAATTCCTCATGTGTGGTTTGTCTGTACTCTAAATTTGCTTAAATCATCGAATATTTTACAGTTTGAGGGGAGAAATATGCAAATACCTTTCAAACTTTCAGTGAAAAACATTGATTTTGGATAATCTTTCAACTGTATGATTTATTATTGTTTTTTGGAACGTGATAAATACCTAAAAGTTAAGGGCAGATGTACATGAACAAATTACATGAATACATTGATTAATACATTATACATTAATTAAATTAATAAACAGGACAAAATTAAATATTTTGGGTTTGAATTGTATGCAATGGAATAAAAAAAAACTGTAAATAGACATATCCACCAGCTTTATTTTCACTGTAATGTCTTCAGTTTCTCTTATTAAGAATTGCAGGAAAAGGTACAGCGTCTTAATGCAGGAGGTTGTGGAGCTGTAGCTTCAGACACCACAGAAAACCAGAATGAGGCTGAGGAGGGTTGTGCAGAAAGCAGACGGGCTTAAACAAGAATACATTTCCAGGGACAATGCCTGACTGGTTGAAAGAACATGGGGACCCGGATTATTGGACCATAACATGACATGACATTTAAATGGAGAATGGGGTTTATTGGACAGATTAGTGCAGCTGCATTAGTCCATACACCCAAGAATAACGGCAGTTACGAGCCAACAGATCTTTCTTACTGAACGCAAGCAAAAGCTTAATTGAGTGCCAGGAGGCACTCAATCGTACCGTGCTAATATGCATATGTCATTTGTCCACTTTATTTACACACATTACTTCCCCCATCTCTACTGTGACCTTACTCAGGATGTGGATTGCACTGAAGTGAAGGTTCATTGCAATCTTTTGGGTTCTTTAGCTGGGCTGTTTTTTATTAATTGGCATTTAAAGGAATGTGGATTTTGGACTCTGTTGGATTTAAATTTAATTATGCATGAATTACAATTTGGAGTCAGTTGGGTTTCATTTAACTTTGTAAACTTTGACTGCTTTCTCTGTAAAGGGCCTTGAGATTATTTTGTTGTGAATTGGTGCGGTGCAAGTTAAGGAACTTTAAATTTGAATTGAACTGTCTTCAAAATGTCCTTTTATTCAGATGAAGGGCGGACCAGACTTTCAGATAAACACAGAGCTGGACGGTCATAGTGTTGCAAGTAGAGACTCTCCTCCTGCATCTGTTGTGCAACTTTCTTCATCTATTTATGTTCACATGCACATCCTGGCACTAGAACTTCCTCTTGGGTGTTGTATGTGTACTTCTCAGTGTGCTAAAGTTTCACATATTTGCCACAGGATGTAAAGTTGCTCACACGGTCTAACAACTTCCTTCCCTGTGCTGTTGCCTAGTAACCACTGTAACATATTTTGTCATTTTTCTTTTTTTAAGGATGATTTGATTTTTGCATCTAAGATGGTTAACATTCAAGGGAAAGTCTGTATTATTATTATGACTAGTTATTACTAGTGCGTTAATGCAGACACTTAGAAACTTACTCTTGTAAGCGAGTTGGGGCTTGAGGCCTATGTTGATGCTCGTCTCCATGCATGGGGATACCTGAGGTGTCTGTTGTGGCTGGTTGCGCTGGTGTGCTGTTGCTGCTCCATTAGTTGCTCCATCACGAGTTGGACAGAGTTCGGGCTATTTGCTGAGCAACTGCATCTCTGCAGACATGTGACAAAATAACAGTATTTCATGTGTAAAAGATAGAAGACAGAGAAAAGGCATAGCAGTCAAAGATATACAGTATAATTGAAGATTATCTGGTCCAGTTATTGTCTGTGCTTTTCAGCCGTACGCCTCTTACTGCTTTTCTTCATTTACATTTTGTCCTTGTATTGAGCTCGGCCGACTCTCTACTCCCCACTCGTGCAAACTTTCAATTACACAGCATTCAAGCCATGTGCTTATCATCTCAGCCACTCACTGATAGTTAATTGGAGAATAGCACACAAGTCTGTCGCTCGAATGCCTAAAATCCTCAAAACTGTGTGAGTGAGACTGAAGAAGACTGATACGTTCAAGCTCCATGAACGAACCTCAGCCAGTTAATTGGGCGCGGGGGGTTTGCAGACGCATTTCCTGTCTCGTCACAAACATGAAGAGAAGAAGATGACTTTACCAATCAACGTGGATTTCAGAAAATCAGGGAGAGACTTAGAGGACACTTTACAGTGAGTGGGATTACATACTTGTGGGAAGAGAACACAAGAGTTGGTGGATTTGTTGTGGCTGCAGAGCAGCGGTCTGAGGACCTGGAAGACAAGCACATCCACCAACTTTTTGACTAGTATATAATCCCTTTAGCTGTAAAATGTCCTCTAACCCGCTCCTTGATTTGGTGAAAGCTATGCTGACTGGTAAAGTCCATTTTTGAGGTGAGACCGTAAATGCTCTGGTCTGCAAACCCAACCCCCCACCCCCTCGCCCTCATGTTTTGCGGTTCTCAGCTTTGCCCGTATCGGCTGTCGGCTCCAACATCTCGCTTGCGTATGATAAGAAATAAAATCGGTTTCATTCCATCTGAATCCACAACATTAATGAAAGACTGGAAAGCAGTGTATGCAGGCCTAAAAGAGTATAAAGATGTCATTAGTACACACTGGAGTTGGCCGTGAGTTGTACTTTCTCTATTAACGCAGGACTCCCAGCAGGATGAAGTGTTGACAATGTCTTTTCCAACTGATTCCAACATCTGTGTCCTCACTCACGCCTCCTCGGGGCAATGTCTGTGCAAGTGTGAACAGCACTAAGGCTCCTCTCCAGCCTGCTGCTGCACCACATTATAGACAACTTAGGCCTTTGCTCTGCGGTGGAGGCGGGAGTCGCGCCGTTGCCCGGCTGGGAGCAGCACGTGGAAAGCCCCCATAAACAACCCTTTTTAGATCAAGGAAGAGCTGCACAACCCGAGAGGCTTTCCAGACAGAACCGCTTTGTCAGTGTTTTCACATCAACCTGAAGGCTGCAGGCCTGTTTATATCAACAACTCCTGTTCCGAGGCTGGAGACCGGCACAGAACCGGCGGACCACCACAAAGCAACTCTCCTCGCAGCCAAGAATCAAACATTGATTCATATTTTCATACATATACAGCAGCTCACGTATTGTAACAAGACACAAACAAGAGTATATGTAAATTACAGGCTGCTGTTTACCAGCCAGGATCCTGGTAGGCTGTCCTGGTCACTGCTGAAATAAACTGGTTGTGTTAGATCAGCTTAGCTCAGAACAGGTCATAACAGTTATATTTACAATATGAAACTATAAACCCTAAACCAGACATAAATGTGCCTTTAAGAGGACAAGACCATTTTAGCTAAAACTACAATAGTTATATAAAATATAAAATCTTAAATAGAAGCAAAATAACAAGAACAGAAACTTTTTGCACGCTTTATTTGTATTTGTTCTAACTTGTTGTTTAACATGTCTTTCTTTTATATTTTTAGCCGGGGGACTGCCTATGGAAACTAGCTTTGTAGCTAAAATTGGGGCATTTGCATTTTTAATTCTAAATGTATATGAATGTACACTGTCCCTTCCCAAATAAACTGAATTGAATTGAAAAGCATGGCTGCTATTTGCTATTTCAAGTCGTGTCTAACCACAACTGCAATGAGACCTGTTATTTAATTTGCAGGTCGTATGTCTAGATGTCTATATTCTTACACACCGGACCTGTAAGGAATTAAGTCAATGCCTAAATATAATTTATTTTACTGTGTCGCTAAACAGAAACTCAAGAAGTCATTGTGACTAACGTCAGAGCAAAATGCAGTATCTTCACATGATCATAAGGATGATCACGTCAGTGTTGGAAGATAATCATATCAGAATAATGAGATTGGTTAAGATCAGAACAAATATGTCTTCAGCGTTTGTTCATTTCATGTGATACCGCGTCGTAATTAATGACCTGTTTTCTCTGTAACAAGTGAGCGGCCTGCAGTGGACGCTGGGATCGTCTCGTTTTAGCCTCCTAATGTAGGCAAAAGGCTTATTTTTTTGGATCTGAACTTGGAGGACCTTTTGTAACAGAGTCTGCTCTGTTCACCCTTTATGACGTATTTGGTCTTGAAATGTGAACTTGAACACGGATGAGCCCTTACAGGGCCGCAGAGACCGGATCCCTCTCTGAACTCAGCTCCGAGCCAAAACGCTTGCACTCAAACTCGTCGTGAAACATGAATCGGCCTCTCTACGTGTAGCTTATTAGCTCTGATGAGACTGTCTGTGTGTGTTTGTATATCTTGAGTGGATCTTTGTATTGTCAGCAGGCCACTAATGTGTGGTGAGAATGTGTGACATTCTCCAGTGAGAGGAGGAAAGTACGCTCTCAGCACTCAGTGGCCTCTCCTCCCAGTTACATAACGCGTCTCCGGAGCAATGTTAGCATGCACTCGAGTGAACGTTGCATGGTGAGAACTGAGGGCTGTTGTTTGGACCCTCATGAATATGGTGTGGGACAATAGCTGAATGTCTCGTCACACGCGGGCCTGGTACAAGTGAGAGTGTCTGGATAGAGGAGCGCAGTGTTTCACCGTGTTCTGAAAAAAAAAAAAAAAAGGAGATTTGTAAGTCTCCGCATGAGATTTCTTCAGGATATGACAATATTAGATTTTGCAGCTGACTGTGATTAGAGACGCCCTGGACGGACCCATTACAGAGTCGGGGGGTTTCAGTGAAACGTCTGCTGGGTGTCACAGCCGAGATTTACATGAACCCCTAAAAATGGGAATCCAAAAAACACACAAACACTCCTACACACATGTAGTGCCACACACACATATCTAAAGAGAAAAAAAAGTTATTTTCAGTTATATCCAAAATTGCTCAGCCGTTTTTAAATGTTTTTAAAATTGTTTAAAAGCTTACTGTGTAATATGATCAACAGGTGGAAAAAGGTTTGATGTGGGAAACAGAGACAGACGGAGGAAGAGGTGAAGATTGTATCTTATTACATGATGTTTGGCAGGACTCAGCATCTTTTAGGAGCGTCTTTCCTTGACTCCTTTCACCCACATGAGCCAGGAAAAGACCTGCAAGGCAGAAATGACCCTGGTGGATCACTATCACCTTTGAAGTGGTCAAGAACATTCAGCGTGCCGCTTGCAGGCTCCTAGATCAATTCACAACATTGAGTTTTCCCATCATTTTACGTCCACTTTCCTTCTCAATTCAAAGTAGATCTATAAGATCTATAAGCTTAAGATAGACCATAAGAGCTGTTTTTATTGTTAATAAAGCTTAAATTCATGCAGCCTAAATCAGCTGAGACACAGTCTGGACCACAAGCTGATAATTTCACTAAAGTTTTGCACCTAACAACAAATGATGAAGATCTGAATCTGTAGACATGTGTAACGCGAGCAGATTTTAATTGAACGTAGCTTAACTCTTTCTCGGAACGGTTAATCGGTGCCGACACAACAACAAGGAGTGTTGGAGAGGCGGAGTGACACTCCAGCGGACTTAATCTGCCTAATCTACCCTGAACCTTAGACCTCAGTGGAAAAAACGAAACAGCCAACGTTGAAATGAGCTGCAAGCTCCTAGAAAACAAGGCCAGGCTGTGGTGATACGGGTATTACCAAAACAAGCACCTACAAACCAGTCCCACCACACACTCTGCATCAATCTATCTGCAAATAGAGATCAATGCAGACCATATATGTAGGAATTGTAGGTATTTATCTTGAACAAGGACAAGTTCGTGTCTAATCTTCCTCATGATAACATGGGAACAGCTCCAGCGCCGCCCCAGGACCCTGAGTGGGATGAAGCACATGTAGAAACATTGTAAATGCTTTAAATGTTTTATTAAGGTGGAGATCAGCCTTTTCCAGAGTTTATGTGCGAGTTTCACTAAAGCTACGAGCCTTTAAGAGGTGAAAAGTCATTGAGGAAGACTTGCACAGGTTCCTCGGAGGTTCCTGAGAGGATTGCTTGTTTTCCGCTCTAGTTCGAGAGAGAGACATCGTGTCCCGTCTGAAGACAGACGAAAGTGAAGACAGTAGCCGGGAGAGGAGAGGCACCGCGTGAAGCAACTTGGAAATGTGTTGAGCTGAAAAGTAGAGATGACTCAGTTTCAATAACTTGAATATGCAGAGGGTTCTGTGGATGATATGATCCGTGAAATTTCTGGTGTCACATCAGGGTTAACGACTGACTTGAACAGACTGTGCTGTGTTGGTATTTCCAGTGTTTGGGAGAAACACGAGGAAAGACAGAAAGAGGAACGTTCTCAGAATAGCACGACGCTGCAGCGAGCTCTGTTTGTGATGGCCTTCAGCCCTCATCTCCCTCGCCTCTGCTCTGAGTGTGTGTGTGTGTGTGTGTGTGTGTGTGTGTGTGTGTGTGTGTGTGTGTGTGTGTGTGTGTGCGCTCCTCCAGGGGCCTGCTGTGCTCAGACTGTACCGAGCTCCATGAGCCTCCTCTCAGGACATTAGGGGGAGGAGACGAGGGGAAGGAAAGGGAGGAGACGGTGGAAGAACGTGGTGTCAGCAGTGTGGGTCAGGACGTGTGAACATGTGTGTTTCTGAGTCAGAGGGCACCGGTACCGAGCCCAGCTGTCTGCAGCTCACACGCACAACCTTGCTTGCATGTGTCATCACTTTATTGAGGAATGATCTCACGTAAGCTTCCTCAACAGGGAGGCTGCCAGACCTCATCCTGCTGTTTGTATTTGTCCCACAAACATTAAGTTATCATTTATTTAGCTGGTGTGGAGTCTTCTCGTCATGTTATGATACACCGTCACCGTATCGCAACCTCAAAGCTTTCTAAATATGATCAGAGAGCTGAGGGACAGGGGGTTATTTTAAGTCCCGGGATGACTCCTATTTAGGACTAATTTCTGTGATATTTTGTGTGTTCCAGATATCTGGTCCCTGGGGGTGATCCTGTACATGCTGGTGTGTGGAGTGCCTCCTTTCCAGGAAACCAACGACAGCGAAACCTTGGTCATGATTCTGGACTGTCGGTACTCCGTCCCTGAACACGTCTCTGACGACTGCAAAGAGTGAGTAATGAGAAATATTCACAGAGCCACAGACCCTGGGAAAGAAAGAAAAAAAATCCTGAACATCTTCCAAGGTTGAGGATGTGTGTGTGTGTGTGTGTGTGTGTGAGACCTCATTTATTTATATGTTTATATACCAAAAGTTTGGACGCACCTTCTCATTCAAACGAATGGGGAAGGGTGTCCGGAAACGTTGGTTTTGTACTGTATATATACAGTATATATATATGGGTCAATGACATGACACCTATATTTTCTGAAAAACAGATTTTTTTTCAATTCAAAAAAGGTTTAAATGGATAAAAAAATACCATATACATGACCGACCTGTCCCACATATGGACTCACTTGAATTTTACAAAAAATACTAGTTATTTGGGATTTTGTTGTTGTTTTAAGCGTCAAAATGTCATGTGGTGCGACCGTCCGACCAGGACTCTGGTTTTGAAAACTTTTTTGAAATCACTCTAAATGTATTTAAATCAATCTTCTGCCCTATCTGGCATGATTTCTGAAATGTCTTGTTATGTGTAAGATCGCAACACATTTGTATTAATATTTCCATCATAATATACAAACAAAGTTTGACTGATGTCCATTTTATGAAATATCATGTGGCGCGACCATTAAAAACACAACAATTTTTGTATAATACTGAAAACTTGTAAAAAAAAAAGAAGTCAAGATGTTAGGGAAATTAATTTATTTTAATATGAATCATGGTTGCACCACATGACTTTTTTTTAAGGCTAGTGCCAATTCATCTTGACAAAAAACTCTGAAATCACTTAATGTACAGTACATAGTATATACATACATATATATATATATATATATATATATATATATATATATATATATATATATATATATATATATATATATGAAAATATATATCAATGGGGCCACACACACATCCTGGAGAATGTTCACTAGGCCTTGTTATTTTACAATAAATAAACCCAGTATTTGGACAAAAGTAAACATCTCGAAAAAGCTGTGTTAAAGTACCAGGAAGGGACTTTTAGCTCAAAGGGTCCACCTGCAGGTGTGGAGGTTAATTTAAGCTTTAGTCTTGTTTGGTGCTCAGAGTTATCTTTTCTTTTCCTCTAACTTCAGTCGTTGCGTTCTTGGGCGCTTTTGACCCCTCTGATGTCGCTGTAGCTCTGTGAGCTGGTTCCATCTCATAGCCCTCGTTGAGCTTTATTGAGCAGAGCCGTAAAGACTTAAGCAGTTGTGTTTATTTGCTAACGGTAGAAACAGGACACTGGGAGCTAGAAAACGCTTCCTAAAATTAAACCAAATATTATCTAATATGCAAACTGAAACTGCATCTTCAAATGCTGAGAGGAAGATAATGAGCTCTGGAATCAGAAGAATCACATTTAGTACTTTGTTTTGAGAGGCTGCTTTGGCGTCTCTGGTAACTTGAGCTCTTTAAGGCTCTTCAGAGAACTTCACAGATAATGTGTGCAGGACGAAGCCTCGTCATCAACCAGTTTATATTTTCCCTCTGATTTCAAAAGATGAAATATCATCCTGAAAATGGATTCAATCATCCCCCTTATCCGACGCCGTATCCTAATAACTGCGGCTCTTCGGTGGATTTCTTTAGGCAGTCGTCTTTAAATATTTCATGGCTACAAATCAAAGTTCCAGCTTCATCTCCTTGTTTGATGCAGATTCATGATTCAACTGTGAATATTGCTCCACAGTCTGACTTCTCATCTTTAGCCCAAAGTAAGCTCATTTTCTTCTGCTTGGGTGCAGAAGGTTTATATTTGGCTTCTTTGCATATAAATCCCCCTTTCTCCAGTCCCAGTTTTTCATGCTTCAGTCACAAACACTGTTTCTGCTTGTTTGTTTTCATTAACTTTGGCATCGTCTTTGGTCTACCTGCATGTTTACCTTTTATATCCATCCTTCTTTTAAAGTTCAGTTCAGTTGCTTCACATGTCATAAACGTCAGACTGGGAACAACCAACAGCCTTCATCAAAGTCTGTGCTCCCCTCTTGAGGCAGTTATACTCTGTAATCTTTCTGGTGTTTTAGATTACAGCTCTGTTGTTGTTGTCATGTTTCCTGGTAATTAGACAGATGAAAAAGCTTCTTAAGATCTGCAAGTGCTCTCTTTTAACTGCAGATAATGATTTAGAAAATATGTTTTATTAAGTCAGAAATAGGTGTATGTGTGTGTGTGGGGGGGGAGGGTGCAAGGGGGCTTTCAACCTACCAAATACACCAGTTGTATGAACATTAAAAGTAGTTGAAAACATTTTATTTTATTGTTTTGTAAATGTGATAATTATGTAAATGAATGTGCTGCATCGGATATTTTGCTGTATAAAGTTGCGGTAGGTCTCACAGAGCCACTGACCGTAAAATCATCTCATTAGCCTCCATTTCAGTGAATAATTTCAGTGTCCCAGTTAGTCCGAGGCTTCTGCAGCACAACTGCAGATCCAGTTGTGCTGCAGTGTCTGACCGCTGTCTGGTGTCATCAGCTCAAAGGCTGACCTTCGCAGTGCCGGCCCTTTTCTAATTATGAAACATTCTTGAACCTTTAGCTGTGACTCGGTGTCGTCGGAGATGCACAAACACTCCTGGAGCTAAAGACGCCTCACACATACTTGTCCCTGTTCTCAGTCAACCTTCAGTCCTCGCACCTCAACCAAACTCACGAGGTGCTCAGCTCTCAGCGCAGCACTGTCGGATCCCTCGCTCCAAACCTACGAGGTGACAATACTGCCATAATCTGAAACTGAGAGAAAAAGTTTTCAAAGCTTGAAAATCAGTGCTTGAGCATTTAAAACCTGAAATAAAGTTTTGAAAGTCTGAAAAAAAGTTTGACATTTTCAGAGTTTCAAATATGGTACTGTTCTCCCACCACATTATGTTTGCAAAAACAATTTGAAACCTCGTAATATGAGATCTGAAAACTTAGGTAGCATTCTCTCGCTGCTTTCCGATTTGAAGAAAAACCCCAACTGAACAGCTCCCCCTTCTAACCCATCGTGTCTCCAGTGAAGTGCAGTCCAATCACGTGTGAGGTCAGGTATTTATATCTTTTCTTGCCAGCTGTTGGCATAAAAAACATTTTGTATGTGGCACATGTACGTAGTAAGTAAAGCAGGATTACTTTGACTGGATTTATCTCCTAAATTACAGTGTCTGAACTAAACAGTACCACTCTAATCTTCCATTCATGGGCCCATTTCTGGCACTTATTTAGGCCGTATTACAGTTAAAATAAAAATTAAATAAAAAAGAAACACGTGAAGTTCCTCAAGAATTTGAAAACTATTTTATTGGAGATAAACAGCCTGTTAATGTTTAAAAAGGTCAGAATAGACTTGAATTTAATTTCCTAACATCTGAAACACTGCTAATCAAATAATGAACGCTGTGTGCGTCTCATTGTTTCAACTTAATGTGTGAAAATCCACTTTTAGAGCAAATGTGTCTCAATCCACCACTGACCATATTCACACGTTACAGAAACCAGGGAGGTTACGTCTGCCAAGTATGACAGCATTCAGGGATTATTACTGACCACCAGTTTTTGGTTTTAATGCTGAGTTTCTGAATGTTTTATCAGTTAGAATAACCTTGAGTAAACAAGGCCTCGCGTATAAACATACGTACATGAACAGTGGTGATCTCTGCAGTTTAGAGACACCAAAGGTTATAAAACTGACTTGACGTGTGTTCAGCATCTACAAGGTGACTCGGCTGATCTGTCGCTAGTTTGTTGCAGATTTCGAGGTTTAAAAGGCTCTGTGACGTTAAAAAGTTGGTAGTTCTTGTGGTTCAACCTGCACCTGCGGTTTAATTGTTCTCAACTGCAGTGTCCTAAAATCTACAACAAAAAAACACTACATTTTTTCTTTTAAACCTGATCCAGGTACGTGTTATCGAGAGTCTAACCCAGAAGTTAGATGGTTTGCGTGCGCGTCCCACTAGAGGACTTCTTCTGTGTTTCATGACTGACACATGAACTTTCTTGTGCCCCCACGAGGTTGGAAGTGTCATTGCTACATAGAGTGGCTTCAAGACTCAGAAGAATCTTACACTTGGTGTAAAAAATTGAAAAAGGCATGAGTCTGAAATAAAGAAACTCTATTATACTCCAGCTGCTATCCTTAGACGTGCAGTTATTTACAAATCTTATAAGTTTAAAAAAGTCAGTTTCAGGGCATTGACCCTCCAAGGGTTCAATTCAATTCAATTAAATTTATTTATTTGATGACAGGGACTGTACATGTTGATGAACACAGGTGTAAACATGTATGGTTATAGCCATAGGCTAATTTCCACCATTCGTCCCTGTGGCAAATCAATGCCAAACATAAAACATAAATCGGACACCAGCAAACAAGGAAGACAAGATATAGCAACAAAAGACAACATTTAAAAACAGGACTAAGCTAGATAAAATCAATAAGAAATAAAAACAAGTTAAGGCGTAATCAAACGATTGGTTTGCAAAGTGCAAGCCAAGAAATAATACCTATTAACTGCAAATGTGTATACAGTATAGATAATGGCATAAACAAACAACTTATTATTATTACAACTGTTTTTTACCTTTAATTCAGGACATTGAACAATTATATGTCTACATATGTCCATCTAAACTCACATTTCTGTTCTTCAACAGCCTTCATTATGCATGTTTACATGTTCTGTAGTTCATTTCATCTTGTTTTTGCACATATTGCAGCATACAGTCTACACAGCATGTGCATTGTGGAAACTGCCCATCAGGCTCTGTAGGGGAGGTTGTTATGAGACCCTGTAACTTATGTTTTTCTCTTCACTCTGTTCCTGGACATTTGACGCCTAGGCAGGAGGCAGCGCATTAACGTGAGCTAGTCTCTTATCTCCACCGTGACTCCCTTCTGGGGCAGTTTCAGTGTGATTCAGGCCTGTAAGAATAAACCGCCTTTGTACCCAGAACGGCCCGAGAGCAACCTGACGGTAGCCCAGTGCAGCAGGCCTCGGGCTGTTTGTGTAGAACAGCACGCAACAGCAAGCAAGCTCCTGCTTCCTCTGAATAAACATCTTTACACAATTATCTACAGATTTTTTTTGCAGAGGTAAGAACATGACAGGCGTGGAAATGCTCCGAGCAGCGGCGTGTCAGGAGTCATCGTGTGACTGTGTCCTCATTCGCTGTAATGGTGTTTGTATATTCAGGAATGAGGCTGAGCGTGACAGAAAACGCTCCCGGACATAAACGCAGGTCTTATAAAAAGTACATCTGTGGCTATGGCCTATATTCGATTTAAAGTGGGTCATTTTCTGCATCAGTTTTTTTTTCTGTCCATCTAGAAAACTTTCTGAAATGATCTCCATCAAACAGCTAATCTTTCTTCTCTGTGTCAGTCTGATTTCCAGGATGCTGCAGAAGGATCCGTCTTGCCGCGCCTCGCTCGATGAGATTGAGGCTCACCTCTGGCTGCAGGGCCTGGATAACGCTCTCCTCAGCCCGGAGGCCCCTCCACACTGGCTCTCGGGGGCCCTGTCCCCCAGCTCTCCCCGCCTAGGGGTGCCTGAGTGTGGAGATCTCCTCGCTCCGAGGTCCTCCACCACGCTGGCTTTCCCTGGGCCGTGGCAGCCGAGTCTCACCATCAGCCTCCGTCCACCCCCAGCGGAGGAGCCTCCGGCCAGCAGAAACCTTCCTGCACTACAGCAAATCTGCGAGGAGGGGGAGGAGGAAGAAGAAGAGGAGGAGGAGGAAGAAGAGGAGGAGCAGGAGGAGGAGGGAGAGAAGGAGGCAAAGGAAGAGGAGGGAAGTTTTGTAAAAGAGGAAGAAAGTTTAGGAGGAGAATCTGAGGAGGAGGGGGAAGGAGCAGACAATCAAGAGTGCAGGCAAGGTGTGGTAAACTCACTGGAGACCATGGATGAGGAGGAGGAGGAGAAGGAGGATGATGAAGAAGACCAAGGAGAGACGGAGACGGAGGTGGAGAAGGTGAATGGAGACAGTGGGTGTGTGATTTCAGATCAACCAATCAGTCACGCCGACGAACCGCTCAGTGAGGCTCCTGAAGTTCCCGCCTCCTTCTCACCGACTTTTGGGGTGTCCTGTTGTCAAGGGCAACCGGACATGACAACCGGGGAAGAAGGACAGGTTGATGAGATGGAACCCAACAACAACACCAACAAACCCCTTCCTCTTCTCTCTGAGTCTGAATCGTGCCACTCCTGTGCCCCGGAGCCGCCTGCCGGCTCGGAGGGCCAGGAGCCGGAAACGACCGGGAACAAGGGGGAACTGGACGAGAAAACGGGAGACTGCGCACAAGACGACCTCGCAACGGAGCGGTCCGAACCCCAGAACGCTCCGGGAAGCAGGGACGAGTCGGCGCCCCGAGCAGAGCAGGGGAAACGCCACAGCATCAAGCTGCGGGAGAGAC
Source organism: Cololabis saira (assembly GCF_033807715.1). Lineage (NCBI taxonomy): Eukaryota > Metazoa > Chordata > Actinopteri > Beloniformes > Belonidae > Cololabis > Cololabis saira. Next base: position 20,223,621 of record NC_084591.1, on the reverse strand, counting down.
TCTTCCAGTTCCCTCTGTGTGAGAAAGCTCTGGCCTTCAACCTCCCAGCACACAACAAGCCCAAGATCCTGCCACTGGCGCAGTACAACTGTTGCCATGTGCTGTGAGGGACGGGGGCCTCGGTGCTGTCCTAAGCTCTCCCGGGACTCAGAGCCTGCTTAGCAGTCAGCAGGCGGTCGGGTGCCCAACACAAACCATGTGAAGTTGCAAACAGCTGAGCTCCCTGCCGAGCCCAACGCTGAGGAACAGCCCTCAGCATATAAGCACGAGGGGGACGTGTACAGCTTTATAAACACTCGGTTCTGAAGCTGTGCTCATGAAATAAACATTGTTTCAGAGAGGGCTGGCGTGCAACGCAACCGTCGGACTCACCAGACACTCAACCATTTGCTGCTGTGTACAGGAGCGACCTTAGCATCACAATGAAGAGACTGTTTCTCATCCGTAGCCTAGAAACAAAACTGGACCTACCTGTATAGTAATGAGGGAAAGGACGAAGAGAAAGCAACAGAGATATAAATATATATATAAATATATATATATATGACTGCAAGATTCTTTTTTATTGAATAAGCTAAAGTCCATTTTGTTTGTTTTGATGGTGCCTGTAAAGAGAACATGGATTCATACTGCACACGGAGTCAGTAGAGTCCAGCACTGAGTAGAGCCAATGCATTAACTAACTTTTATGAAATAGAAGAAATTATAAACTACAGCTGCAACTAACAGTTGATTTCATTTTCTTTCAAGCTTATAACATTTCCTCGAATTCGTTTAGTCTATGAAGAGTCAGGCAAATTCCCTAAGTATTCAATTTTCTACGAATAGATTGGCAAAAATTTGGTGATTATTTTCAACTTTGGCCATCTGTCTTGTTTTTTTTTAAATGTAATATTACAGGGCTGTTAAAGCTAGAGTAAAGGTGCTTGTATTTTCTACTGGTGGATTTAGATCATTTACAACCACAGCTCTGCTGTTAGGGTTCATCTACTTAAAGCACAGAGGAACTTAGGCTGTTTTAGGCGCATTGGGTGGAGGTTAAGTCACTTACAGCTGTACCGTTTCTGTTTCTGTTTTACAACAGTGTCCAGATTTACCTCTGTTTGGTCTCTTCCTCTTTCACGCTCTCATTTGCTCCTCCATTACTGCTTAAGGATCTTATTTGCCTCAGCCGTAGCTCTGTGAGCCAGTTTCATCACTTTTGGTGCTTTGACATAGTGCAGATCTTGATACACAGCTGTCTGGGACGGGAAGTTGAACTCCCTGTGGGTTTTGTAGAAAGCAGGGATGGCTGATTGCTTCACCGTCATCAAACCAAGCAAACATTCCTTCAGATGATTTCCAAATCAATATTTCAAACCGAACAAAAGTCCCTTCTTTAAGATTAATGAGTAGTCCAGTGAAGCTTTCCAAAGTCCCAGTCGACATTGAATCACCGCAGTTTGGTAAAACGCAGATGTGGGACACTTTTTTCATCTTCTGTAAAGCCAGGTTTTGTATTCCGACTCTTTTGACTCCACCTTTTCTGGCGCAGATGCCTCCAGTTGTTTTCCTGAAACAAATCACTTCCATCAAGATTTCAGAGCTAAATGTTTTCCTCAGACGTCACTAAATATTCCTTCTGTATTATCTTCAGACATAACAATCTAAGCCTCCCAGTTGCAAATACAAGCCCTCATTGATTTGATCCTCTTATGGATTTATGATTCTATCAATGTCTTAAATACAAGCGCCTGAAAACAGGGTTGAAAACGGACAGAAATTCACCACATTTTGCAATATAGGACTATGATAGTAATAAATAAGTGAAATAGTTGCTGGTTCGGGGGGTAGATGGATTGATTTGTCGACTGCACAGTGCAGCTGTGACCAGCTGCTGCGACGAGTAGCACTCTTTCTTTTTCTTTTTTTCCTCTCCTTTGCACAACTTGCTTATCACACTGGTTTGAAAGCTTTTCACATCAGCTCTTATAAAGAAAGACTGTTATGACACGATAAGCTCTGATATGACACTGTATATTACACACCCGAGACTAAGAACACACGTTGTATTCTGCTCTTTGTAATGGCTTGTTTAATGTGCATATGTTTATGTGGTCATTAATTGGGATGCAGGTCGCCCATTGCTCTTTTTGATTATATCAAACATTTGATATTTGATCATAGTATTTTTATGTTTAATGTGAGGATGTAAAGTTCCTTGACTATTTTTTTCCTTTTTTTTTATATAACATGACAAAGATTCTCTGAGGAGATGAGCAACTTTGCATGTTGTTACTGTTATTTAATATACCTCCACGTGTCTTGGACCTGACAGGACATTCATTGTTCTTGTGTAACTGTAAGTACCCTGAGGTATCTATCCACTGAGTGATGAATTGCACACAGTAAAGCTACTGTAGCTGGTTGTGTTCTGCAAACAGCACCCAAGGACTCATGGGTAGAGTCAGAGCAACACACAATGACCTGTTATTGTGTGGCGGTGCAGTCCTGTGTAGTATTATTTGACCATATAGTGGATCTGTGTTCTACTTTTTTCCTCCTCTGAAGTGGAGACCCGGTTTAGCAGAGCGACAGAAGGACCACGCTGTACGATAAGTGAAATCTCTTGTAGTTCAGTAGACAGAGCTTCAGTGGCTGACCTGTGATTGTTTGTTCCTAGCCTACATAAGGAGCGGTTGTCACGTGAAATCTGATTATGACTCATCAGCCGTTCAGGCTTAAAATCTGTGCAAGAGAGGGATAAAACGATGTATTCCTGTGTGTTTGCGGCTCATTTCTCCTCAGTGTCTGCTGACCTGCATTTTAACTAGGACCACGTCTCTACGGAGCCATGAACCTATTTTTCTGTATTTATTTATTAAAATGTATTAAATCAACAGGACCCTTGCATACAACGTGTTTGTTTCACCAACACACAAAAAAATGTCTTCTTCACAAAGCTTGGCATACAAACTTTTGTACTTTTTCAGGGGAGGTTTTCTGGGTGATGAACAAAAAAAGTCTACCAAAATGAAAACAAGTGTTTCCCAAGTACAGCCAGGGACCCTTTACACCTCAATTCATATTTTAAGTTCACATCAGTCAACTTGCAGACCATCAGAGGCAACATTGTCCGCCAACCGAGGTTTTTAAACACAAACTTCACTATTATTCTACACTCTACCTCACAACCTCCTGAGCTGCATCTCCCTCTGAAGAATGGAAGTGTGTATTCATAAATATGACATTTTACACACACAAGAACAACTCTTCTCATTAAATCTGAGGTCCTTACAGTGGACAAATTTCAATGTTTCACAAAAAGGTAGTAAAGATTAAAGAAGATTCCGAAAAATGTTGCAAACCTTGTATTATTTATAACCTCACATGTTTTTGTTCTTTTTATCTTGTTTAATGATTCTGGCAGTTTCAGACACTATCACTCGAGTCAGCCATCGCTGGTGATCAGTGAATTCCTGCCATTGTGTGGTCGTGTGCTTTATAAAACACACCATTATAGGGCAGTCTAACCATTTTTTTATGCATCATATGATAAACTATATTAAAACCAGTGGAAACTATAAGATGTGCATTTGTGACTTTGTAAATGATCATTAGTTTTGCATTTGTTTTCATAGAAATGAACACCTTAGTTTAGTCTCATGCAGCCTGAGTAGACCTGATCAGAAGTAATAATTCTGAGGGGCTATTATAGTCTAGCCCCTCCATCAGAGGGTCCTCCAGGTAAAGTAGCAAAGTATTTGACATAGTCCCTCGTACAAGGGAAATATTATGAAAAGTTACTTTTTTGTTTTTGACAGCAATTATCTTAATGTCTGAAGTGACTAAAAACCCAAAAGTCCAACACGACACAATTCAGTCACTTTTGAGCCGCCTGAGTCTGAAAATATGTCATTGAGTAAGCTGTTCAGATTTGTAGGGTACTGTGTCACCGCGAAGCTCAAAGCTGGAGCGCTGAGCTGCAAAGATTCCTGTGTTGTGGAGGAGAGGGTTGAAGAGGCCGACTGCACCGTCCTCAGACCAGCGGCTACAACAACTGGACAGGTTTGTTATAGAGGTCTCTGCAGTGCTTTCACCGAAGTATCAGACATCTAAGTCTGACCTCAGGAAGTGCATTCGCAGGGCTAGAGGTGTTTAATCCACTGACGGTAATTAATTTCCCTTTGGGAGATTAGTAAAGTATTTTTAAATTGAATTGAGCTGAATTAGAAGGCGGACGATCTGACAAACGTTCAGGTTCATCTCCAATAAAGTGCATTAATGTGTGTTATCACTTCAGGGCTTCACAAGAGGTTCATATATCATAATGCAAATACATTTTAAGACTTTCAGAAATTTAAGACTTTATTTTCATTGTTAAATGAATGATTTATTCTCTGGACTGTCACAACTTTTATTGTTAGACAGAACAAACAAAACTTAAGATGAGCGCCTGGAACATGATTAAGTGTACATACACGACCTCACACACCCACCTACACACACAAGCACACTCTCACACACATGCACACACACACACACACACACAGGTCCATAGTTAATGTCAGGAGTGCACATGTGCAGCTGCAGCTACATGCAGAAGTCCTGCAGCCCTTAGAGCTGCATGTGCCCAGCTGCATAAGGAATACACAGTGTGTGGCGCCACCTGGTGGCAGAGAGGCTACTAATGCCTAAATACAATAAATCTACGACTAACAATCTAGTCACTATCAGCAATAATGGAATAAAGAGTCGACCTTCACGGCTGCTTTACATGCTGGACATCAGACATCATATGACAAATCAATCAGCAGTAAGTGCTCTTGCTATAAATGTGTATTATTTGGCTGTCAGGTGGTATGGTAGTCATTTCTAGAGGCACACGATGGATGCTCAAGCAGTTAAATAAATAAAATCCACACAAAAGAAAATAAGAGCACAGCACAATCTTTGGTTTTTCAAGCACAGCACTCACTTCATCTTGAATTTTGGTACAAACTACCAACGTTTTCTGTGACCACGATTTCAGGAGAAGACAGTATCATCAAGGGAGGGCACGAAGACATAGACTCCGTCATCGATATTATTATTATTCAAAGAAAACATATCAACCTTCTTTTTTGACACAATGGCAAACAGTAAAATTATTAATAAGGTAATTCAAAAATAAAAGTGTATAAATACTACTATCTATAATACCATGTCTCTTTCATATTTCTTATTTCTTTTCTTTCACAACTGACTGAGCAGTAAACGCACAATTGACAGGTTTTTGCAATTTAGGGGTAAATCCTGCAAGTAAACAGCAATTCATAGTAATAAAAAAAGTCCCACAATCCCTTTGTTTTACAGGGTGAAATCTCTGAAGCTGCTAAAGTGGTCTTAAGTCTATGTGCCAGTTTGTAAAAGTGTCTCTGAAAACTGATGGGCAGGACTTTTTGACACCACAGATGTGATGGGAAAAGGAATAAACAGATTTATTGTATCAAGTATGAACCCGTTGTGCAGCAAGTAACCGCAACCTAATATCACTAACTCTGGTGCACATCTGTAGGGGGACGTTCTAGCCCCTTTCTATTTTACCACTAAAAACTTGTGGATTTGTCTACAAATGTTCTGTTGAGCTTAGGACTTGACTAGATCAGCTTGTCTTGCTGTCATGTCCACTTTGTCTCAGCTCAAACGTTCCATATATATTATATATATATATATATATATATATATATATATATATATATATATATATATATATATATATATATATATATATATATATATATATATATATATATATATATATATATATATATATATATATATATATATATATATAATCCAAAAATATTTGAGTTCATGCATAAAGGCTCACAAACCATCAATTTACACCAAATATTACTAAAAGGAGCTTTAAAGACAACTGTATTTGTTATCTTTGATCACTCCACCGATGATACTGTGATCTAAGTTTGAAGCGCGACTGGAGGCTCTGGAGGTGGCATGAAACACTGGGTATGTGCTGTTTCCATTCATAAATACTGATGTTACCGCTGCATTGATTTTAACAGAACATACTTATGCTACCAATACAACCAATACATTCCCTTTCCTGCCCAAAGGGGAATTCAGACCAAGCAGCTCCGAGGATTTATGGGAACTTGCAGTGGAGTCGGTCACTGAATATCCCTCCACTGCATGTGTGCTCTAAGGCAATCTGGGCTTTATGGTTGTACCATTCCTCTATGATTCCTTTAGGATTTTAACATTAATAACTATTGTTTGGGTGATGTTCTATAGGTTTTATAGCATCTTTAGTAGTCCAGATTAAACAGGAAAGACTCTCGGCTGTGGTTCCTGCGTTGGACACAAACAAAGGTGGATAACTTTGCCCCATAGTAACAATTACTACAAAAAAGCTCTTATAGTCTTAAAACACCTTAATTTTTAAGGGTAAAACCCCTTATAGTTGCTTCTTTAAATGCACTTGCAGTATAGATATGACATCAAGTGTGTGCATTGCTGAAGCCCTTTCTGAGTTAGTGAAAGCAGACGGAAGACTTAAAAAAAAGTGGCACAACGGTAAGCGTGCGTGGATCCTTCTCTAGGACAGAAAGTACCACCTTCAACTCCTTGAAACAACTCTAGGACTCTTCCACCTCCAGCTTCTGAAATAAAGGAAGAAAGTGTGTCACACAGAAGAAGAAGGAGGCCAAAATGTGGTAGATGTGGAGTCGGGGTTAACCTGCTGTCTCAGGGCCTGCATGGACATGTACTCAATATGCTCCCTCTTTTTTCGGATCCAGTCCGGCTCATCAGGGATCAGTGCTGCCATAATGACCTTCACCAAGATCAGAACATGCTGGAAATACACACAAAGGTGATCAGATGAAGTGGACACACAGGGTAGAACAACGTTTCTTGCATCTGCACCATCCTCCTCACCTCCACCATGACAGCCATCACTAGAACGTTGGTGCTGCTCATCCCGCTGTCCTGGCACAGCTCCTGTAACCGTGGCGACAGCAGCAGCAGCCAGCAGTTGGATACAACGGAGACGTAACTCAAGACCTCAAAGGCCATCTGACATGAAAGAAACGGACCACGCCGTTGGTGAAAAACTACAACAAAAACAATGTTTTTCTTTCTCATACTGGGTTTACTGCTGACCTGCCAGACGCCCATGTTAGCCGCGGGGGGGGAGAAGGGTTTGCGGAAGAGCTTGCAGACTTTGTAGGCATCTGACCGGATCTCCGTTAGATTGTTGAGAAGCAGCAGAACGGCAGTCAGAGGAAACACGCAGGAGAAAAGACTCAAATACCCAAACTGGACCAGGAGTTCGATGTACTCCGCAAAAAGGCCCTGTGACAAAACAGGATGCAGTAATAATCAACGCGTCTTTTAAATTTTCAGATGTGCATCTTCCGAACACGATATACTCACGGGGAAAGGAGGCAGGATTCTTTGGTTCCTGAATTTGTCTTCTTCTGAGTCGTCTTCTCTCTCCGACCTGTGGGGGGCGCTGATGAATCTGTCCACCAAGAAAGGTATAACTATCTCCGTCACCTGGTTCACCAGCTGGGTCACGATCAGTAAAGATGCCAGGCGCTTCAGAAAGACAGAGGACAACTATAAATAACTGATTGTTGCTATGGATACACAGACGATACCACACTAAAGAATAAATGTATCTGGTCCGTACCAGATCTGACAAGGACCTAAACTCAACCTCAGATGAACATCGCCTGACATGAATAACACACCCTCATTATTTACTGACACAAACTAAGTCAAAGTGCAGAAGCACTGAGTGAAAAAGTTCCAGCTTCGGCAGGAACTGATGTAATCATTTTCTGTGGGATTTTATCAGACTCGCATGTAGCTAGAATTCTAGCCGAGACTTCTTCACAATGTCCCTTCAGTTCATTGAGGTCTTTGGATCAGTGCAACACTGCCAGCCTGTTGAAGATTTACTGATGTGTTGAGGATTGTTGTCCTGTTGCATCATCCATCATTGGACATCTTTAGCTGTCAGACTGATGGCTTCATATTTTACAGTCGAAGGGTTTCGGCAGACTGGCAACAGCTTTTACTGTTTTCAGTGAATAATATCCGGCTCTGTCCTGGGCTGCAGTCTCCATCCTGTGGAGGTGGTGGGGGAGAGGAGGACGGTGGCAAAACGGTCATCCATCATGGACAATGTCTCCCACTCCCTTCATGAGTCTGTCAGAGCCCTGGAGAGCTCCATCAGTGACCGGCTTCGTCACCCGCGATGCGTCACTGAGAGGCATCGCAGGTCCTTCCTCCAGGCTGCCATCAGACTCTACAACCAGGTCTGATCACAGTAGTAAATGGACAGTTATAACAAAGATGTCCAATATCTTTCTATTTTTACCTCAATAATTTATTATATATTTATTATATATTTATCATGTGCAATACCATCCCCACCCACAATTACACTGTTCTCATTCATACATGTCCTGTTTTTGAACTGTGTTTACAATATCTCAAACTACACAATTTTTATTCTTCTGTATATACTGTATATATTTTTTAACTATATATTTTTTACTTTTTTTAATTCTTTTTCTCTGTATGTGTATGCATGTGTGTGTTGTGCGTACTGCTGCTGTTCAATGTGAATTTCCACAAATTTTTGTCCAAAATGCAGAACCAGCGTGTCTGACTCAAACACCAGATGAAGTGAGTTTGCAAGACATGTGAAGAAAGAACGTTATGAAGGACGAGATCAAGTTACATGAGGAAAGTTGCAGGATCCAGTTTTAGATCTTGATGCAACGCAAACACAAAGATAAGGATATTTTACCTACGTTACGTTAATCTGCACATTAAAATAAAAAATCTATTCCATGCTAGTTTACGAAGCCATAAAGAGACAGCTCTTTCTTAAAGCAGCACAACGTAACTTTCAGCTTTTGTTGAGTTTGGCGGCTCCTTTGGACAAAAGCGGTAGTGCTTTACCAGAAAGAACACTACGTTTCCCATGAGCACCAGCGCGTACTGCTGGAAAACTCCTGTCCCCGTGATGCCTTAAATCCCGTTACCGGGATACCTTAAACAAGGAAAAAAGGGAGCGGTATATGGAGAAAATAATGATTATTAAACGTTTGGGTCCATATGAAATCCCAATCAAAGAGTGGAGCTCCGATGAGGACTTACTGCTGCAGTTCTGCACAACCCACGTCTTAGGCTACCTTCTTTAGGAGTGTTGTGCAGCTGCTTTGGTAAATGTTTGACTCGCCATGTGTTTCAATAAATTAGTATAATAGTACAACATACAGTACATGTTTTGTATCACTCTAACCTTTCTTTTTTTTAACTGCTATATTATGCTGAAGAGGCTCTGAGGCGTGAGCAATATTTTTGTTTTCCTCGTGAGATTATTATTTTCCTCTGCAGCTACAAATAGAGTTAATAGTTTTCCTCATCAAACTAGTTTTATCTGAAAATTGGGGTTAATCGCACCGCAGAGAGCTGGCCAGCAACTGCGTTTAGCTGGAGAAGTGGGGAATAAAACCCGTATTTGGATCCGACCCCGGTCTGTGTGAGTGTTTGTTTGTGCTATACTGTGGAAGGTGTTTGGTCGTTACAGCCGCGATCCAAGCGAGCCGACGACTCTTTGTTATCTCAGATACTCGGCCTCCGTGGTTCTGCCTCCAGGCAGGAAAGCGGTGAAAAGTTAAACCATTAGCGATGATCTTTTTTTCCCCACGTCTGTTGTGTGTGGAGCTGCTGCAGCTACAACGCAGCAACGGGTTACCAGTTTCTGCTGAGCTCTGCGCTCCACGCCCCGCCCAGCTTTCGTCTCGACTACGAATCGGGAAGGAGAGGGAAGTGACGTATGCCGTAAAGCAGTCAAAGCCGTAAAAAGTTGTAGTTTTTTAGTGTGGAAGGGTTCCTACCATGCACCTAAAAGTTACATAGTGCCAGTGAAGGCGATACAGACCCCCCAGACCATGACAGAGGTGTCATTAAACCTGTTGGAAGTTGATGTACCATCACAATGACTCTGGAAATATGATATTAAGGTGGAAAAGTTACATAGTGCTGCTTTAAGAGTGGGGCTAGTTGTCTGCCCTTTTACCTTACGAAGCAGTGGCACATCCTGCTTGAAGAAGGCGATGTGGAAGAGCACCGTGAAGTAGTTGAAGAAGGTGAACTGTGGGGGGGAGAGAGAGAAAGAACCTGGTAAAAGGGGGAGGGGGGATGCACTGAGAGGAGGAGCTAATGATCCAGGAGGAGGAGGAGAGCAGAAACGTACCACCAACACTTTGCCTGTCAGATGGTTCTGGAAGGCGGACTCCTCTCTGTGGTTCTCTGAGGAGACACAAGGAGTTTGTTGGCTCTCTCCTCACTTCATAGCTGGTCCTTCATGGGAGCCACAAGACTGTTTCCCTCTTTCCTTCCTCCCTGATTACATCTTCACAGCCTCATTTGCCATCAACATATCACCGTAAATGACAAACATCACCCCTGTCCTACATTCCCCCCGTCATCCCTCTTACCATATTCAGTCAGAGACTGCGCTACTCTCTTGTAAACAGTGGCCAGCATGTTTGTATAGAGGATATGGAGCACGGAGGGCATGTAGAGGAAGGTCTGAGACAGCAGGGAGTCCCAGTCCTTGTGCAGCTGCTGCACCTGCGCCTCCGCCCAGTAGAAGCACAGCATACCCAGAACCACCAGCCCTGCGGGACGAAGCACCACAGGTGTCACATTCACCCGTCGGCTAATTCTAGCGTCACGCTTCGTCGAAAAGCTCTCAGGCCTCACCCAGAAACAGCCCGACCACCGGGACGGACACCAGCGCCATGCGGAGGTGCCTCTGCCATTCCGGGAAGAGCGGCTCCACCCGACCCGTGACGGGGTTGACCCCGAGGTCGCCATGGAAACCAGGGCGGGGTTCGGCGAAGCGCTCGGCGAGGTGCAGGGTGCCCCAGCGGTACGACAGGGACGAGCTGCGGCGTTTCCACAGCTCCATCACCACGGTGGACCAGAGCATGCTGAACATAGCCTGCAGCATGTGGCCGCTGATCGCCGGGCCGGAGTCGGGATCCTGGAGGTCTGCAGCCCCCGAGCCGGAGACCGACTCCACCATCTCCCTCTGAACCGCACCTGAGATGAGAAGGCAGGGTTTCACCTCACGCACTGGACAGTGTCCTCTGGGAGGAAAGCGTCACTTCAGTTGTGGGAAACGTATGGAGTTTTGAGTGTCTTTGGATATAAACTTCAAACTCTAAGCTTAATAACAAATAGTAAAAGGAGGTGTATTTCTGACTAATAACTTCTGCCAATAATCCACTAACTGACTGATTTTGGTTATTAGAAACATTCCCAATTGATTACTTAAATGAATTACGAAAAAATCTTATTTCAACTAGTGGCAGAGTTGGCTTCAAGAGGAGACTAAGAAAGGAAGTTCAAAAGAAACTGGTTGTTTTAGATTGTGTCTAATGGTTTTAGCTTATTGATTTAATTGAGTTAGGTGTTATATAAATACATTTTCCTGTTCTGCATTTCATTTTCAATTTTTAGTATTTTATTTTGCTGAAGTTTTGTGACGTTTCCGGTTATTTTCACTATTTATATATTTTCTTCTATTGAAATACGTTTTTTTGTTTTTGTATTTGCCTCGTTTAGGATGCACTTATTTATCTTTAGTTGTACTTGGATTTATCTTTAATCTATCTGTTTTTGGTTGTTATTTGTTATTTGTTTTTTTTCATTTAGGAAAATTCATTTTCTTTTTTTCATTGTTTTCTGCTTATTATTATCTTTTGTTTTTATTTGTTTTTGTTTTTTTGTCTTGTTTTTCTTTTTAGTTGTTGCTCTTTGTACTTGTTATCTACTTCTCTTATTCTAGTCTACTAGTCTTATTCTGTTTAACTAATATTTTATATTGTACTGTAAAAGTTTTATAGAAATGTATATTTGTACTGTTGGACCCCAGAAAGATTAGTTGCTGCTGAGGCAGCAACTAATGGGGATCTGGAATAAATAAATAAATAAATATAATATTGTACCATCTTAATGTGCAGCCATCATTAACAAGCATGTTACACTATATTCATATAATGTTGATTTATCTGTACTTTGATGATCACATCAAAGCTACATAACTGTTTCCCTGTTAACAAAAGACACATTCATATCTGAAAGTCTTACATGAACTGAACGAGTGAACTGATGACTATGTGGGCGAGGCAGCGGTTCAGCTGACTGATCATCCACATCGTAGGAAAAAGGTGTTGCAGATAAAGGGTGTAAATATTTAAAAAACAAAGACGGATGCAGTTTAGATGCTCAATCAGTGAACGAGAATTGCATTGTAAAGTACGTTACTGTGTCCAAATAAGGTTAAAAAGGACCATAGAAGCAGAGGGTATCTAAACTACTCTGTTATAAAAGCCCAGGCCAGGCTTTTATGGACGCTAACGGCAGCACGAATAGGTGGTTAATAAATAGCTCACAAAAGAGTCAACTATTGAGCGTTCACATCAGAGGAAACAGCAAGTTAATTAAAAAAAAAAAAGAAAAAAAAAAAAAGGAAGACAGAACAGTCTTTTTAAGGCCAAGCATGACCTTTTCTTTTAAACCCAAAAACAACAAAGAAAAGGGTGAATGCTGAGAATGACAGTCAGCTGCTTTTCTCCATTTGCAGAAAACAGTCAAAACACTTAAAGCAAGTGTTTGTACAAAAGTTATGACAAGAAAGAAAGGACAATACAGACATAAACAGATGGCAGACAGAGTGGGAAGAGCAAAGATGGAAGGACCAAAGAGCTTCTTTAAGAACATTTGGTGTAATCCTTCATGCTACTGTGGAGGAGCATCACTGTAAATAATAATAATAATAATAATAATAATAATAATAATAATAATAAAAATAATTAAAAAAAAAATAAATAAATAAAAAAAAAATAATAATAATAATAATAATAATAATAATAATAATAATAATAATAATAATAATAATACACCTACCTGAGAAGTATGCGATGGAAAGGCCCAGGATGGCTGGTGGGAGCAGAGACCAAGTGTAGAAATCGAGGAAGCTGAAGTAGAAAGCCATCGAGTTTCCAAAATACTCGTTCACAGCATCTGAATCAACACACAGAGGTACGTGCTGTAAGTATATGATGAAGTATATGAAAGTATATTAAGTATATGATATGTAATATGATTTAAAAAAATGCATTGTGAGGTTTAGGTCTATTTCTCCATGCATGTGTGTGTTCGTAGGAGCAAGTGTGTGTGTGTGTGTGTGTGTGTGTGTGTGTGTGTGTGTGTGTGTGTGTGTGTGTGTGTGTGTGTGTGTGTGTGTGTGTGTGTGTGTCCACCCACCCAGCGGTTGAGCGAGCTGATTCCCAGAGTACCAGGCTTCACTCAGATCCTTCAGTTTGTTTGGGTTGTGCAGAGGAAACGTGTCCAGAATCACACCAGCTGAACTCAGCTTCTGCCCTGCAGCAACATTCAGTCCAGTCACATCAAACATGCTGGACCTGCACCGACACGAGAAGCTCTGCGAGACGCGGACACACATGCTGCTGTAAATAGTTACCAAAACATTACCAGTACTTCTTTTGTTTTTCAATTATTCATCTGCAGCTTAAAATAGTCTCTAATGAAAGCCTTGTTTTAGTTGTGTAACATCCGCCACAAAGTTTGATTTCAGTTGGTCATATTGGGAATCAATACCCTCCATCAGCAGCTGGGAGCTGGTGCAGCTTCTAAAAGCTGGTTTACGTTTCCACATGCCGCACAGGCCCGGCTTTATGCAGCTGCAAACGTCAATATCACTGATTCCTGTCCATACCCTCGTCTGGATGTCTACACAGAATAATAGATGCTGCGTCTCCAAGGTGACCAGAAACAGTTAGTCTTCTCCACATATCACAACCATGATAACAAAATATGAGTGAATCAACTTTCAAATATGTTTAGGCAGAAACATTGAAGCCATGTTGAAGCCTGTCCGCGACAAACAGAATATGATAATTCAACATTAATTACACATTGACATTAGAATTGGATGATTGATTGATGGTTGATCCATAAAACTTAAGCAAAAATCTACTTTTTTGATGATAACTTAACATTGATTTAACATCTTTTGCTGTCTGAGGACTTATTGTGACGGGTTAATAAACACTGTTGCAGACAGCAGTTTGTGTTTGTGAATTCCCTTTAAATCCCAACGGATGATATTAACAGAATCAAACAGCAGTCAAAAAATGTCTCAAGAAAAGAAAAAGTATCAAAATAATGACTGTCTGTGACCTTGCTTGATGCATGACTTTTCTCTCCTTTGATCCACCGGGTTTCACCAGAGCTGCAGACGGGGCTTCTTAAATTTCTAATATTGTTATAAGCAATAAAATTATTGAATTACTATTCCAATACTTGAATGCAACCTCCTGTTCTTCTTCTTGAGACCCACTCTGTGGTTCTAACGTGTATATCTGAACAACCCCAGGGTTTGAACAGTAGACTGGACACAGGGAAGGCCAGCGTCATCTGGATGGGGCCAAAGTAGTATATAAGATTATTATTCAGTGAATGAGTCATAGCCCACGTCATCTTAGGACTGTTGGAGGGTGTATTGTTGCAAAAAAAATGTAAATGCAAAATACTGGTTAAAACAGATGAGATTTGAAAGAATCCACATCAGCTGGAGGTGTCACACTGCCCTGTTGTCTCATGTGGTGACGGATTCCTCTCACCTTCCTGCCACAACATGTCATCAGCTGATAGATTGCCCCGATCATGTCTTGTTTCTGGCCTGACTTTCTGTCCGTCCACGACAATCTTTCTGCCTGCTCTCTCTGGACTTTGTTTGCCCTGCTGATGATCTGCCTGGTTCTGATACTCTCTAATGGTTCCAGCTCGCCCCCCCCTCCACAGTGTTGTTGCCTTCATCCAACACTCACAGGATTAGTGGGCCTGTTCCAGAGCTCACTGTCCTGCCAGTCAGAACTGTTTTCTGCTGGTTGCTCGAGTTTTCCAAGGACTGTTTCCTGCTTCCAGCTGGACAACCATCCTGTTGATTCAGTCAATAAAGACTTTTCTAAACTCTACCTGAGGTTGTACTGCACTGGGTTCCTAAAATCCACCCCTGACATGAGGGGGGGGGTTTGAAACCACTTCTCAAAACCAAATGTGTGCAACTACACAGTTGAGAAAAGTCGTAACTCTTGATTGTAAAAGTTGTTTTTTTTTTTTTTCCCAAAGCAGCCGAATCATTTCAGGAACCCTTTTTGAAATGTGTGGTGGGTGTTGTTTTTGCCTGGATGCATTCATCTCAAATGAAACACTGGTAGGTTCTCTTCATAGCGCTCCAACAGCGACTGATGCAGCAGCATGTGAGCGTCCGGTTTCTCCAGAGGTCTGGAAGCTCAGGCTACTCACAGATGTTGTCTCGGTTCTGTAGCGTGAGACTGTCGGGCAGACCAGGTATCCTCAGGTCCTTCTGCGCTCGCAGGCCGTCCAGCTCGTACTTCACGATGTACTGCCGTTCTGCCAGCGTCAGAAACGCCTCCATGTCGTCTGTCACACACGAGCGCAGACCATGATGCATTGTTTTACACAGTTACGTGTGCTTGGGAATGACTCGAAGAGAAGGTTCTCCGCTCTACCTGAATCTTTGAAGTTGTCTCTGTCGTGGTAGGAGAAGCCTTCCATGTCCCCAGTGCGGTACGCCTTGCACAGACCCAACTCCTCGGTAGCTTTTAGTAACGTGCAACGCGGGGCCGAGACCACGATGATGTCACCGCTGGCATCTTCACCTGGATGGGCTAGTAACGCCGCACCTGGAGTGGGCCGAAGAAGCCAGTGGGAGGGTTTTAGTTTGACAAAACCAGCGATGCACTGATTAAAGACATGAAAACATACAAACAAATCCTCAGAGCTTTTACACAACCCTAAATTTGGACCTGAAAAGTGGCTTTAAAGAATATCTGCAGTTTTGAAAGCGCATCCTAGAGGCTCTCTCAGTAGTCATGTGAGAATCTGGGAAATCTCTGCACACAAGGAAGGGTGGTTTAAAAAACAACAAAAAGCTGAATGCTGGTGATTGTCAGGCCTTCAGGCAGCAGTCAACTGAAAACAGACATGTTTGTGTTGTAGAAATCCCTGCATGGACCAAAACACAACACTTCTGAAACCAGTGGCAATGAGCACATTTCATGGCTACATCCAGAATTTTATATTCATAAAATAAAGGAGCATACCAGAAAATCTTATTTCAACTAGTGGCAGAGTTGGCTTCAACAGGAGACCAAGAAAGGAAGTTCAAAATAAACTGGTTGTTTGAGATTGTGTCTAATGATTTTAGCTTATTGATTTAATTGAGTTAGGTATTATATAAATAAACATATTTTCTTGTTCTGCATTTAAGTTCAATTTTTAGTATTTTATTTTGCTGAAGTTTTGTGACGTTTCCGGTTATTTTCACTATTCATCTATTTTTAAATTTTCTTCTATTGAAATACGTTTTTTTGTTTTTGTTTTTGTATTTGCCTCATTTAGTGTGCACTTATTTATCTTTAGTTTTACTTGGATTTATCTTTAATCTATCTGTTTTTTTTTCTTTTTTTTTCTCGTTTTTTTCATTTAGTAAAATTTATTTTCGTTTTTTCATTGTTTTCTGCTTATTATTATCTTTAGTTTTTATTTGTTTTTGTTTTTTGTCTTGTTTTTCTTTTTAGTTGTTGTTCTTTGTACTTGTTATCTACTTTGTTTTTTCTGTTTAATTAACATTTTATATTGTACTGTAAAAGTTTTATAGAAATGTATATTTGTACTGTTGGACCCCAGGAAGATTAGTTGCTGCTGAGGCAGCAACTAATGGGGATCTGAAATAAATAAATAAATAAAATAAAGGAGCATACATCCTCCATGCATCTGTTCATCATCAGCTCTCTAAAGGCTCCGGCACAGCGTTTTAATCGGCCTTGACTGGGGCGTTGCAACACCTCGTCTCTTCTGTTTCAGGACACAGAGCAGTTCAAGGCCGTCCAGGCCCGGTGGCTGTAAAACTAACCCATATCATAACCCGTCCACCACCGTGCCTAACAGTTGCGATGAGGTGTCTGTGCTGATAAGCTAAACCTCTGGACTTCTACTGCAACATTTTGCTGGAACTGTGTCCGAGTTCAGGTTTTGATGTAATTACTTAATTAAGATGTTTTTTTCTTGCTTCATTAAGTCTATTGAAGATTGTTTCTAGCGAGCATTTTATTTATTTCTAATTTTGTTATGAAACTTAATGCCAGTGTTATTCCCTGTATATTTGTTACATTTAGCTTTTATTTAAAGAAATGAACATGTCAGTGGCGTGTTGGCCAACTCAGGAATAAAGTAGTTATAATACACAGGAGTTGTTTACGACATCATCGAATCGTTTCTCAGGTCAAGATCTCGAGCAAAAATCATTTAAAGGCATCTAAACATTGATCTGCTGTGTGTCTCGTCAGAGAAGCATGAGTTTGGCAGAGCAGCTGAAACCTGAGCTCTCACCTCCATCTTTCTGAGACGCTCCAATCAGTCTGATGATCCATCTCTTTGTCTCGGGGCTGACCTTCTCCCTGAGCTTGACCAGCACCAGCGGCTCCACTCGCTGCGACACGCAGCAGGGGCATTTCACTTTGGTCCAGTCCACTCGGGCAACGGCAGCACTCAGCCTGCTCTGCACCTTTCCTCCTGCAGCTTCGCTGTCCGGCTGCTGGGATGATTCATCAGCTCCGACTTCATCACCACCTGCCTTGCTCATGGTGAGACTGGGAACAGACGAAATGTTGGATGATGCTTCATCCCCCAGATGTTCACATCCTCATCATCAGCAAGTGGACTTATAACATCAGCTGTTTTGACACATGTACTGCTCTCCTGAAGATAATTCAAACATTATCCACAGGAAATATGTGCATAAGAACACAAATGTCCAGATCCACCATAACATCTTTATCCTGCTGGTAGAATCTGTAGGTCAAGTATATTTGATACATGTGTGAATAGAGCAGGGTGGTATCTAAAGATTTTATTCTAAGCATAATAAAATGACAATAAAAGCTTTGCACTAATGTGACGGATGTCTGATCCTTAATCGCCAGCGTGACGGAGCCCCATAGTCGCGACAAAAACACCACCACTTCTGTGAAAGCGTCAGGCGATTCCTCAACTTCATCATCCCTTCCTTTCTCCTAAAGTTGATTTATGGTGCTTTTTTTAATTTCCTAAATTAAACAAGGGCAACAGTGGGCCCAGCAAAGCAAGGCATGTGTCCACCACAATAAATCTGCTGACTGGGTGAATATTTGCACTGTGACAAAGTCGATCTCCTGCAACTGAGGACAACATAACACTGGGACATGACTCTCTGCTGGGAGCTCAACCCTGAAAACCAAATGTTACCCTGTGAACAAACCCTACATTTGCTTTAGAGCGCAGCACTAAATATTGTTCAGATGTTTTAAGTCTTGTAGACATTAAATCCATACAACTGTAGTGATGACCTTTCACTAAAGTTTATTATAATTCATCAGTGTAATATCCTGTACGATGTTGCAGAGGGAAAGAATGCATTTCCTGTGGTGATCATCAACATTTTATCAAAACACAGTGCTCTATTTAAGTTCATTTTACATATGTTTTATGATAAATATCTGTAAAACTAATACAATTCCAAGAGCCTAAGGTTTATTATCGTGATCATGCTAAAACATTGATATTACAAGAAAAAACAAAGGGTCAGGGCAACAGTTGATCATGTCTCAACTTAAACGCAGGGCAGTATTTGTTTGTTGTAATAATGTGTTTATAAATGCTTTAGATCCATTACTTAAAACTATACAAAACAGTGCAAAACAATGTTTCTGTGTCCACATTATCACAAACGCTGTAATCTTTCTATGAAGCACTGTAATACACCAGGTAATACAAACACTGCATCACTCAGATGTTTGAATATTGTCATATAACAGTTCTTATGTTCATTTTCATATCTGCGTTTGCATCAATAATTACATTATATTACTTGAACAGTGTTTGTAGAGCATTTAGATTTGCATGTGAACCTGCAATAACCTCAGATGTCACTTTTGTACCCGGGCAGCTGTAACATGCTGCAAGATATGAATCTGCACTAACTGCTTCGGAGGAAAAGCCTTCTCATTTCAGATGAACCAGTATGTTTAAAGAACCAAAGTTTGACAGCAGTAAAACCAGACTTACGGATGGAGAGACATGCATGTGGAGGACTCAACTGAAAGTGGGACAGAACAGTACTTCCTGTACGAACGAGGAGTGTTTATATGGGTGGTGACAGTCAGAGAGGAATTTAGGGGTAAAATAGTCAAGAAATACCTTGCAGGTCACTGATGATGAGGATCAGCTCTCCAGTCCTTCAGTAGGCCCTCCACAGACTCCTGTTTGGATGCACACAAACACACAGAGGAACTGAAGGCAACAACATCAGGAACAGAAAGCAGAAAACACACCCTCAACGTCTGCACACACTTACCCAGCCCCAGTGCGTGGTTCCTCCCAACTTACTCTCTATGTTGTTATGTCGGTGCATGTGTGTGTGTGTGCTAGGAATGCAGAGGAACTTCCCAGACACTGCAGGGTGTGGAGGGTTGTTTGGTTTATATTCAGGCTCCTCCCTCTGGCCAGCTCCATGTTTGACTGGTGCAGCTGCAGCTGCAGCCCAGGGTCCTACTGCACCACCGATGTGTCTAGCTGGGAAACACTCACCCACAGACGCTGCAGGGCACCTACAGCTTAAAGAACACAGTTTAAAAGCAGACGTAAATGCAGTGATTCACATCTGACCGAAGGTGGCCACTTCTAGGAGACAGACGAAGCAAAGTGTTAATGTGTGAAAAATATAAACAGCAAAGTGAAACAAAATGTTCTTATGGTTCAGGTTCTTGACGGCTCCAGGGAAAGAATTAACTACCTTAATGACCCCCAAAAGAGGTCAAATATATAAACAAACAATATATAACAAAAAAACAATATATAACAAAAAAACAAATAATTGTAGAAATATAAATACTTACTTACTTACTTACTTAGGCCCATTTCTCATGACTGAGCATAGGTCATCCAAGACAGTCCGCCATCGCACTCTGTTCTGGGATAATCTTGCTGCATAAATATAAATAGAAGTGATAAATAATATAATTACAAAAACAAAAGGCAACGCTTTAAAAAAACAATACTCAATTTCGTTTTTCCACATATATTCATGTATTTATGTGTTGTTCTTTTTGAATGATTTATTCTATTTGTTGTTTCTAAATCAATCTACATCATTTTCTTAATTCATTTCATTTATTTATTTTTGGTTTTTTATTTATAATAACATGCTAAAACGTGAATTTTTCTCATGAAGATTTCAATACCCAAGTTTGCTTATGGTATTCTTATAACCACCAAAAAACTCTCTAGAGTTGAAATAAAGCAATTCACTGACAGAACAACTTAAGTGGCTTTCAAATTGGATTTTTTTCTTTTTCCTAATTGGAAATGTCATTGGTACATTTAGATGCTCAAACTAAATAAGACAAGAGAATCTGGATGTTGTTCTCTTTTTTCAGGCTCAACATCAACTGTGCTGACTTGGTAAAACTAGCGTCAAAACAATTAAACTTGATATAAACTAGGATAAATGAGGCTTTAATCTATTTCAAACTGGTCAGATACAGAACCAATAACTAAAATTGGAGGACAAGACATGGTGCTGTGATTTAAATTAATTTGCCTTTAATGATGGTTGTTTAAGTCTAGTTATATCAGTTAAATGCTGGGACCAACTGAAAGCTTAACTTACCAACAGGACAGTGGTTTAGCAACATATATATGGTTAGCATGCTGAGGAAAACAAAAGAAAAACGCAATCTTTGACACGTTCCTGAATCTTCACCAGGCACAGGTTCATCTATCATGTTTTTCTTTGTTTTTGTTTTTTTATTTCCATCTAGCAGTTCCGGCGTTCAAAATAAAATTCAAAATTTCAAAATAAATGTCCAAGAGAACTATTATTATTTGTATTAAAGAAAAGTAAACGTAATTAGTAATTAGTAGTTTTAACAACTCGTGCATGTGTAATTACACATGCACGAGTTGTTAAAAAAAAAAATATATATACATATATATATATATATATATATATATATATATATATATATATATATATATATATATATATATATATATATATATATATATATATATATATGGACATCTTTTGGACATGGATATATATATATATATATATATATATATATATATATATATATATATATATATATATATATATATATATATATATATATATATATATATATATATTTATATATATATATGTCCAAAAGATGTCCAAAGATTTGGAAACGCTCAACCATGCTTTTATTTCATGTAGGGTAGATTGCTGTGATGGACTCTTTCCCGGCATCTCTCATCTACAACTTCTTCAAAATGCTGCAAAAACCAGGACGATAGATCACATCACTCCAATACTTAGATCCTTGTGCTGGCTTTCAGTTAAACAGAGACTTCAGTTTAAGGCTTTTATTATTGTCCACTGGCTGACCATCTTGTGAATATAGTTTTATTCTTTTGCACCCCTTCTACATATGAGGCGAGGGAGAGAGGAGATGCTTTAGCGAGTTCAGGAAGGAGTATTTTGTCCTGGGGAGGGAGGAGCTAGCTCTCTGTATATTGTTACTACATTATATTACCAAAAGTATTCACTCACCCATCCCATAATCAGAACCAGGTGTCCCAATCACGTTCATGGTCACAGTTAATAAAATCTATCACCTGGCCATGCAGAACTATTAGTGAAAGGATGGGTCACTCTCAGGAGCTCCGAGAATTCCAGCATTGATCTGTGATAGTGCTGTGCAACAAATCCTCTCGCTCCCTAAATATTCCACTGTCAACTGTATTATGAGAACATGAAAGTGTTTGGGAACAAAAGCAACTCAGCCACCAAGTGGTAGGCCACGTAAACTGACGGAGCGGGTCAGCAGATGCTGAGGTGCTTAGTGTGAAGAGGTTGCCAACTTTCTGCAGAGTCAGTCGCTACAGACCTCTAAACTTCATGTGGCCTTCAGATCAGCTCAAGAACAGTCCACAGAGAGTTTCATGGGATGGCTTCCAAGGCCGAGCAGCTGCATCCAAGCCGTACATCACCAAGTGCAGTGATGTAAATCACGCCCCCACTGGACTCTAGAGAACGGTACTTGTCTGACTGTACTGTGCCAAGTGTAAAGTTTGGTGGAGGGGGGGTTATGGTGTGGGGTTGTTTTCCAGGGCCTGTGTTCATCCCTTAGGTCCAGCTAAAGCAGGGGTTCCCAAACTGGGGGTCGCGCCCCCTAGGGGGGCCGCGGCGCTATTGCAGGGGGGGCACGGCGAGGTTGGAAGGTAGATTCATTTTTTTTTTTTTCTTTAAGATTTTTTATTTCAAGATTTTGCCCTCAATACATATGTGCAGACAGTGAGAGAAAGAGAGAGAGAGAGAGAGAGAGAGAGAGAGAGAGAGAGAGAGAGAGAGAGAGAGAGAGAGAGAGAGAGAGGAAATAGCGGGAAGAGAGAAGGGGAATGACATGAAGTAATGGTGTGGCCGGCGGGAATCTAACCGGGGACCTGCTGCTTCAGGAATCTAACCGGGGACCTGCTGCTCCAGGAATCTAACCGGGGACCTGCTGCTTCAGGCCACACAACTACCCGGCGCGCATGGAAGGTAGATGCATGTGGGAATCTCTCACCTGCAACCCCAGTTTAAGAGGATCTGTAATATGAACCAGCCCACCCCACTCACTGAAAAGGTGTGGGGATTAAAGCTGGCATTTTTGCAGAGCAATTGTTGAAATTTTGATTATTTGTTTAGCTGTTGCTGCTGGGTTTTTTTCCTCAGGGAGCTGGTTATTTTTGGAAAAAAATATGTTGAAAGTAATGCATACTGTTGTACAGTAAAAAGGAAAAAAAAGAAATGTGTTGCACACATGAAGCAAGCCCACTCACATCACTGAAAAAATGTGGGGATTAAAGGTGTCATTTTTTTAGGGTAAATGTTCAGATTTTGGCTGTTGTTTGTATTGTTGTTGTTTCAATCTCTGTGAGCTGGTCAGGTTGAAAATCTATTTTTACAGAGATGGACAGTTTTTTAGCACATATGTTCAATATAGGAAATAAATTGCAGTCGCATTTGAATGCAGAAGATGTGTGTCGGGGTCGGGGGGGGGCTC
The DNA here is from genome assembly GCF_033807715.1 of Cololabis saira. Classification (NCBI taxonomy): domain Eukaryota; kingdom Metazoa; phylum Chordata; class Actinopteri; order Beloniformes; family Belonidae; genus Cololabis; species Cololabis saira. The sequence goes on along the minus strand of NC_084591.1, from coordinate 20,200,366 downwards.
GAATATTCTGTTACATACAAAAGGGGGGCCTGGCAAAAAAGGTTTGGGAACCACTGAGCTACTGTAAAGGAACTCTGAATGCTTCAGCATCCCAAGACATTTTGGACAATTTCATGCTCCTAACTTTGTGGCAGCAGTTTGGAGCCGGCCCTCCCTCTTCCAACATGACTGTGCACCAGTAGACGAACTAAGGTCCATAAAGACATGGATGGGAGAGTCTGGTGTGGATGGACTGTACTTGACAGAGTCCTGACCTCGACCCGATACAACACCTTTAGGATGAATTAGAGCAGAGACTGAGAGCCGGGCCTTCTGGTCCAACATCAGTCTGTGACCTCACAGATGCACTTCTGGAAGAACGGTCAACAATCCCCATAAACACACCCCTGAACCTGGTGGACAGCCTTCCCACAGGAGCTGAAGCTGTTAAAGCTGTAAAGGATGGACCAACGTCATAATAAACTCTACGGATTAAGAGTGGGATGTCATTTTAACTTCATATGTGATTTAAGGCAGGTGAGCGGATACTTTTGGCAATATAATGTATATCAACAAAGGTGACATGCTTCAGAAATCATTTATGCTACCTTTATGTTTAGTAAAAGGAATGGCAAGTTTATTAAGTTATAAAAGCAATACTGTCTCATTATCTGGTATGTGCTGCAGTCATGACATGCATCAACATATGCATATTAGCCCATGAAATGATGAGGAAACATGACATATTGGGGGTTCAGAGTGTGGAATACTTTTTAAACTGACTTTCCATTTGGTTCCAGCTTTGTTACAGATCGAATTCAGACACATACAGAAATTGACATAAAGAATAAAAGGTACAAAGTGAACATGTCTTCCTTTGTCAATAAAAACTCAACATTGTTTGGTCTGTGGGGTGTAGCAAAAATAAACCAAATCAAATCAAATCACAAGACAGAGCATCCTCAGAAATATACTGACATTTATTTACAAACAGGTTGACAATTGCATAGAAATGTTAAACTCTAAAATAAAAGTTACGGTATTAAAGTAAACAGATTTAAGAAATATAATATTTTATGTTGCATTTTTTAGCAGAGTGAGAATCAAAGCTTACAAGCTGTTGCTTTCATATTTACCACATAAATATACATAAATAAGATCTGCATGTCTCATATTTCATTCAGTTCTGTCATACTGTTACACTCGTCCCCATCACTTGATTGGTCATCATCACTAAAATCCTTGAAATACGTTTTTTTAATCCTGTTTTTTTTTTTTTTTTTTTTTTTTTTTTAGAAAATTCCTCTCTGGGATAAATTGATTTTTATCTTCCTTACGTATTAAACATTTGTAACAATCTTTTCTCTGAGCAGCATAAAACAGCATTATGGTCTTCAGTTAAAGAGCATCTGAAGACAAAATGACACATTTTGGTGAATTCAGTTACAGCTCATCCATGTGTTATTAGAGACAGTTTAAGTCACACAGCCCTTATAACATTTACCTTATAACTTAATTAATATTGCTGCCTTTACTTTGTATAAACTGGAAGCTGTGGGATTACAATCGTGGGCTTTTATCCAAAGGTGCATGCTCATTTACATAAAAGGGAATCTTTTTTTGAAGTTAGAAAAGGCGGAACGACAAATTCTCTCTCTTTGCTGTGTAAGAAAAGGGATTAAATTAATTTTGTTCTGCTTGAGTTATCGGCGCTGTTGTCGGGTGTTTAGAGGAGACATGCTAAGGATCGGCCAGTTGCTGCCAAGATCGCCTGCTGTCGAGTCGGATAGTTCATTGATCGTCATCCTCTGCAGGGATCTGCTGGGCCAAAGAAACCAGTGCTGTTAACTAAACAGCGATACGGCCAAAAGCTGGAACCTCTAACATTAAAAAACTAAATATCCCTTCAGAGAATAGACTGTAGAAAAAAAGGATATGGTAGTCATCCGCTGTCAAGCATGAAGCTGATGTGCAATTGCCATAAAAAGTGGCAAAATGACTAATTCAAGTCACTTCACAAACCAGCGGATGATACCTGGGGGTCCGTCCAGAGTAAGGTGAGGACGGTAAGAGTTTCAGTGACACAGAGATCCCCACAGCAGGAAATCTGAGTGCCTGGTTTCATGCCTTCGGCTTTGTCTCTGTCACCTCGACAACATCCTTCTCTCAGTCTAAACACATCAAGTTATCACTCTGCATACGCCCTCATATCACCCTCTCACTGACAGCACAGAGCTCGTGCAAGTTAAGCAATTCCACTTCTGTACAAAGCGTCTTAAGAATATATAAGTACATGTTTTTTTTGTTTTTTTTTTTAAACCTTGATTAATCATAAACGGGGTTAAAAGGGAAACAGGAAATATTACAACAGACTTGCAAAAGATATATGTGCATATTGGCTTTGAACATTTGTAACTCTGATTTACATCAACAAAACATCCCATGCAGCACACTACAGCTGTGCTCTTCAGTCCGGGTTTCCGAGGGAAACGTATAACAAAATAAAAATAAGGAGGTGGTGGTTTCTGAGGACCTGGACTGAACAAACTGCACTGCAGTAAACCTCTCTCGTAGCTATGCTTGTGATCCATAAATTAAAGGTATGCTGCGAAATTAATCTCAGCGACATCCAATTATCTGAAAACTAAAGTTTTCTGTTCACAGATGCTTGAAAATCGTCTACAGAGAGTCCAGACAGGATGGAGGGAGCTTTAAAGCTGCGGACAGTGCAAGGGAGGAACCAAGGTTTTTTCCTGAGTTGGCTCCCAGAGAGGCACTCTGACGCTCACACACTTTGGTCACCTTCTCCTCCCTCCATTCTCCACGTTCACCTGCCATCTGTCACTTCCTTTCCCCTCTCTGATGGTGTGCTTTTGCATTGATGCACATGAATTTACAGTATGTGACTGTGTTAGAATGTTTATCAAACATTATTTCTGGGTATTTTAGTTGCGCTTCACAGGCGACTACAACTGTAGCCGAGTCATATCATTTCCTTAAAACAACGAAAACACAAAACGTTTGCTCATGAATGTGCCCTTTCCCTGGCCCGCCTGCTAACTGCAGGTGTGTGACTGGAGGTCAGGTGAAGGGTTTGGCTGTGGGGCCCAGTGAGGTGAAGCATCAGTTTGCTCTTTAAACGATGACCCTAAATGGCCTTGCAGCTGTGTGGAAATGAGGAAATGATGCAGGCTGGTCAACATACTCATTTGACTGAGCTGAAGAGGCTATTGTGCTCCTGGTTAATTTGTTACACTGAATATTGATAGATTAGCTCCCACACTATCCCATTTGTCGGTGGAAAATGCAGCAGCAGAGCTGGAAAAATAAAAGAGAGAAACAGAGGAGGAGCCGAAGTGGTAAAAACATTGGGGCTGGTTGCTGAAAAGTCCCATCGTCCTTCAGGTGAGCGGCTTCTGCGTTAAAATTTCTCATCAGGGATGACCGTGTTGAAGGGGTGGTCCCAGAATGTGCTGGTGATCCCAAAGCCTGTGGAGGGGGGCGAGATCACGTCACATGAGTAACTTTACCAAAGTGAAGGATGATTTAAAGAAGGCGTGCGCCGATCACCCCGCGCTCACCTGATCTCTGGTGCTCAAAGTGGTGTTTGACGTGGTAGGCCTTCAGCCCGTACAGGTACGAGCCTTTCTTCGGCGAGCCGTAGTGAAGGTAGTAGTGGATCATGTCGTACACCACGTAGCCGCACAGCCCTCCGGCAAACACGGATGCCGCCAGAATCTCTGGGAGCATGTTTCTGAGGACAGCGTAGAAGACGCCCACCACTATGGCGGCGATGCCAGGAGGGAAGACCAGGCGAGAGCCATCGAATGGAGACTGGGGAGAGAAGTGACACAAGGCTTCAATTACCCTAAAATAGTGGTTGGCATCAACATCAGGATATCATTTCAATGTCTAAATATATTTAATGCCCTGATCCTTATCATTAATCCTTTGCACAAACATTAATTTAAGGATTATCAAAGACTGATTTGAATGTTTCTGTTGGATATGTTTGTTCATTTCCATCTTTTCTGCTAAACTTTCTATTTTCAGTTTGTCAAGTGCCATCCATCCATTCGTCCACCCGGCCGTCCCTTCATCTTGATTTATGTTGCAACAAAATCATTCCCTTTGAGATGAAATATTCCTGTTCTGAACTCAGAAATAAACTTGCAATTAAGACCAATCTTTCTGGTGCTGTAGCATATAAAACACTTTAATAAAGTGAATGTTGTAAAGTTGGCAGGGGAACTACTGGGAGAACTGGAGGTTAAACCACAGTTAAGCAACTCACATGAATATTTTTTAATTAACCGGGAAGAATTTGACACCGGCTTTACATTGGTTTAGCATTTTCACTTATTTTAAGTTCATAATTCGGTGTTTCTTTGAAATTAGTTTGACATTTGTGCACATTTGTACACAAGTAAGTACAAGCAGGATAATTCAGATTTTATAATGTACTATACTATATAATTACTTATTTTATTAACTTACATTTGATATCTTTTCTGAAATTCGTGTTAAAGGTATTGTGACATGAAAAACAAATTTTTCTTGATTTTTTGTGTTTTGTTGGGTGTTTTGACATCAATTACACCCAAAAAACAACGAACTTTTAACATTCAGTGTATTGTGTGCTTTCTGGGATTTTCCGCATAACTGTGCAAAAACGGCGCACCTGGTTTGGTGGCGGGCCGTTACGTAACGGCCCGCTAAATCACCGCCCCCTCCACCCAGCTCCCTGCCTCCGCTCCTCTCCAGCGCACCATAAAGGCTGATTTATGGTTCCGCGTTACACCGACGCAGAACCTACGGCGTAGGGTTACGCGGCGACGCGCACCGTACGCTTACCCCTACGGCGTACGCTCTGCGTCGATTTAACGCGGAACCATAAATCAGGCTTAACACGGAGCTGTTTAGAGCCTCTTTTGTTCTAATCACCGGAGGAAAACTGCTAAGAAGACCCGCGGCCACTGACTGGACTTAAGATAAGGTATTTTTATGATTGTTTGCTGTGGACTGCTGCTTTTCCGTGCATGCTTCGCCTGTCGCTCCCGGCTTAACTCTCCGACGCCGCTGTGAGCGTATGGCTGGGTTGGAGGAGGTTTGGAGGAGGAGCGGGGCAATGATTGACAGGAAAGGGAGAAAAGGAAGCGTTTTTCACGGCGCAAAAAAACACTGTCATAAAAAACCAGGAATGGAGTACTAGAGTGAAGTTTTTCTTGTTACACTCTTTTAGACACATTTGAGGGATGTTGGCCAAGACTTTTAATAGTGTTAAAAGCATGTTAAAAATGATGTCACAATACCTTTAAGTCAAGAATTAAATACTTAAATGATAAAACTATCTAACTCTTCATAGCTTTAACAAAAACTTGTAGAAAATGCTTGATGTTGGTGTTTCTGCTCTCCCTATCTGACCTAACTCAGCACCTCGGTGGAAATCAGAGTTTCATATTAGGCTCAAGGAAAACCATTAAAAGAATATTTTACAATCGGCCACATTTCACAGGTAACACACCTGCTATTGACGCACTAGCGTGGTGAGGTGAGACAACTAACTCCATCTTCAAAAATCAAAGTGTCAGCTTCAACTGTGCTCATCATCACTAAATATCTTATTAAATATGTTGATAAATTACAAGATTTTTACAATATTCTTATCAACCAAAGTATCCACATTACCTGATATACGTCATTCAGAAGCTCCGTGTTTATAAAAAAGGAAGATCTGCGTGCATAATTATGTGCACTTAATATGTGTCATATTTATCAGATGTGATCAGTTTTACATTTTCAAACGCAAAGTGACCACTGCAAAGTCTACGCTGCCTTTGGGACTCGTGGATAACTAGTATAGCTGTTTTTATGACAGGTCTACATAAAAAAAATGTACTTCTGCTCTGCGTCAATAAAGCTAAATCAACCACGTGTATGTTACACGCCATCCCAACTCTATTATTATTTAAAAATGATCTTTCTCCTATTGGCACGACAATACTGGACCAGATCAACTTATCCCTAAACTTAACTTAACTTGTGTACCACAGGTTTTTAAAGTTGCAGTAATTAAACCGTTACTTAAAAAACCTTCTCTTGACCCAGACATCTTAGCTAATTATAGACCAATTTCCAATCTTCCATTTGTATCTAAATTTCTGGAAAAGGTATTTGAAAGTCAGTTATGTGACTATTTGTATAGAAATGATCTGTTTGAAGTCTTTCAGTCAGGGTTCAGGATGCATCATAGCGCAGAGACAGCACTGGTTTGAGTCACGAATGACCTTCTTATGGCCTCAGATAAGGGGTTAGTGTCCATACTGGTTCTACTGGACCTCAGATAAGGGATTAGTGTCCATACTGGTTCTACTGGACCTCAGATAAGGGATTAGTGTCCATACTGGTTCTACTGGACCTCAGTGCTGCTTGTAGATCAGCATTTTACTGCACAGGTTAGAGCATGTTGTTGGGATTAAAGGGACAGCTCTACGTTGGTTTAAATCATATCTATCTGACAGGTTCAAGTTTGTTCATGTACATGAAGTTTCTTCAGAACAGACAAGGGTCTGCTACGGTTATTTAAAATGTTCCTTTTACTTATATAAACTATTTTGTATCATAAAGGACAACGTGACTGGAGACACAGGTCATCTTTGAGTGAGACGCCTGCCCAGCGCTGGGCTTCTGGAGGTGGGCCGTCAGTACCTTGTGGTGCTGTCCATGCAGGAGGAAGTGCAGCATGATGAGGTAGTAGTTATGAGCTGGCGGTTTCATGTGGAAGACAAAACGGTGGATGCAGTACTCGATGAACGACCACAAGATCCAGCCCAGCATGAAGAACACCGGGAACATGTACTTGTGAATCGGGACGGAGAGATCTGGGAGCACACACACATGCACATAATGGCTCATGCTGAAAGCGCTGGAGATTCCATGCTGCATCATGTGGTTGGGGGGACAATCACAGCGTCTATGTGGAAAGATGCAAGACACTCGGGTGCTGCTACTGTACGTGCGTGTGCATTCATGCACAGGTGTGTGTTACCTGCAAAAAGTACAATCCTTGTGGTGCCCTTGGCCAGAGTGGTGTAGCAATACCAGCAGAAGTAAAAGACAACAGGAAGCCACACCACCAGAACCCAGTACCTGCAGGAAGCATCACAGTCACTGCTCCGCTCACGAGGACAGTTTTAAAATCACATTTTATTTGCATTGTAATATGTGAACTCAATAGATGGGACGGAGACAAAATAATATCCTCTAGTTTATGAGCTCCAAAAAAGACTTATGAAACCACTCACCATAAATGTTTCTTATCACATTTCCTTATATCTCATTCAGATGAATGTTTTCATTAAAAGAAAAAACTCCTCTTTCTTTTTTTTATGAATAAATGTGTTAAATCATGGCCACATGGAATTAAAAAGACAAAACAATAACAACATTTATTTTTTTCTTTTGAGTATTTAGCACTGCTTCTGCACAAAGTTGCACTTATTTATAAATGAACTTTGTTAAAGTTGCACATGCTGTATATTCTCAGTCTGTGACACAGTCCTGAGCATTTCAGGCCGTCTCTGAGCATACTTGCTTAGTTTTCACCAAAGTTTCGGTCCAGGCCTGATGGGATTTGTATGATGTCTTACGTCTCAATACACTTGGCCAATTTTCATTTTCTTGATAATTCACAATAAAAGAGAAAGGTTCAAGCTTTCAAAGTGTTGCATTTCCCATATCAGAAACTGAAAATGTGTTTATTTGTTAGTTTATTTGTTCTGTTCATTAACTTAATTGCTTACATTTTTGAGGTTAGATAACATTTTTCACTTTACCCATCTCTGTTATTTAGGAAATGCACACATTGTTACAAGAAAACTTCATGTGTGTCTAAATGTGTGTTTAATATTCTCAGTAGACCAAATATTTCAGCCTGATCCGATAAACTACCTTTTACCACACTTACATAGTCATTTTTTTCCAGATAAAAGAAAGATATTTGTTTAGTTACCAGGAAGTTTTGGTGCTGGCTTCCATGAAGGGGTTTCCAAACAGTCTGATAGGTCTGTCGACTGGCTGATGAACCCACGCATCGTATTTTTCTCCCAGATGACCCACCTGCCAAGCCAGGGGCTTCCGCCAGTCCACCAAATCCTGCAGATATACAAAAGATAAGACATTTGATAAGGAAAAAGGCACAGAAAGCAACCGTTTCAGCAAACAAGGAGGGTTTTCCTCTCCAGTAGGTGGCAGCAGAGAACTAAAGACCGTCCCAACATTCAATTCTGATCAAACCAGGAAACACACACTTCAGGCCATCTGCACTTGCACTTTTAAAGGTTTGCTTCAAACCAACTTCTTGTCGTAAAAATTATATATGGATTAATTGTCGTACTTACTTTACAAGAAAAAGCCAACACTTTTGTTCAGTTGTAAAAACGCCTCTGGAACGATGCACCATAAAGCTCTATGTTGCAACATCCATCATCAACTCAGGACATTTACAATTTACAGTTTCCAAATGCTGAATTTATTCGAGCTTCATTTAATAATCATGAATGCAGATTGTTCACATTTGGTCCAGAACTGCCAATATAAACTAATTCAACAATGTAGCTATTTCACATCGTCAGATTTGCTGTGGTCACTTCAGAGAAAGTACAGGAATTAAGAAATGGCATACAGAATTTTTTTCCCACGTTCTCTTCTTTGTTTTCCAAATTGCCATTACCCATAAACCAACTGAAACTACTGATCTGAATTTGCAGGAGTTCTTTGTTAGTAATGCATAATTTACCCACAAGCTGTGAACCTCCAGCAGAGACGAGGAACCGTCTACAGAAATGTGATAATGAGCTCCCTACTTTTGAACTACATGTCTACGTTTCTATGGTCAAACTGGTCATCTTCATATCCTGACAACGCTGATCGGACCTCACTGAACTCAAAATATGAAATGCACTTGAGACAATGAAACTATATCAGATTGTATCTCCAGCAAACACTGATATCAAAAAGAAATCCGGTTCGTAGGATCTTTGCTGCACTTCTCAAACCAGTTAAAAGTGCTTTCTATTTAATGGGGTCAAATAATGCAATTTTCTGGTTCTGCCCTTATAATTGCAATGTTGTTGACAAAACGGTTAGAACAATGTGTACATTTCCGATTACGATATCAAGTTTCAATGTAGGATAGTGTTGCATTATAACAGCTATTAGCAACTCTAGAAAAGTTTGGAGTCTGAGGAAACCAACTGCTGCTGTTCTGAAGCAAAGTATTGCACCGATCTCGGTTGATACAGGATTGCAGCTTTTCAACGGGCTGTGACATCGTTTAACACATTTTTCATTTCATAACACCCCACGTGTGTTCAGTGTGCAACAGATCTGGACTGCAGACCGGCCTGTTCAGCTCACACACTGATGTACAACTGGCAGAATGTGCTTTCTCTTGTTGAAATACACAACAAACGCCCTCAAACAGACATCCTCTGAAGGTCCACTGGATGGCACTATATTGCTTGATGTGCAAGTGAACAAATGCACCCATATGCCACCACAAATGCTGGCCTTTTTTTCATGCATCAGTTATTATTCTGAGATGGACTCCAGATTCTGACTCCATGAAACACTTTTTCAGGTCACTTCCGTCACTCTTAAAGGAGCTCCGGCCCAGAGAAGACCACGTCCTAAAGAGCTAAGTATAGTTTCTTATGAAGGTGTGAAGATTAGTGTTGGTTTTCAGCTTTGTTCCCTTGATAAAATAAATAAAAATAATTATTATGATGATAATAATATTAAAATTGGATTCTTTGTATCTTCATGATAGTGAGGTACTAAATATTCTTGCACCACTTTCACACACTTCACTTCAGTCAGAATTCTAAAGAGTTGGGTTTTCTGTATTTTCTAACCTCATTTATAAGCATTTATAATTACTTTTATTGCATCTTAAAAAAAAATGAAGACAAAACCACAGATGTAACACTGCTCCATTATGGTTCTTATTGTCTTGAGGCAGACATGCCCCATTTCCTCCTATTCACTTTGAACCCATTAAACAAGAAAAAAAGAAAAGCAAATGAAGAAGTGAGGGAAAAGCAGTTCAGAAATCAGCTGCCTTCTTGCCCGTCATCTGAGCTGATGACGGGAAACGCTTGGTCTTCTTGTTCCTCAGACTGCTGCAGAATCTGGTATCTGATGGAGATCTTCGTGGTGTGTAAAGTCAGAAGAAAATAAAGAGTGAAATCATCTTTGACACATGGTTCAGAAAAGCACAAGAGCAGTAACTTCCTAAAAATATGTGTCTTGAAACAAAATTGAAAAACTTGATTGAACGATTATCACACCAACTTAAGACTGAGGCGCTGTAGTAAAACGATGTAGAAAGTTATCATTTGCCAATTTTTTATATCGATTTACGATGAATATTATTAAGGCTGTTCAGCCTTAAATAAACTTCAAAAAGTAAATGATGATACTTGCTTTCATGAGAAAGATTAAAATGCTGGTTTCATAATTTGAAATGAACAGGTGAAAAAGGACAGAATGATGAGAGACAGAGGACATGCTTCGGATTCCTGAGTGTCAGGCAGCTCCAGCAGCAACACACACACACACACACACACACACACACACACACACACACACACACACACACACACACACACACACACACACACACACACACACACACACACACACACACACACACACACACACACACACACACACACACACACACACACACACACACACACGATCTTACTCGATTTATTAAAGGGAGCATTCGAGCCTCCATCTGCATCATTCTCAACCCACAACAAAAGGATTTGGGGTATTCTGCAAAATAAGTTTTTGTGCATTTTTTAACCCTCAAAGGATACTTTGTATACATATAAATTTAGCACAAAAAGTAGGCACATTCATGTTTGGTAGATTATTTCTTTGTTGTAACAATTCTTCTTGGCATTAAATCTTATACCGTTGGAAAGCTGTTTATTTCCCTTTTAAATGGTAACATATTTGTAAGGAACTTGCATTGGTGGAGGCAGTGTGAGGGTGTGGGGCGGCGTCTCCCTCACTGGAGAAATGAGGCTTGTTATCATTGGAGGTAATCTCAATGCAGAGAGATATCCAGATGAGATTCTGCAACCAGCGGCGATCCCACACCTCCACAGTCTGGGACTGAACTCTGTCCTCCAAGATGACAACACCCGTCCCCACAGAGCGGGTTTATCAGAGACGACCTCCAGAATCTGGGAGTGGACAGGATGGGAGGACCTGCCAGCAGTCCTGACATCAACCCCACTGGACACTTGTGACAAATGCTGGTTGAAGAATGAGATGTCGTCCCACAGCCCAGGCTGGTCCCCAGCGTGAGGGGGAGGAGCCAGGCTGCTGTGTCTGTGTTTGGTTCTTCCACACCCTACTGAGGCTCCCTTTTTGTTAAATGGATCAATTGTTAAATTGCCAATATGCGTTGTTTCTTCAAACATCTATCATCCAATCCACCAAACAAGAGTAGATTCTGCAAATCTCTCATGGGCAAAACCCACACACTCAGGTCTGCTGCTCCTCCCACAAATGCATGTTACTTACAAACATGGCACCATTTAAAACAAAATTACATTTATATTTGTGACAAACCTTTGACTTCTGCAGGTCAATTATGTCCATTAAAATTAAGGATTTTAAGGATTTATACACATTTATACTTGGTAGCCGTTTCTTTGGGTGAAATAATGACCAAATAAATAATAATGTTCATCCGTGTTTTTACAACACATCCTACTCATAACGAGCACCGAAACGCACTGAAGAGCACCAGCAGAACCGACGGTAACCAGCACCTCAGACTGCTCTAGGACCGCTTCAACACACTACAAATGCGGAAGTGCTTTTGAGACGCCCAGCACAGAGCAGTTGCAGATGCATGTGACTGTCGTGACAGAAAAACCTCGTGAGTAACAGTTGTCAAGTCGCTGAAACCCAACCGTACTGTGGGTTTTAGAGGTCAATCCCATCAACCACAGAGCAGCGCTACAGACATGCACACATGGCAGGGCAGCTACGATCTACACAGGCAGCCGAGGTGTGGTCCACGAGGAGGCTGGTCGAGGCTGTTGCATCTCATTTTATATTATTTTAAAAGATAACGTTCCTTTCTTTCAGATATTTGATCAACAAATATTATTTCAAAACCAAGTGTTATTTAACCTATTTAAAACAAAAATCTGGTTTGTGTAGTTCAGTTTGATTTTCTAAAAAAGACAGGGAATTAATTGTCCAATCACATTAGATAAAAAAAACAACATACGATTACGTCACGATGCTGATCGCGGATTCGTTGCTGATAACTGAGTTTCTGGGACGCACACGACTGCGTCCCTTTACGAATCTAATTCAAACCCATTAAAAGAGATCCTCAGGTCACGTGCTTATCAAATGTTGCAGAGCTTACACTGGATTCTGTTTGACCGACGCCCTTTACTTGTGGAAGTAAATAAAATAAAATAAAAAACATTTTGGAACCAAATAAACAACATTGAATTACTACTACTACTGTCATTTAGCAGACACTTTTATCCAAAGCGACTTACATCTGAGACACACACCATGGAGCAGTTAGGGTTAAGGCCTTGCTCAGGGGCCCAAGGTGGTTCATCTTGGTTGCCATTCTGGGGCTTGAACCTGGGACCTCCAGACCCAAGACCACCTCTGCTGCCACTAGACTACTGCCCCCCATATTACTATTGACAGCCACCCACAAACTGAAATAATACCTTGTTTTAATAATTGTTTGCATCTAACTTGTTTTTTTTTTTTTTTTTTTTCTTCTCTTGATTTGATGGCCCCCTCTACTGAACAGCTGCCACTGATACAGAGTAACAAAGACTGACTGGTTGAATCTGTCATTATCCAATTGTGCTGTGCAGGAACTGGTATGCCGCACATGGAAACACAAGTTGCACAATCACATGATGATGTAAATTAATGAATGCATGCTGCTGTGAGCATGATTGTGCGGTTTCTTCCCGAGGACGCTGGCAAAACACACTCCTGCGAGGGCACGCTTCCCACCGAGGAGCTGGGGCACTGGTTAGTTGATTAAGCGGGTATGAAATGTATTCCCTTGTTCACCGTGTGTAGTTTGCTTGTCCCACAGTGTGAGAACTCTGGAGTCCACACACACATAAACAAACACACATGGCCAGGTATGGATGAAGCAGGGTGAATACCCTGATGGCTGTTCACCTCCCTGTCATCCCTCATCGGCAGCGCACACACACACACACACACACACACACACACACACACACACACACACACACACACACACACACACACACACACACACACACACACACACACACACACACACACACACACACACACACACACACACACACACACACACACACACCCACACACACCCACACACACACACACACACACACACACACACACACACACACACACCTTGTCCAGGTCCACTGAGTTGCAGCGGCTGTACGGCGAGCTAACGTCCTCGTCTTCCACCTTATTCTTTGTCGTCCTTTCTGCCGTCTGTCCATCTGCCGGCTCACCGGTCTTCCTCCTCTCTCTCAGAGTCTAAAAGAAGAAGTAAATGAAATAACAGGTTTAACTGAAGGCAGACAAGGTCTGAGAAGACGGATGGACAATCATTGACATTATATGTACACGTACAGTATTTCCCTTTTAATATGTAGTCTCTGAATAATCAATGATGTGGTCACGATAGAAGAGCAGTGTGTTCGTGATGAGTCACACGTTCTGTTTGTCAGCTCTCGTCTATCTGCCCTTTGCTCTTCTCTCCTGAATATAGAGTTGTACTGGTTATCATGCTGGTTCCATCCAAGACTTTACATTTACAACATCCACAGCGCGGTTTCCCTTTGTACAGTCACACAAGAGCCACTGTTTCATGACCATCAGACAAGATGCAGTTTAATGTACAGACATATCTTTTGTTTAAGCACAAGTCACTGCTGTTTAATAGTTCCTGCAGCTACTTGTTAACATCCGTATGTCAGTAACAGATGCACCACAATATCCTCTCTACCAAAGCCAAGTTGGAAAGAAGAGCAGACGGGAAGTGATGACGGTGAGGGAGAACAGTGCTGTTCAGGTAGAAGATTCACTTGCTGAATAACTGATCAGAAAAGTTACCTTACTCACTCACTCACTCACTCATCTTCTCCCGCTTCATCCGTTGCCGGGTCGCGGGGGCAGCAGGCTCAGCAGGGATGCCCAGACTTCCCTGCTGAGGACACTTCCTCCAGCTCTTCCGGGGGGAGTCCGAGGCGTTCCCAGGCCAGCCGAGAGACATAGTCTCTCCAGCGTGTCCTGGGTCTTCCCCGGGGTCTCCTCCCGGTGGGACATGCCTGGAACACCTCCCTAGGGAGGCGTCCAGGAGGCATCCGGTACAGATGCCCAAGCCACCTCAGCTGACTCCTCTCAATGTGAAGGAGCAGCGGCTCGACTCCGAGCTCCTCCCGGGTGACCGAACTCCTCACCCTATCTCTAAGGGAGCGTCCAGCCACCCTGCGGAGTAAACTCATCTCGGCCGCTTGTATCCGCAACCTTGTCCTTTCGGTCACTACCCAAAGTTCATGACCATAGGTGAGGGTAGGGGCGCAGATTGACCGGTAAATCGAGAGCTTCGCCTTTCGACTCAGCTCCCTCTTCACCACGACGGTCCGGTACATCGACCGCATAACTGCGGACGCTGCACCGATCCGTCTGTCAATCTCACGCTTCATTGTTCCCTCACTCGTGAACAAGATCCCGAGATACTTGAACTCCTCCACCTGAGGCAGGACTTCTCCACCCACCCGGAGAAGGCATGCCACCCTTTTCCGATGGAGAACCATGGCCTCGGTCTTGGAGGTGCTGATTCTCATCCCTGCCGCGTTGCACTCGGCCGCAAACCGCCCCAGCACATGCTGGAGGTCCCGGTCTGACGAAGCCAACAGGACAACATCATCTGCAAAAAGCAGAGATGAAATCCTGAGGTCCCCAAACCGGATCCCCTCCGGCCCCTGGCTGCGCCTAGAAATCCTGTCCATAAAAATTATGAACAGGACCGGTGACAAAGGGCAGCCCTGCCGGAGTCCAACATGCACTGGGAACAAGTCTGACTTACTGCCGGCAATGCGAACCAGACTCCTGCTTCGATCATACAGAGACCGGACAGCCCTTAATAGAGGGCCCCGGACTCCATATTCACTCAGCACCCCCCACAGAATGGCACGAGGGACACGGTCAAATGCCTTCTCCAGATCCACAAAGCACATGTAGACTGGTTGGGCAAATTCCCATGAACCTTCGAGCACCCTGCGGAGGGTGTAGAGCTGGTCCAGTGTTCCACGACCGGGACGAAAACCGCATTGTTCCTCCTGAATCCGAGGTTCGACTATCGGCCGTAATCTCCTCTCCAGTACCCTGGAGTAGACTTTCCCGGGGAGGCTGAGAAGTGTGATCCCCCTGTAGTTGGAACACACTCTCCGGTCCCCCTTTTTAAACAGAGGGACCACCACCCCGGTTTGCCACTCCAGCGGTACTGTCCCCTTCCTCCATGCGATGTCGCAGAGGCGTGTCAACCAAGACAGCCCTACGACATCCAGAGACTTGAGGTACTCAGGGCGAATCTCATCCACCCCCGGTGCCCTGCCACCGAGGAGCTTACGAACCACCTCGGTGACCTCGGCTTGGGTGATGGATGAGCACGCCTCCGAGCCCCCACTCTCTGCTTCCTCAATGGAAGACATGTCAGTCGGGTTGAGGAGATCCTCGAAGTATTCCTTCCACCGTCCGACAATGTCCCCAGTCGAGGTCAACAGCTCCCCACCAGCACCATAAACGGTGCCGGCAGAGTACTGCTTCCCCCTTCTGAGGCGCCGAACGGTCCTCCAGAATTTCCTCGAGGCGACCGAAAGTCCTCCTCCATGGCCTCCCCGAACTCCTCCCAGACCCGAGTTTTTGCCTCCAGGACCGCCCGAGCCGCGGCTCGCTTGGCCTGCCGGTACCCATCTACTGCGTCAGGAGTCCCACCGGCCAACATAGCCCGGTAAGACTCCTTCTTCAGTCTGACGGCATCCTGTACTTCCGGTGTTCTAGGATTGCCGCCACGACAGGCACCGGAGATCTTGCGACCACAACTTCGAGCCGCCGCGTCGACAATGGAGGCAGAGAACATGGTCCACTCGGACTCGATGTCCCCCGCCTCCCCCGGGATCCGAGAGAAGCTCTCTCGGAGGTGGGAGTTGAAGATGTCCCTGACAGAGGGCTCAGCCAGACGTTCCCAACAGACCCTCACAATCCGTTTGGGTCTGCCCGGTCTGTCCAACCTCCTCTTCCGCCAGCGCATCCAACTCACCACCAGGTGGTGATCAGTTGACAGCTCAGCCCCTCTCTTCACCCGAGTGTCCAAGACATGCGGCCGAAGGCCAGATGAAACGACAACAAAGTCGATCATTGACCTCCGGCCTAGGGTGTCCTGGTGCCACGTGCACTGATGGACACCCTTATGCTTGAACATGGTGTTCGTGATGGACAAACTGTGACTAGCACAGAAGTCCAACAACAAAACACCGCTCGGGTTCAGATCGGGGAGGCCGTTCCTCCCAATCACGCCTCTCCAGGTATCACTGTCATTGCCCACGTGAGCGTCCCCCAGTAGAACAATGGAGTCCCCAGTTGGAGCACCATCAAGTACTCCTCCCAGGGACTCCAAGAAGGCCGGGTACTCCCCACTGCTGTTCGGCCCGTAGGCACAAACAACAGTGAGAGACCTTTCCCCGACCCGAAGGCGCAGGGAAGCGACCCTCTCGTTCACCGGGGTGAACTCCAACACATGGCGGCTGAGCTGGGGGGCTATAACCAAGCCCACACCAGCCCGCCGCCTCTCACCCTGGGCAACTCCAGAGTAGTGGAGGGTCCACCCCTTTCAAGGAGCTGGGTTCCAGAGCCCAAGCTATGTGTGGAGGTGAGCCCGACTATCTCTAGCCGGTATCTCTCAACCTCACGCACAAGCTCCGGCTCCTTCCCCCCCAGCGAGGTGACATTCCATGTCCCCACTGTGAGGGTTTTGGTCCAGGGATTGGGTCGCCGAGGCACCCCGCCACGACTGCTACCCAGCCCACATTGCACCGGCCTTTCATGGACCTTCCTGCGGGTGGTGGGCCTACAGGAAGGCGGGCCCACGTCGCCGTTTCGGGCTGAGCCCGGCCGGGTCCCACGGGCAAAGACCCGGCCACCAGGCGCTCGCCTACGAGCCCCAACCCCAGGCCTGGCTCCAGGGCGGGGCCCCGGTGACGCCGATCCGGGCGACGTAACGGTCCTTGTTGTATTCCACCTCATGATTGGCTTGTGAAGCCAACTAAGTTACCTTAGTTTATCATTATTACTACTTGCTGTCTTGTATAGTGTTCATTAGTGGAAAAGCACCAGATTTCATTCAATAAAGAGAACCCCTTGGAAAGTATCCCAATGTAGATCTGGAGGGCGGCCTTCTGCTATCAGGAACCGTGACTATGGAACCAACTTCCAATCTGGGTTAAGGAGGCTGACACCACCTAAGCTTTAAAACCAAACTTAAAACCTTTCTGTTTAGTAAACCTCTAGTTAGTGTTAGTAAACCTCTAGTTAGTGTTAGTAAACCTCTAGTTAGTGTTTAGTAAACCTCTAGTTAGTGTTCAGTAAACCTGTAGTTAGTGTTTAGTAAACCTCTAGTTAGTGTTTAGTAAACCTCTAGTTAGTGTCAGTAAACCTCTAGTTAGTGTCAGTAAACCGCTAGTTAGTGTTAGTAAACCTCTAGTTAGTGTCAGTAAACCTCTAGTTAGTGTTTAGTAAACCTCTAGTTAGTGTTAGTAAACCTCTAGTTAGTGATAGTAAACCTCTAGTTAGTGTTTAGTAAACCTCTAGTTAGTGTTCAGTAAACCTCTAGTTAGTGTTTAGTAAACCTCTAGTTAGTGTTAGTAAACCTCTAGTTAGTGTTTAGTAAACCTCTAGTTAGTGTTAGTAAACATCTAGTTAGTGTTAGTAAACCTCTAGTTAGTGTTTAGTAAACCTCTAGTTAGTGTTTAGTAAACCTCTAGTTAGTGTTAGTAAACCTCTAGTTAGTGTTAGTAAACATCTAGTTAGTGTTAGTAAACCTCTAGTTAGTGTTAGTAAACCTCTAGTTAATGTTTAGTAAACCTCTAGTTAGTGTTTAGTAAACCTCTAGTGAGTGTTAGTAAACCTCTAGTTAGTGTTTAGTAAACCTCTAGTTAGTGTTTAGTAAACCTCTAGTTAGTGTCAGTAAACCTCTAGTTAGTGTTTAGTAAACCTCTAGTTAGTGTTAGTAAACATCTAGTTAGTGTTAGTAAACCTCTAGTTAGTGTTAGTAAACCTCTAGTTAGTGTTTAGTAAACCTCTAGTTAGTGTTTAGTAAACCTCTAGTTAGTGTTAGTAAACCTCTAGTTAGTGTTAGTAAACATCTAGTTAGTGATAGTAAACCTCTAGTTAGTGTTCAGTGAACCTCTAGTTAGTGATAGTAAACCTCTAGTTAGTGTTCAGTAAACTTCTAGTTATTGTTAGTAAACCTCTAGTTAGTGTTAGTAAACCTCTAGTTAGTGTTAGTAAACCTCTAGTTAGTGTTTAGTAAACCTCTAGTTAGTGTTTAGTAAACCTCTAGTTAGTGTTAGTAAACCTCTAGTTAGTGTTAGTAAACATCTAGTTAGTGATAGTAAACCTCTAGTTAGTGTTCAGTGAACCTCTAGTTAGTGATAGTAAACCTCTAGTTAGTGTTCAGTAAACTTCTAGTTATTGTTAGTAAACCTCTAGTTAGTGTTAGTAAACCTCTAGTTAGTGTTAGTAAACCTCTAGTTAGTGATAGTAAACCTATAGTTAGTGATAGTAAACCTCTAGTTAGTGTTAGTAAACCTCTAGTTAGTGTTAGTAAACCTATAGTTAGTGATAGTAAACCTCTAGTTAGTGTTTGTAAACCTCTAGTTAGTGTTAGTAAACCTCTAGTTAGTGATAGTAAACCTCTAGTTAGTGATAGTAAACCTCTAGTTAGTGTTTAGTAAACCTCTAGTTAGTGTAACTCTAGTGTGTTAGGGCCAGTAGCTGCAGCTGCGGGACCAGACTAGAGCAGCTGGTCTGAAATCCTTCTGTGTGGATGTCTGGAAGATACCTGCAGACATCCGAACCTGCAACCCCCCCACCCCCCAGCCCCTTTCAGTGTCTGCTGTCTACATCTGTTTATATTGTCATCCCTGTGGTGCACCAGCTAACCATTGTGTCTGTGTCTCTCCTTTCTCTGTTCTTCATTCTCTCTGTCTGTTTTCTCTTTTCCTGCTCTGCCCAGCTGGCCTCCAGCAGGAGGGTCCCCCCTTATGAGCCTGGTCCTGGTCCAGGTCTCTTCCTCCTAAAGGGGAGTTTTTCCTTACCACTGTTTGCCTTAAGGTTTTTCTCCCACTAGGGGAGTTTTTACCTGCCATTGTTTATGTAATAATTGCTCGGGGGTTTATGTTCTGGGTCTCTGGAAAGATAGAGACAACTTCTGGACGGTGGATGGACACACCTTCTCATTCAAACAAATGGGGAAGTGTGTCCAAACTTTTGGTCTGTGCTGTACTGAAGTCTGTTAAATATTAATTGCAGGCGGGGGTGAGACACGTACACAAGGTCTCTCATGGTTTATTGCAGATATCAATGTGGCAATTTAAAACCTATAGTGGCAACATCACGCCAACCCATCATCACAGCCGGCATAAACAAAAGAGGAATACAGGCACCTTTAAAGTTTTCCTTCTTCCTGCAAGAGTGGATTCAAAGTTGGGACATTTATTTATTTGAAATTAAAGCATTTATACATCTACAGTTCTCATCAGCAACACTGGCTGAACTTGAAGGGACTCACTAGGTCCCAACTGGCTCTGATCTCATACAAATATAGACCATCAATTTACTTCCCCTGACTGGTCCTCATCTCCTAAGATGTAGCACACATGGGAGATGTCGGGTCCATCTGAGTTAACAGCTGATCACTCAAGAACAACATACACCATGTCTCTGTTTATGTGGGTCTGATTTCATTTCTGAAGTGGAGTGAAATACTTGGTAGAGTTAAATGCTCTAGCTGTGTTTCTCTTTCATACAAATTTGAGTTCATTTGTAGTTCATCATGTCTCCAGTAATTTCCTGCAGATAAGAGGGAACACGTTCGCACGGCCGTTTTTACTCATGATGTAAACTGATAGAAGAGTTAGAAAATGCAGGCTGAATCAACCACAAACCACCTGGAGGACAAAACGTAACGTGGCTTTCGTGACACAAACTGGAGACGGTGTATAAACTAATAAAGGTTTGGATGTTAAATCTGGAATAACTATTATGATTTGAGCCCTTCTGTTACTTCCTCAACAGCCTGACGGATTGGCTGTTCATCTTCATCCACTGATCACTGAGGTCTATGTCAATGTTCAAACACGCGCAAATAAAGTAGCAGTTTTCACAAAGTTAAACAAGTTCAATGGGAATACAACAAAATACATCAATCATAGTTCTTAAGTATTGTTGAGGGAAGAGGCGCTTGATATGTTAAGTTAATTTAAATATTTGAGGATTATTTTGGCCTCTATGTTATTTTCAAAGTGATGCAAAAGTGTAGATTGAATTTAAGGCTATCTGAAAGTTATACTGTCCATTGTTTTATTTTTTTTTACATAATGTTCTTGTAGTTTTATTTCTAGTAAGAGATAAAAGTGTACAATTTAGGTGGGCAATTTATTTATACAATTCATATCTAAATAAATAAATGAACACATGAACACATAAAAATGAATACATTTGTTACTGCCTGCAGGCCAAAACCCTGAACAATCACACCTTCTAACACGATCCAGGAGCAGTAAGATCTAATGTCGGGGTTGTAACCAAATACCGGTACTCACATTTTATTTTTGTTGATGGGCTCATATAAGCTCTGTCCCTGTCACATTCCTTTATTCACACACCAAATCACACATTTTCCAGTGGCGGACACATTAAACCGGCACGCCCTGTGCACCAGCAGCAGCCATGCCTTACGTGACCCTGCAGGTTGCCGTGCAACGTTTAATAAGAGTCGCCTTTACCCACTTTACACATATATGGCCTGAGGATGGTGACCCAACCCCGGCGCCATGGCCGTGAGCAGGTGTGGTGTGTTTGGGGAATGTGGCCAGTAAATATCCCCACCTGGTTTTCATCAGCCGGGGAGGCGCGGTTTACTTTTGTGTGGCAAGATGACACATTGCTAGATTTGATGTTCCTGAATCCGGTTTGGAAAGGCTCGGGAAGCCCAGCTGAGCTGCTGCAGGCGGAGAGAGTCCGTTTAAAACAAAATCGTACCATTGCAGAGCATTATCTGTATCACATGGGGCTTTTTAAAATAATAAAACTAGTCAGAGGGTAGTGTTTATGGCTGGGATTACACTGATAACGATGCCAAGTGTTACTTATTTGATCAATTTATGCAAAACCCACTCTCTTATTGCAGCTTTTCCTAAAACATGGAGGATCATTTGGCAAAGCCTCAATTCCAACAAATAATATTTAGAAAATGGTTGTTATTGTAGCACTGTTGACCCACATTAGGACAACAGCAATCCAACCTATAGGCATTTATTCTGGTCTTTCTGGAGGTGACCCTGGTTAGCTAATTATTTATGGATGGTTGGAGTAAACCAAATTGACAAAGCCAAATAAAGATGCCAGTTAGACCAGTAATACTGGAGTCACATCGGGACACAAACCAAACCATTCACTGGTGATTTAAAACTGCCCATAGGAGTATTACTCCTTCATCCTGCCTAAAGAGAGCTGGAACAGGGTCCTGCACAGCAGGTATACTTAAGGGATGTCTGTTTGTCTGCCCTACATGGTACAGCTGTGTGTGACCACTGGAAATGATTATTTATCCACTTTAACATCAGTTTTTATTCAGCAAAAATACAGCTTTACTAGACTGTTTCAATATCTGTCAAAATAAATAAAAAGTGAGATACTGAACATTCATGTTAGCAGGTGTTTAATACAAACACAGCTCACATTCTATGTGCAAACTTCCTCCTAATACTTTAGAAGTTAATATTGGATGCACACACCCCACATGTGCACCTACTTTTGTGTAACGACAGTCACACAAGAGTCATACACTGCGCAATCCAGAGATTTACTCTCCGAGGAGCTGACTGTGGGAACAAACAAATTAGAAACTGCAGGTCTCACACGGTCCTGTCACAACAGCTGACAACTGAAGTTAGTAAGCTGTAGATGATACTCACTGTGCAGATGTTAATGAACGGTCACCGTGGGACAGGGCTTTTCTTCATTCAGATTAGAGCAAAAATGAGAAATTTACAATCAGTCATCAAAGTCTCTGATGCTGTTGTTGTGTTAGCAGACTAGTTCCAGCTCTGTACCGCAGGTCAGTCATCATGAAACCTCCCTCCCCTCAAACCTGCTTCAGTCAACCCAGGTCACAACCATGACACGCTACTTTCAAGCTCTGAGGAAATAATCCTCCAAAAACACATTGTCCTTTCACATTCTTTGTCATTTGTACCCAACGAGGATTCGTTGGGTACCCTGATGATGTCATTCCAGCTATCCGCCAGTTTTTAGGTGATTTGAGTGTTTTAGTCCAGCCTAAGAAATCTTGGTGTTGTTTTTGACACAGACATGTCATGAGAACACTACTCCAAACAGCTGATGAGGAACTGTTTTTACCATTTAAGGAATATCTCTAAAGTAAGAACATAATTAGCTAAAAAATTATCTTGAGCTAATTATTCATGCTTTGGTGTCACCTTGTTTGGACGACTGCAACAGTTTGTTTTCTTGCTTAAACAAGAAAGAACTGTCTCGTCTACAGCAAGTCCAACACTCTGCAGCACGGCTGCTGTCCTGCTCTGATAGAAGGAATCACATCTTCACTGTCTCCCCGTCCCTTTTGGTTTTAACTTTAAAATACTAGTCCTGACTCTTAGAGCTCTGCATGGTCAGGCTCCCTCCCACATCCAGGACCTACTATTCCCCTACACTCCATCTCAGAGGCTGAGATCATGTGACCAGAGCCTGCTCATGGTCCCTCGTACCCGCTTTAAGACGTGAGGAGATCGCTCCTTCCAGGCCGTCCCACCGAGGCTCTGGAACGATCTCCCGCCGTAGCTACGTTCTCTAAACTTCAATCAATGCTTTTAAGAGCAAACTTAAAACCCACCTGTTTCTCCAAGCTTTTAAACATTAGTAGTGAGAGTTGTTTTATGACCAACATGTTTATTTTATGTACTTTTATTCCAGTAGCTTTTATCGGTATTGTCTTGTTTTTATTGTATTTCTACTTTTATTGTAGTGTTTTATTTGTGTTATTATTGATGTTGTTTTATTTTTTATGAAGCACCTTGTGACATTCCATTGTCTGTGAAAGGAGCAATATAAATAAACTTTACTTATTTAGTTACTTACTTACTCAGGCACACAACCAGAAAACAAGAAAGAGCCGGTGGATTATGAAAGCGCTCATTCCTGCTCATGTAAGACTAGAAAATACAAAAGCTTTGCGTGCGTTTGATCACGAATCGACTTCCAGTTTTGATAAGAGAAACATGAAGTACAAGAACATCAAATGGAAAGAAAAATGTTCATCTTGTTCAGTGAACAGATGCTCAGTCTTAAACAACATAACACATGAAGGCTCACTTGGATCTTACCCAAATTGTTCACCATCACAGAAAAAGAAAACACCACTTCCCCTTTGACTACACGCCAGGCAGAGTGGGATGACACGGCTGCTGCGGGTGGTTGGGTGGTCGGTCAGATAGCTGACAAAACTTCTTTGTTTTTAAACCCTCGTCTGCATATATATTTGTGGCAGGGTGGAGGTGCAGCCACTCAGGTGATTGGGCACAGGTGGGCCCCATCAATAATAATGTAGTCGAAACCTGAAAGCCACATTTGCATTTTAATCTAGCAACAGATCTGTGCATTTGTGTGTGTGTGAGGGTGTCTTCCCGTCATCAGCCCTCTTGACAGTCTACCATATTATACTGAATCCTAAGAGAAGAAACAAAAGGATTGTTTTTGTCAAGGAGGACTGGAAACAGCTACCGTGAGACGCGAGAGAGCTGGGAAGAGAAGACAAGACAGTGATGGGTGCAGCTTGGCGACAGTGTGGTGTGTGTGAGTGAGTGTGTAATGAATGGTGTCAGAACAGAAGGACAGACATTGTAACATAGGACAAACAGATATATACAAACAGAAAAGGACAGACAAAGAAGCGGAGTAGCCTTCCCTGTTCAATTTAGTGTGAGAGGGATGCATGTAGCCTGAGTACATTTAAATGTCTGTGTCAAACATAACCATATATCCATTTGAGTACACGTTAATTAATGCTGAAACAATGGTGCCGTCCTCGGTAAAGACAAATAAATGTGTAAGACCTAATATAGAGTACATACTCATCCTAGGTTTATCATCTATTTGTAGATGTATATTGTGTGATGTGTATTTATAGATTCATGGTTAGGACACCAGGACTGATAGCCACATTCATACATAAATGCAAAACACATACATGCTCCTGCACATGTGGTTAAATATGTTCCTGCTTCTTTATACCGACGACAGTGTATATTTCACATCAGGCAAAGTATTCAAAACTGCCTCTTTAATAGTTCCTGGTACGTCCACACAGATGCAACTGCAATTTCCTCAATCAAAGCTCATATTTGGTGTCAAAGATTATATATACAGGGAGGGAGAGAAAGAGTTATGTATGAAAATAATGAAATGGCTCCAGCTCCAGAAAAGGAATTATAGCTTGTTTGCGTTCCAAGAGAAAAAAGGTCTGCATCCACAGATTCTGTGGTTTATAGGAAAAAACCAGCATCGTTGCAACCGAACTCCACAAATCTGACTTACTTTTGGATTTTAATCAGCTGATTTTTGTGAGTTTGCAAACTAGTATGAAAAAAGCATGTGCACGAGGTGTCCGGTTCACATCCTGAACAGAACTAACCACAGCAGAGAGAAGCGCCTGTAAACTTTTGACATTCATAGTTATACAACTTCACCTCTGTACAGCATAACAGGACACTTTGTCCGAAGCACAAAGTGAGCCTGGGGTTCTGGTGAAAATAAAAACGGCCAATAAAGCTCCTCTCACCCTTTGGAAGCAGGCATGAGTGTTACGGCCCAGTGCCTTCAGCGCCATTGCGTTTCACGGTGTTTGTCAAAGACACAGAAAAGACCCAACCATCCTTATGAAAAAGCTCTTTTTAACTCCAAGTTTGTTTTTATTAGTCTTAAAGCGGTGCTTATCTTGCTGACAGATCTCAGTTCAGTTTGTTTCACCATTTCCTCTTCATCTGAGACCGGCTTCAGAAACCAGCTGCAGGCATCAGGAGGCCTAATGTTCATCATCTGTACGAAACAGAATAAGCAAAACCTTTCTCACGGATGACCTCCTTTGTTTGCTGCAAAAGTGGAGCATGAGGTGAGGTGGGACCACATATATTAATCCTTTTCATATCTGAAGCTCGATTTGAATGTGTCAGGAAAGACTGATTGGTTGTGGGTTTCCACGAGTGGTTTCTTTTTTCCACTTTCAGTGAATACTTTAATCACAAATAACCAAGGGGCACAAATACATAGATTGTGGTCACCCAGGCTGTCATGACATTTAGGTTTGGCTTGACCATGACACATTTACACCATCTTTCCAGGAAGTGATCAATTACCCAAGTTTCCATTCTTTTTTCAACTATGAATTCAAATTTGATTATTTAAAAAAACAACAACAGCAAAAGACAAGTGATATTCTTTTCAGAAAAGGACTCATTCAAGCAAAAAGAGCAAAATATGAGTAAGAGTATGAAACACAAATTAATTTACTTTAAAATTTCTGATTTAGATTGTTGCATCATATTTATTACATTTTAATGTTTCCAAGTACAAGCTTTTGTATGTTAAATAGCATCAAGTGTTTAGATAGCTGAATGCATAGTCTGATTGTTTAAAAATCATCACCTAGACAGAGAATACATTTAAAATTGGAAACACATCAAGCTAAATCATGTGTCTTATGTATGTGATGTGTTACATGTGTTGCACTTTGAATTACCTTGTGTTGAATTGTGCTATATAAATAAATTTGCCTTGCCTTGCCTTGCCTTACAACATACAAGTATTCAGCCTAGGTTAATCTAGCTCTGAGTAACTTCAAATATTGTTTAATTTGTCACTTTTTAATTATTAAATACTTGTCAAGTTGCAACACCTTTTTGTTTTTCTTACTGTGAAATCATTTTAATATACTTTATTAGAATAGATCCAATTCACAAAAGAAAGTTATCTCAGAGAGCAACCAAGAAATTAAAAACTAAAATTTGTCTTCATAATTCAATCAGACAGAATGGACAGACAGAAAATATGCTCACGGAATTGATCTTTCCAGTCGATTAAAATCCACTTGTTATAGTGGCTCTGATACCTTCATTGTATCTATACAACAGTTCCTGGGCCATTAAGAAATGTCACATGTGAATGTGTGAGCAGACGTTTAAGGATCATTACTCATGTAGGAGAGGAGAAGTTTTCTCTTTGGTACCTCAAGGATCAGTTTCAGTCACCTGCTCTGTTTTACTGTCAACTTCTAAAGCTGTTAAACTATTAATAGGTTATTTCTACAATGTTGAGTAAACACAGGAAGGAGGACGCAAAGTGCACTAATTCATCTCAGTTTTATTCTGACCTTGGACTCGGTGTACTAACGCCTCGGGCCAGACCTAAGAGAAATGGCTGACACGCTAGTGATGTTGACATTACTGTCACTGCACCTTGGTCATTGTCAAGCCCGAACAAAGCCTATTGACTGCATTCTAGTGAAAAGCTGCATTTTAATCATCATTACAAATGTCCTCGCTCCTGATCAAAGAGATCAAAAGTATGAGATTAGAAGAAATGAATTCCCTTTATACATTTTAAAACAGACAAAACTCTTGAAATGTTACTTTTTTTATGGCAACATTGAAATGAATGTGCTTGTAAGGGTTCTGATTGGTTGCAATCATAATTAAATGTCACGTCTTGGTAGAAGAACAGAAATAGAAGTAAACATGGCCTTGTTTGGGGGACAGACGAGCAGGTTGAACATAAGGCGTGCTCTGTATCAGAGGGAGGTAGTAAAAACATAAAAGAGTGAGAAACAAAAAACAAAGGAGATGGTTGGAGTGGGGTGGCGATGCATCTCGGTACCGTCCAACACTGAAACCATAGACAGCACCCGCTGGGGGAGGAGAGAGACGGTGAGGATGAGTTAAAGGGATGTGCTGGGGAGGACTTATGCTGATTTTGTAGCATGAAAGAATTAACTTGTGGTTGTGACTGAAAATGTAAGAAAACAGAATAAATAATTTTCAGCACAATGTGTTTTTTGCAATTGTGATCAAACTTAAATAAGTCTAAATAAGTCCAGAGTCTTGCTTGCCTGCAAAGATGAATGTCTCCAAAGCGGAACAAATCTGATTTATTTATTTACTTTTCGTCTTGACAGTGTGAACAGCAAAAAAACACATGGAATCAGATATTTTCTTTTCTTTTCTTTTCTTTTTTTTTTCTTTTACCTTGTCTGCACACATATTAATGGTTGATACCATGCCGGTAAAAACCTGAGGCATATATTTGTGCATTATTACTGTATTTAGTATATATACATATATATATGCATACATACGCATACACATACATACATATATACATACAAACCCAGTGATTTTATTTTTTATTTTTTGGTGGTGACATCCACTGCCAATCCAGGAAGCAGGAACACATGGAGGCACACGTCAAGCACTGGAAATCTGCAACAAAAACCACAAACGAAACACAAAACCGACGCGGAGCCGACCAAAACACGAGCAGCGATCGACCCAAATCTCGAGATCCGAACACGGTCTGAGCTAAGCTACCGCGACTGACTAACCTCAAAAACTGAACAGAGCAAGCGTGCAGGTGAACAAGCCAGTTTGTATATCTATGTGTGTGAATGTGTGTATATGTATATGTATACCTGCGTGTGTATGTACATGTCCGTGTGGCTATTTGTGTGTGTATGTGTGTATGTATTTGTATGTGTGTGTGTATATATATGTTTGTGTGGCTGTGTATGTGTGTGTGTGGCTATGTATGTGTGTGTGTGTGTGTGTGTGTGTGTGTGTGTGTGTTGTGTGTGTGTGTGTGTGTGTGTGTGTGTGTGTGTGTGTGTGTGTGTGTGTGTGTGTGTGTGTGTGTGTGTGTGTGTGTGTGTGTGTGTGTGTGTGTGTGCCACCAGCAACCCCACAGAGGGGAGAAGAGGGCGGGAGTCAACCCACCGCCAGCGAGTAAATGTAAATAAATCTTAAAACTGCATTCTGTCAAACAAAAATAAAAGTTATAACTTTATTTTTGCTCCTCTCGCACCCTCTATAACTTTCTCTTAGCACGAAATGCATTCTGGGATACTTGGCCGTCTCAAGTTTACACAAGCCTCTGCTGGATGCATCCTCGGTAAAATGGGCTGAGGGAGACCACATCCAGGTGTTTCTGCTGTACTTCTCCTGGCTTCTTAAGATGGGAACAGTACTACGGCTGCAGGTGAGGACGTTTCACAAGAATGCGTCTTGAGAAACGGTTGTGGCCTCACTTTTGCAGCCAGCCTTTATCGGAACTGCAGCGAAACCGAGTTCTATACGAGGGCCAATAACTCAGGCCGTCCTGACTTTCAATAACATTCTAACATCCCGTTACGGCATCTCTGGATGCTTAATGATTAAATAAAAGAAGAGTCACTAATGCAAATATTTAAGAACCATCATGAGAACGACAAGGCAGTTCATCCATAACATGTCAGGGTTTGACACTTCCCCCAGGTTTTGATTCTCAGTTCTATCCTTCCTGTTTCCCATCTGCCCTGATTTTCTGCACCTGTGTCTCGTTATCCCCTGTGTATATCTAGTCTTGTCTTTCCCCAGCTCCCTGTCGGTCCGTACTGTCTGCTCCCTCCATGTTCTCCTCTAGTTTATGGATCCCTGTTTTTGTTCTGCCTTGTTTGATCCTGCTCAGCAGCACTTTTGGTTTTGGTTTTTGTTAAATAAACCCTGCCTTTTGTGAACTCCTGCCTCCTGATCTCCTGCTTTTGGGTCCTCAACTAATCCACACCTTGACATAACATGAAACAACTTCTCTCTGCGTCTCCACTCTGCAGAGCTAGTGCCCCCCAAAACACAAAAACATTGCACTTCGAACTTATTTTATCTAACACTTCTAACACAATCTGAATTGTGCCATATTTCACCAACCAGCTGTGATTTTTTTCTTTTATTTCTGCGCTTCTCTTATTGCATTGTATTACTTCTCATTACATGGCAGGTGGCAGGGAGAGTGCTGGGATTAGAGGTGAAGCTGGGTTGGTTGCTGTACTCAGGATAAACTTCATTTAGACCTGATTGTGGCTTCGTTTGAAAAGCCAAGAATTTGTTCTCAAAAGATATGAAGCTATCGGGTCATTTAACACAGTATTCCCCAAAAGTTTACCTCCTTTTCTCTGACGATACCATCTAAGATGTTGTGTTTCGGTTTAACAGGAACAGATCATTTGAGTCATCTTTATTTTCTGTGCAATGATTTTACTGTAAAGCGTAGGATTTAAGGCTGCAGCGTGGCCATACTAGTACTTAAAAAAAGAAACACCGTTCATAACCTCATGAGTCTAGTTATGATAAGAGTCAAGCTGAGGTAGTTTATTGCTTCTACAAAGATAGGGCAGATTTAAAAATAATGGAGCTGGTCGCGCTTGCTGCTTGTTGTGTTAGGCTTGAATGCAGTAATCACATGACTCTTGATGTCCTGATAATACAAAATTAAGGATCATGTGTGTCAATTATAATTATCTTAAACTGCAAAATATAAGCATTAAACCTGAATAAAAAGTTTTTAAAGAAGAAAAGAAAAAAAGACAGCTTGGAGAAAACGAACAAATGAGGAACATGCTCTAGAAGAAGTAAATAGATAACGGCCTCGTCAGCACCAGGAAGAGGATCAGCTGACTGTGTTGAGGTTTCATGCACGCTCACAAACCTCTCCTCTGTCCGGTTTTGGTCCCATATCATCACACAGGGTGACATCCCAGGCGCCGGCGTGAGTCACGTTCTAGTCTCACTGCTCAGCAACATTTTTTCCTTTTTTCCATTACTGAAACACCTCACCTGGTGCAAATGTATCCAGACACACAGCAGGACACGGATACATGTGTGCGAACCCTCCCTCCTCAGGGAGGAGTGTGGCCATGCCCAAGAGTGTGTTTGACTGGGGAGCTAATAAGAAGTTAGTTATACCAAATGGATAACTTAAACTTATGGATAAGTTGCCTAACAGACAAAATACCTGAACATGATATAAATAACTCATAAGATCTGCCACAGATTGGACACCAATACCAAAGGAAATTTGATAAAAATGAACTCAAATGCACATAAAGACTGCTTAGAGCACAGCCAGCACCACAGCATCCCGTTTCTCAGCTTCATCCAATGAAATGGTGTTGAAACTCTTCTCAGCACTTAGTATTTGCCTTCTTCAAAGCAATCACTTGTAGGTTTGGCTAACAGTCTCTCTGGGTTGACTCCACTCATCTTAACATATTTGTTTTACTTGAACTGGTTACTTGTTAAACGCACTAGTGCATATCATCTCCGTGATAAATCACCCCGTCCAACTCGGCTCAACCCAAACACATTACGCTGCCCCAACACAATCGCATTAACCTGAAACAAGAAGACTGCTTATTCCACAAGGAAGGATTCTTGAAGGAACATGCTTTTAGACCCTTAAAACTTATGACCATATAATCTCCAAGCATTCTTTCACAATATATGTTTTAATTAATTTACCAGGCACAGGTAAGCAAGGTCTTGATAAAGCATGTTCGAACTTGACAAACACAGATGCACAAAACAAACTAAATGTCAAGCAGTCACTTGGGTTGTATCCTGATCTTTCAGCTCAGAGCTCAGAGCTCACAAAGTTGGATCCCCATGCAAAACTCAGTTTAAATTTTGTTATTTAAATAATCTGTTGACAAAGTCATGGTGAGTTTTGCCAGCATGACAACAATACCAAACTATTTCTGTGTGTGTTTAACACCAGGGTTTCAACCTCAGAGGAATCCATGAAACTAAAGATGAGAAGCGTAGATCAGTATCACATGTGTACCAGTTTTTTAAACGGGGGAATACAGCAGAAGAGATGAGGCTGAGCGCAGTGACGCGAGGATGTGTGAGCGTGTTTCTGTGTGTAGATAACACATCACTCATCCCCCCCAAACTCGAAGAACCAGTCCGACCTGCATGACGATGCCTTGAGATTCCGCCCGCTATCCCTCTACCTGCTGTGTGGCAGTGTGAGCATTGCAGGAACCAGAGGCTTTGTGTAAGAGCCGGTTAATGCACAAGGTCTCATGTTCCCTTACACAGTGACCTGCAAATCATATGCCATATCAACACAATGCAACTGCCCTCACAGTACTGCTGTGCTCTGTGGAGTTCCTTTTCCATGTCCCGACTCCCTAATGAATGAAAGCTGCCGTGCAGCACGATCTGACTGAAAATAAACTACAGAAATCCATCAATGTTCACAGCTAAGACTCAAGCTTAATTAAACTTTCATGCAGATTTCTGTGGGTGCTGTAAGAAAACCGTGGGATTTGCAACAATCAAGTCAAACAGATCAAATCCTCCAAATGTGACGTTGCTCTCTGCAGTAAATTCTCTCTACAGTTTAGCAGGACGACATTAAATGATGCAGAAATCCAGAGGCAAAAACAAAAAGACTTGCCAGCCCAGTTACGTGAACATTTTGATCATGAGTAACTATTGTGTTTATTTTAATTAACTGGGGACTTTGATCTGTAACCAACTTTATAAGCTAAAAAAAAGGGAAAATAATGCCAGAGCACTACTAGACACAATGAAAAACAAATAGTTAACCTTTAGTTAATGAGTAACTTCTAAGTAAGTGCTAATTAATTCAATGTTTTTCTAACAATAAACTTTTGACCTCATGAATATGATATTTAACCATAAACCGTATAAATGCATCAAAGCATCTTTGTTATGACTTTTGGACTCATGAGAAACCGAATCAGAGAAATAGTTGCAAATAGTGTGAGCAGATTTTTGGCAGAACTTTTGACTTCAGCAGAAGTCATTGGGAATGACTTATGTTGTACTCGCTACTCACTTAATAATTATCATAAAAGGAGGATGAGGTAAGCCAGGTCCTGCTCAAGGTTTCTTCCGTCCTAAAGGGGGGTTTTCCTTGCCACTGTTTGGTTTAAGGTTTTTCTCCCCCTAGGAGTTTTTACCTGCCACTGTTTATGTCATGTTTATGTAATAATTGCATGAATGTTCTGGTATCTGGAAAGATCCTAGAGACAACTTCTGTTGTAATAGACGCTATATAGATATTGCTATATAAAAATGTTGCTATTCAGTATCACTATCTATCTGGAATGCAGATCATCCACTGCTTCTGTCCCTGTGGTTGTAGTGAACAGTGGTTAATATTGCGATGCTGGCTCGTAATTAGGACGCGCTGACGTACGTGTAGCAGCAGCAAGTATTAAACTTGTTTCTGGTCTGTTCGCCACTCTATTTATCTTAGTAATTGGGAAAATCCTTATTTCTGTAAAAAGATCATTAGGAGTAAGTTGGGGAGTGGTAGTCTAGTGGCTACAGAGGTCGTCTTGGATCTGGAGGTCCCAGGTTCAAAACCCAGAATGTCAACCAAGATGAACCACCTTGGACCCCTGAGCAAGGCCTTAACCGTAACTGCTCCCCGGATGAAATGTTTGTTCTCTGTAAGTCACTTTGCATCTGCTAAATGACAGTAGTAGTAATAACTCATTAACCAAATGGGTAACTAGTAGAGAGTCCATTAGTTCCTCTAACTGCTCATATGTGAGCAATACTGGGAACTGTTCCCAACAAATCTTGTGGGTTTATATCATCACCACCACTAAAAACAATACTCATGAGCTCAGATCTACTTGATATACAAATGAAGCCACTTTTCAAACATAGAAGCTAAAGTCATCTATAAATGACATTCAACAGAAAAAGAAAATCTTTCAAATAATTGAAAAAAAACCCGTGACCCTGCAAAGGATAAAGCGGGTATAGATAATGGATGGATGGATATTCTGCTAGTTGCTTACTCTGTTTTTAAAGCACACAAACAGGTGCAGGTGATCTTAGGTGATGTAAATGCGCTGAAACGAGCACCCGCCGGTATCATGACCTCAGGCTGGTATTGTGAAGTGTTTAGTGCTTGCGGCTACTTTTTCTGCTCGAGCAGTTTCACTTGTTCTGTTTTACATTTCCTATTGTAATGGAATATCTGTAATCAAATATGTCGGTGCCAAGTTTATGATCCTGCCGAAGGTTAAGGGTGGCGGGGCAATGTCGGGTCAGCACAGAGCTGGAGGCTGGAGTCCCCTCCACTCAGTGGGGTGGTGGTCCACAGCCGGCGGCCGCCTGTCGGCACACATCAGGGTGTGAGGTTTGGAAACCGTTTTCATACCATTCAGCAGGTATAGCAATTGCTCTAAATTTTGTAACCAGAGTCTGACGGGGAGATGGTTTTTGCACCAAATGCCCATATCAATGACAGCAAGCTTTTCTCCCCACAGACAAAACTTCAAACACTGAACTCCTTCAGGCTGTGTTTCACCACACCCCCCTCTTTCCCTGGGTGTGGCTACCTTGTCTATTTTTCCAGCACCTTCCAACTGTTTGTTTCTTTGGGAGAACACACCTCTGAGCACATGTGTGAACAAATCTCTCTTGTCCATAAGTACCTGTACTGTATAGACAAATACACAGTGCCACAAAGGCCTATTTGCTAGAAGAAAACACACTCTTTCTCTCTCTCCCTCTCTCTCTCTCTCTCTCTCTCTCTCTCTCTCTCTCTCTCTCTCTCTCTCTCTCTCTCTCTCTCTCTCTCTCTCTCTCTCTCTCTCTCTCGAAACTAATTATAACAATATGGAAAACTCCTGCACATTTTTATTTATGGATGAACCATCATTGGGCCTATTTACAGGGCAATTTAAAGGTTGTTGTTAAATCAGTCTTTTCATCGTTATCTCCTCCTAATCTCTCCACTCAACTTGCTGAACCTAAGAAATTGGGAAATCAAAACTATTGTATTTTCCGCACTATAAGGCGCACCGCATTATAAGGCGCACTAAATATATGGTAAAATACCGTACTATAGTGGCTGGGGTTGAGTTACGTATCTACCTGATGGAGCTGCGCTACAGGAAATGCTACAAAATCCTACGGCAAATGCAAAAAAAAAACAAGAAGAAAAGTACCGTATGTCAAACTTTATTAACAAAATAAAAACCAGCTTTGCTCCGTCTCGTCAAAGTCGCCATTATACGAGTCAGCGTCGCTGCTGTTGTCTTGAACGTCTGTGACGATTCCTGACGTTTTTAGCGCCATTACTTTGGCGACACCAACTACAGTAGCTACAATCCCCCTGACTACAGTAACAGAAATTACCGTAATGGTCATATATAAGGCACACTGCATTATAAGGCGCACTGCCGTTTTTTTGAGAAAATTAAAGGCTTTTAGGTGCGCCTTATATTGCGGAAAATACGGTACTGTTGGTTTTTGCTGTGCTTCTAAAAGCTAATTCTCATCAGCATTGATACAATCGTCTCAATTTGATAAAGAAACAACATAATACTCCGCTACCCACAGTTGGTATCTTTTTCATTTTTAATCATGTGCCAATCACAAAATCTTTTTGTCAGTTACCTACTTGAAAGTTTGAAATTCAAATTTACCTCTTGTCATTGAACGCAACAACAGAGGCCAAGAAAAAAGAAAAGTGCCACAATATAAATAAAATACAAATACATAAAATAACTCAATTTAAGAAACAACTGGTTTAACAGAGTCCAGTATGTTTGTAAATGTATAGGCATTTTTACGGTAAAACAGCATGTTGCTTTACTCGATGCTTCTTATACAGCAGCGACAACGGACACGTCCTGAAGTGAAGTGAGATCATTTTTTGTGTACGCTGGTACAGCAGTGTAATCAAACAAGAGTATTAGACAGCTTAAACCTTTAGAAAGTGAGTCTCAGCTACTTCTACCCACCACTGAAGGATTGATGTGAAGATAAATTAAGATGGTGATATGTGTTTATGTTGCAGTCAGAAAACTGGGACTCAGATCTATAAAATCCCTCATTTCATTTACACTCTAATCTTACAAAATGGCAAATATTGAGTACACAATGTCCTTTTTCGTCATTAATTATCATATCTGAATGAATTTGTGAGAAAAATTTGCATAAAGTTCAGTGTCTGGATAGCTGAATACTATCGTCATAAAAGACTGATGAAGCCATTAACGTTATTAATCTCAGGTGTTAATTGGGGGAAAAAAATGCCTCTCTCCTCCTGTGAGACCGCTCCCCACTTAGGCTGCACCTTCCCCACACGTCGACGCCAATCCTCTTCCACCATTCATCCATCCTCGCTGCACCTTGCCCTCTTTCTTTCCAGGTGTTGCCCCGGCGATGGGGGTGGGGGGGGCCACCTGAGGCCAGCACCTGAGCACTAATTGGAGAGTCTCTATGGCAGCATAGGTAAACAATATACCAAGCAATGCATCACCATGGTGATGAACTAGGAGTTGTAAAAGTGGTGGTTCACTTGTAAGGCTTCTTGGGAAAAGTTAATGAGGCAGGTATGTAGACTGCAGAAGGATCAAGGATGCAACGCTGGGGATCTGTTGCCTTGCCGTGGCTCGAGGTTAATAAGAAGCCTGTAGTCACCTGCAGAGGCAAGGTCTGCAATAAGAGTATCTAAATGTATGAAAGAAGCACAGTTTTCTCATTGTTCATGCTTAAAACAAAAAAAAACTCTTCTACAGAAATGTGGCAGCTAGCATTCATTATACTTGACTTGAAATACTAAAATTGTACCTTCGGTGCCCTCTGATAGAAACAACCCCAACCGTGAGGAGAGAGAGAGGGGAAGCCAGAGCCCAGATGGTGAAAGTCTGCATTCTTGGACTCACCATCTCACCGCTCGCCCTCCAGCATTCCTTCCACAACACTTATCAGCCCCCACCATCACGCTCAACTGTGATCAAATCTACCTTTTCCTGCACTCCTGTCAACTGTCTACAAGTGTGAACACTTCACATACTTTTTGAGAGTTACGTTTTATCTCATTTTAAGATACGACTCCTCTCTACGAGCTTCCTCTCTCCTCCATATGTTTAAATTCTGCTGAGCATTCCCACCCCGTCTCCATTGTCCATTCACATAGTCATTCATTGACATGCTCACTCACTGTGTGACCCCGCTCATTTCACAATACAGCTACTATCCTCAAGTTTAGGGCAATGAGACTGGATTATTCTGTACGTCAGCCGGTAACGTCCCCGTCCCTTGCCTGTGTCGGGACATTCCTGTAGCGACCAACCAGTGACGGGCCTGAACAACTTCTCACAACAGATGCAGTAAAAGTAAGGGTTGAGAAGGATGACAGGTAGCTAGAGCGGGTAGATGGTCTGAGGTGGCAGGATGGACTGACAGAGCAGAATCACAACAGCGGGATGTCATCCAAGCTGCGATCCACTGAGGCCACGTTTACACATAGCCGGGTATTTACAAAAACGGATATTTCCCCCTCTACGTTTTGAAAAATATCCTCGTTTACACGAACCCGCATGAATACGCTGTTAAGGTGCTATGAGCATCCAAACCTGCAGGGGGCAGCGTAACGAGAAGCATAAAGTCATGCTAGCCAATCAGAATCCTGGAAAAAAACGTCAACAAATCACATGTGTGAAGCCTGAATAATATGGTTCCGCGTTAAATCGACGGCGTAGCCTACGTACGGTGCGCGTCGCCGCGTAACCTACGCCGTAGGCTCTGCGTTGGTGTAACGCGGAACCACAAATCAGCCTTGACTGCCAGTTACTTCCAAGACGGAACGAGAGTCTTTCGTTTGGAGTGACAGAGAAGTGGAGTTACTTTTAAGTTTGACTTTAGAATATAAAACAGGTAAAATACAAGAAAATATTGACGGTGGCCAAACACATTGTAAACACAGGTCGCATAAATGACGCTGGTGACGTTTCTGTCTCATAATGTGACGTTCTGAAGCCTAAATCTCTGTTTCCCTCTGTTTACAAGCAAACGTGAAAACAGAGTTTTTGAAAATCTCCACTTTGGTCGGAGTTTTCAGAAATGATCGTTTTTGGTGACTTTGAGTTCCGTTTTCGTGTAAACGAACGGTCAAAACGCATGAAAACACCACCGTTTTTGCTCCGTGTAAACGGGGCTTGAGATGAGGAGGACAGGATGGGTAATCTGGAAGACTGCAGACGGACGAGGAAGGCCTGGATGGACGGAGCAGTGGACCTGATGGGATCTGTCTGGGATCCGTGGCTATCCAGTAGCTGGGCAGTACAGTCAAGAGAGCAGCGACAGGACAGGCATCTGGCAAAGGATGACAGGCCAGAC
This sequence comes from Cololabis saira, assembly GCF_033807715.1. Lineage (NCBI taxonomy): Eukaryota > Metazoa > Chordata > Actinopteri > Beloniformes > Belonidae > Cololabis > Cololabis saira. Next base: position 20,162,747 of record NC_084591.1, on the reverse strand, counting down.
CCAGTGATCCCAGCTGGGCCCTGATCAGCTGCAGGTGTGGGTACTCAGCCAAGCTCCCAGGACACGGCTGACACGATGAGTAAAGCCAAAACGTAACACAGAAACATGACAGTTTGGAAAGAAAAGGTGACATAAAGGCTGACGGGGGATGTGTCATGGATCTTTTTGAGCTGGGTGCTTCCCCGTCCTAGACAGAGGTCACTCAGCGGAGTCAGGCCCATCCTTGTGAGATAAATGGGAACAGAGCCAAGAGCAAACAAAGGTGTAGCTGTCGATGACATGTTTAAGGGGAAGACCAGTTCAGTCTTTGCTTAAACATCTACCAAGACGTATGCCAGTAGATGCCCTCTACTAGAAAATCTAACATGACTTTCCCCTTCAAGTCCCATTTAGCATCAAAGTGCTGTTTTTGCCCAGCACTTCAAAAGTCAAGTGAGGAATGTTGCTCCCTGTTCAGATTCTGAATATCTAACCGCCCTCCACTCGGGGGGGTAAGGCAGAAACAGTTTTATGATTGAAGATTGGGGTCAACATGAGTCCTTTTGAGCCAGGTAAAACTCACAAAGTGTCCTCTGTGACCAGCAGCAGAAAGTAAACACATGGAGAAGTGTAATAAAGTAGAAGCCGTTAGAACAGAACAGAGAAACCAAGTTGTGATGGGTGTCAGGGTTTGGGGACTGAATTGTGTTGAATAAAAGTACCCTAAAGCCGTTCACTTACGACTCAACAGAACAAATTCCTTAATTCATTTTCACTCTGAAACTTTCCAAACACGGTTGTGAAAAGAAGCAATCAACATCCATCACTGACCAGGTTCATTTGTTATCGGTGTAAACAGCATCTCTGTTTGGTTGTAAACGTCTCCCCAAGCACACCGTCCCCTCCCCACACCAACACACATCAACCTAAGCCAGGGCTGCAGATCTGGGACGGACTTTCAGTGTGGACCTTCCTCTTCGGTAGGAAGTATCAGCGCTGAGCAAGGAACCGGAGATTCATCCAAACTGACATTTAGAACCTATAACCGTGTAATCATGCTCATGTCAATTATTTTGGTCATGTCACTATTGAAATTTAATTTTGTTTGCAAGGGCTATAAGATATTTGATGTTTTGTAGATAGGAATGTTTGAAGCATTCACTTACAAAAGATAACAAGTTATTTATTTTCTACTGTTTAAGATCATGATTCTTTAAAACTAAAGTTTCACCTTTCATTGGTTTCATTTCAGATATTTTGTTTAGAGAGAGAAATAAAGAGATTTTTTGCAAGTGCTTTAATTGCAATAGTTGGCATTCAATAAATAACCTTAAATAGCTCATTTGTATTCATGTGTGTGTAACTTTACATGGGAGGGGTAATTCATTTTTTGTTTTTTTTGTTCGGGGGTATGCACATGCAAAATAACCGTTGATTACTGGTACTGTACTGTTGGGCAGGACTTTGGAGGAAATTAGGAAACTTGAGCAGTAGATCCTCCGCGTTTCACACATGATTTTAACTGCCGTTCGTGCTAACTGACTCTTGTTGCATTTCCTGTGTGATGCTGTCAGGGTGTCTTGGCATTTGACCATCTGAGTTGCTTGTTCAGAAGTTGTACAGCTCAGCTCCGGTGGAGCAGCCCCTCGTGACCCAGACCAGAGTGGAGGCCACTTCTCTTTCTGACTGACAACCTTTTGTACAACGTGCCTTCCCTCAAACAACAGAACTAGGGGGGGTGCATCCATATGAACTCTATGGACTTCACAATATTTGAGACAGACACACACACACACACACACACACACACACACACACACACACACACACACACACACACACACACACACACACACACACAAACAGCTGCTGAAATGTAAGTATGTCAGAGGCTCGTTGTCTGCGTCACCTCATTAAATGTGCAACCCCTGTGCATTTCTGAAATGTACACCCACTGTGTCTAATTTAAGGCGTACACTTTTCTAAATATCTAACATTATGCATCTTAAAGGAGCTTGAGGCCGGATTGTGGCAAGATTTATGAAAAAAATCCGTATACATTTTAAGTTTTCTAGTAATAATGTCAGATGAAGCGTTTCAAACCAAAAAGAATGAGCCCTCTAGTGTATCTCTCCGTTGCCTTGAACAGGCTGTGTGCTGCAAAATGTGCTGCAATTCGGTCCCGAATTTCCCGCGCTGGGCTGCGGATGTGACGTCACATGACGCTGCATGCACGTTCTCCCCGTTCTCCCGTGCCGGCTTCACTGTTGGCTGCAGTACCCCCAACGGTCATCGTGGTGAAGGGTGGCGCTAGAGAGTCTCATATCTTAAAAGGAGCCTCAAGCTCCTTTAATGGCTACCATTTCTTAATGATTATAATTTTGCTATAACCTCTGTGATTTACATTTATGTCGGCTCTATAACCAAAAGACAGCTAAAATCCTTTCAAAAAGCACAGAGTGAAAGATAATTCTATGATTTCTTCAGGCATCTAAAAATGCAGTTTAAAACCATCAAACTAATCATTAAGAACAAAGTTGTTGGTTTAATATTTGCAGTTAGAGCGTCCAAAGCTTTCCTTGACATGAGAGGGAAGGAAAGCTGCACCTGCAGGACAGCTGATGTCAAAAATGATATTTCATCAACTACGTCAGCGTCCAGGTTACTCAGTCACGCACAGAAAATCTGTCTCATGACTTCTGGTATTGGTGATGTGATGGATGATTAATCGTGCTAATAATTTCCCTTTCAGATATCGTCAGCATCAGCTCATTTGCATGAAGAAACAAAGTTTGACTGTGTGGACATTAAATAGATTTTTTTTTTTTTTAAATGAACTTATAGGTTTGGTTATGCTGTGACTTCATCGTCTCCTCCACCAAGGACGTCAGGCGGTTGGTAATATTTGTTTAGTAGTGCGTTTGTTAATCTAGTTGAAAGTTTACTCAAGGAGGGACATGAGCCAACAGAGAAGTAATTCAGGTTTGATGTATTTCACTACGTCTTCATTGACCTTTGGCAGTTGTTTCCAGCCTCAGGACGCCATTGATCTGATGTTGTTCCTCCACCGAGGTGAGGAAGAGGTGTGTGGTCAGGGCTGTGTGTCTATTTGTTCACAGGATCACATGAAACATCCAGAGCTGGACAAGTCACTGACCTCAGGGCTGAATCGAATCAAAAAGCAGTTAAATAAAAAATAAAAAAAGGGAGATATGAGATGCCATTACCTCACGTAGCGAGGTTGAATGTTACCATGTCAAGCTGGTCCAGTCCCCCACTTGTCACCTTTTGTTACAACACCCACAAGAACAGGCAATCTTTTAAAATAAAAGTGTTATAAAGCTTGCCTTTTGCACTGCTGATGTAAGAAACAGGAACCAGCAACGCTTCCAACTGCTAACGGCTTGTGAGAAAATGTGTAAGATGTGAATTAAAAGCAATAACTCTCACAAACTTCCTCCTAAATTATACGAACCAAAATGCTAATAGGTTTACACGTACAGATGATGTTCTTATCAGTGACTGATGTTTGCAAGGGTTTGTTCCTGTAACCGGCTAAACTTCCTGTACACAGATGCAGCCAGGACAGACTTGAGAGTGGGCAATCATGTAAATGTGTGCAGGGTGAGCACGAGATTTATGCAAACTCCTCAAACACACACACACACACACACACACACACACACACACACACACACACACACACACTTACAAAGGGCGTGGATTCCTCTCCCAGGCAGACATGGTAAGTTTCCGGTTTGCCACCAATTTGACCCCTCTGTGAAACCCCTCTGATAGGGACAAGACAAACCAGTTTCCCTCTCCATCCACCCATCTTCCTCCCTCTCTCCCTCACAATCTTTTGAATCCTTCATTAACACACCGGCCCGCCACACCCAACCCCCAAACCTGCAGGTCTACAATAGGGTGCGTTTCCACTAGCAGGAGTTCAGGGTAAATCTGCCGGACAGGAACCTAACAGGGCCGACCGTCTCATCAGCTTCAGCCGGCGTGTTTCCACTACACTGTAGCGCCACACAAAAACCTTTGACTGAAAAGATAGCGCCTCCAACCACAATACGCATTGTTTTCAGTTCGCAGTCGGCCAGCAGAAGAATGAAAACAAGAAGAAACATGTAAACCAATGCTACTTGTTTTTTTCTTAGCGATTGAGATTAAAAGAAACCCCCCCGCCGAACTTCTATTTTGGTGTAATATGACAGCAAGACCTGAACCGACTCGTCGGTCCATCCATCGTTTTTTTATGTACCTTAACTGCATCAAATGTATTCCTAGCAAACTGTCTCTGGTGCTTAAACGCTTAAATGATTTGTGGTCATGTGATCATGTAATTCCCTGCTTTTAGAAGACCCAATCAGCAGTGACCACCCACTAGGTAGGCCGAAAAATGGCCCTCTCCTACTACTCCTACTACTATTTGGCCCCGGTAGGTTCCTGAAGGCCACATTACAGGGCCATCCCTGGTAATGGAAACACATGCAAAACAGCCCGGCCCCAAAAATCCACCCGGAACTCCTGCGCTCGTCACCTGGGAGCCCCTCCCTGCTCCACCTAGGGATTTCACAACCACTTTTTTCACCACTTGCTCTTAATTCCCTCCCATATAATCACTACAGTCCAAGCACTGGAGGAGACGGAAAAAAACGGGGCAGGAAGACTTTTATTCCTTATGGATCACCAAAAACACACTCAAATATGTGTATCTTAGCGTTTGAGATTAAAAGAAACCCCCCCGCCGAACTTCTATATTGGTGTAATATGACAGCAAGACCTGAACCGACTCGTCGGTCCATCCATCGTTTTTTTATGTACCTTAACTGCATCAAACGTACTCCTAGCCAACTGTCTCTGGTGCTTAAACGCTTAAATGATTTGTGGTCATGTGATCATGTAATTCCCTGCTTTTAGAAGGTCAATCAGCAGTGACCACCCACTAGGTAGGCCTCTAGGCCGAAAAACGGCCCTCTCCTACTACAGGGCCGTTATTTGGCCCCAGTAGGTTCCTGAAGGCCACATTTCAGGGCCATCCCTGGTAATGGAAACACACGCAAAACAGCCCGGCCCCCAAAATCCACCCGGAACTCCCGCGCTCGTCACCTGGGAGCCCCTCCCTGCTCCACCTAGGGATTTCACAACCACTTTTTTCACCACTTGCTCTTAATTCCCTCCCATATAATCACTACAGTCCAAGCTCTGGAGGAGACGGAAAAAAACGGGGCAGGAAGACTTTTATACCTTATGGATCACCAAAAACACACTCAAATATGTGTATCCTTTCACTGAAATCATAAACAGCCAATAAACACATCTGAATCCAGCTGCACATAAAACCAGCTTCTCTGACATGTCAAACTCACTAGAAACCTCCAAGCAAGACACTGAAAGTCTCTTTTACATTACATTACATCAGTGGCGTCACCAGGGGATGGCCAAGGGTGGCCACGGCCCCCCCTACAAATTTGTTGGCCTCCCCACTGGCCACCCCTACGGAATAGTATTAGGGCCAGGCAGGAGAAAAATAAAAATAATATTTTAGAGGAGGAAGATTTTTTTTTCATTATGCACTTCGAGAAAAAAGTCGAAATGTCGAGAAAAAAGTCAAAATGTCGAGGAAAAAGTCGAAATGTAGATATTAATGTTGAAGTAGAATTTCGAGAAAAAAGATGAAATGTATTTTTTGTATTACTTTATTCTCGAAATTTCAACTTTATTCACAAAATTGTATTTCAACATTAATCTCAACATTTCGACTTTTTCTCGACATTTCGACTTTTTTCTCGAAGTGCACAATAAAAAAAAATCTTCCCCTCTCAAATATTTTTTCTCTTGCATGGCCCTAATACTCTTCTGTAATAAACCCAAGTATATCAGTAGGCGTTTTTTTTAAGTATTTCTGAGCCCTTATACTAAAACAGTATAATACAATCCTGTAATGACGGCTTTTAGTTTTGGTGTCCACCCCAAGAATTTAAGTGGCCCCATCTGGCCCCCCCTATGAAACATTCTTGGAGGCGCCCCTGCATTACATATTACATGATGAGGGAAGCTGTAGAACTTTGCAGAACAGATTTGTCTCTCTGTGAAGGCTGTTATCACTAATCTAAGCGTCTGAGGACCAGAAACTGTACCTGTGGCTCTCCGGCTCCGCTGTCCCTGTCCAGATCCCCGATGTAGTACTGCTCCATCCAGCGCCGCGCGTTCTCGGAGTGCCGGTGCGGCGGCCCCTCCATCTCCGCGGACACGTCCCTGCCGGCGCGGCCGCGGATCAGCGCCTCCCCGCCCGGGTGCATCCGCAGGAAGCCGGTCACGTCGTACACCCTGGAGCCCAGCAGCACCCAGCAGGACTCCCGGGTGCAGTGCAGGGCCACCTCCCTCTCCGAGAGGCCCCGGGGGGACGCGGACATCCTGGAGGTCGCGGGGTCCATGCTGAAGCTGAGAGAGGAGAGGAGCGCACACGCACCTCCTCCTGTCGACGGGGATGAAGTGACTTCTCTAGTTCACTACTGTTGGCTCCAGACGACCGATCGATTCCCAAGAGGACAGCGACCGGGGGGGCGGGGAGGCGGGGTTAGTGAGACTTTCTGTCCCAGGAAATAAGCTTAAAAAGCGCGTAGACCTAATGTCTGGGTTGTAAACTCATCTCAGGTAGATTTATTTGTTATATATCTGCAGTTTACAACACAATTGACAATCAAAGAGTTAGATAAGTGGTCTCACTTCTAGGGTCCCTGAACGCATCACCCCAGAGCCGCACTTGTTGCGCGGAGCGCGTCAGGTGAAAGCGCGTCTAATGCTGCGTTCCATTTACCTCGGAAGTCGGAACTCGGAAATGGGAATGACGTCACAGCCGAGTTATCAGTGTTCCAGTTACAAAGTAGGTAAACACGTTTGTAGTTCGCATATATACCACATGAAAAATGTAAATTACACTATACAAGCATATATTTGCCGAACAATACTTGTATACGACTGATTTAGTGTGACCAAAACTAGAATGAAGTGCTACGAATTATTACAGAGCTCTCTTCTACTGTTTACAACCGGGGCAGCCATCTTGGAATGTGAACTCGGGGGTGGCGAAGACTCTCCCACTTTCCCAGTGGGAAATCCCACTTCGAGGGGCGTTCCAGTTGAAAATTCTGACTGGGAACTAGGAAATCCCCACTTCCGAGGACAAATGGAACGCGGCATGAGTCCGCCGCAGGTTAAAGCAAAGTCGTGGTCCTGGTTTAGTTTTACAGCATTAAACACATTCATACAGTGCCCTTTATGAGGGATAGTCACGTAGATGACAGACTGCGGGATACTTCCTGAATTAAGTGAATGCAGTCATCCCTTTTTACATTCATGTTTCTATTATTGTTACTAGGCTACTTCTTTCCTGTTGTTTGTAACTATATTGTTTAAAAAAAAGAAGCTCTGTGACAGCATTAGAATCAATGTTCTCAGTCATGACTGCAGCCTTCAGTTAAGTATTTCACTTTATTATAAACCATTTAGCCGTGCGTATAACATTTATAAATGGACCTTGCGGAATTCACCATTATAATCCACGTTTTTCACTTCTCAGTATTTGTTGGGGCATTTTCTCCGTGTTTATCAGCTGAGCTGCCTTCACGCGCTGTCCCGTGCTGGTACGAGTCCCCCCTCTGGGATGTTGTTTTTTTTTTTTGTAAAAATCACTGGTCGTAGAAAAGTTGCTATTCAAAACATCACAACACTAAATTCACTTCCAGAGCGCCATCCAGTGTGCTGTTGGATGATGAACCACGCTGGAAAAAAACAGGTGTAAAGTTACACACATCTGATTGTTTCCTGGCTGCGAGAAAGAAAAAAAAAATCTGACGTTTCTGATTTTGTAAAAACAAAAGAAAATCTCTCAGATTCAGGTGAACCTACTAATTTGAGCACGAATATTTTTTATTTTATTTTATTAAAATTTCCAGAGGGAAAAATGCTTTAGAAATCAAATCAACCCCATAAAATATACGTCTTGAGTTTTAAGACACTGAATAACTCGTTTGAAGGGGAAAGGTTGAGTCACCTATAGGCAACACATTTCCAAAATACATATATCCATCAATATTTATTGATGGAATTATATTTTTTTCTGTTTATTAAATCCAGCGAACAAACACTCCAGAGAAACTCACAATTTAAAATTAAAAAAAAAAAAAAAAAAAAAAATCTGAGCCTGTTGTGAATTACAGGATGAGACAATATATCATTTATTTGTTCAATGTACAGACGGATGCCCGCCTGACCAATCATTTGGACTGATTGATTGACTTTATATCTGAAGGAGATAGAGTAAAGGAAACAACTTAATGTAAAAAGCATTTTGTTTTGAAGGAGCAGACACGGACAATTATTATTATTTTCATTTTTTATGATTCTTGGGAAATAGGTTATCAGACATGTCAAGCTTAAGGCCTGTAGGCCAAATCCAGCCCACCACGTCACATTGTCTGGCCAGTGAGAACATCTGAAGATAATGATGTACTCATAATACAAGTCCATACTGTTTTAGGCACATTGTCTTAGGCATGGACCTAAATGCCATGTCCCACTATACATCTTGAAGCTGTTATATGTGGATGGCAGTATCTCAAATTAAGCTATTTCCTACAACATTATTGTGGTTAAAGGTATTAATTGCAATCGTATTCAAAAAAATGTATTGTTATACTGGGTGAAATGGTCCTTCCATCCTGAGAGTAGCCAGTGAATAATGTGTTCAGAAAAAGGAAAGAAAAAAATCAATCCTCTCTGAAAGCTGCAATCCTGTAAAAAACTCTAACCAATCAGTTATTTACGCACCGAATGGCTCGGATTGGTCAGAAGACCAGACGCTTGGCAGGAAGGGAAAGAACCAATCAGATGCCTTCATTTTAAACCACGCCCCAGCAGCAGCTCTTAGAGGAGGCGCCACTTTCAAATCTTGCTAGCTCTCAGAAGTTGCATATAATACCTTTAAGTCATGGATTATGAAGACAGGAGAAACTTTTATGATTAAGGGAAGCAAAAACATGTTTCTCCCTGGTGGAAAAAAGCCAGTAGTTTTTTTCAGTGGCCCAAAGTCTGATTTGTCTGTCAAGTATCTGCCACACCTCTTATAAATCCACATCTAAAATAGTTAAATGCAGAGTACCTGAATATCAAATTTTAATTTGCTACCGTTTACAGTCTAAATTTCTGGGCTAATACGACCATTTGACCCCGACCTCAGTGCTGATGTGAGCTATTAAACTGAGTACGAGATGCTGGCGGTATCACGTTGATAAACATAAATGTGCAGGTTCCAGACTGAGCTGTGACCACCTTATTAAACAACTCAACCAGTCCAACAACAGCAGTAAGGGCCTGAACAATGAGAAAGCAATGAAAACAAAGAACTTTTTTAAATATTTTGTTAACGGACTGAAATATCACAAATTTGAAATACAGTCTTATTTTGTCTACTTCTCCATGCCTCTGGATTCAATCAAAATGCATTTATATAGCATCTATTACAACACAAGTTGTCTTGGTACTTTCCAGAGACCCAGAACATGACCCCCGAGCAATTACATAATTACCTGAACCACGGCAGGTAAAAACTCCCCTAGTGAGAGAGAACCCTTGAGCCAAACAGCGAGGAATAACTCCCCTTTAGGAGGAATTGTATTTTCACTTTTGCTTACAATCTTTACGTGTCAGTTATTAAAAAAAAATTGAAATAAAATAAAGAACAAGAATTGAAAAGGGAAAATGAGTCACTGCAACTTTAACAACTGATTAATTCAGAGAGGCATGAGCATAGAGGCTAATGCTGGTAGAACAAAAACAGCCAGCATCCTTCTTCTAGCGTATGTGTGGTTGTGTTGGCATTAGCATTAGTTGTGAATATAAAACAACTCAGCATACAATTGTTAAATAGTACTGCAGTCTGTTGTAAAAATCAAAATACAACAAAGGATCAAATTAAAAGAACCAATAGGGAATACAATTAAATGTAGATAGCTGAATGTTAAAACTATCTCTACTGCACAGATAATACTACTGCCTTTATATTGTAATAAAACCATTAGCCACATCACAGAAATTTTATTCAATATTTATTGTATATTTATCATGATGTATGGTCTTCTATCTGTACAGCGGTTCAGTCGACTGCTGTTTCTGATACCACCCTACAGCAGGACAGTTGTAATTATTCCTGAAATGAGACAAGAGAAGCAAAAAGATGGTTTCTGTTGCTAAAGCAGAGGTATTTAATTTCATCAACTATACATCAATGCAATGTTTAATTGGAAATTTTGCACATTCTGTTGTCAATATATTTAATCTTTCTAGACATTGCTTGTATAGAGGTAATGTATAAAAATGTGTGACAAAATTCAAATACCTTTCCTTCATTGCTTAACTATTCTCTTTTTTGTCACATAGGTTTAAAGCAGTGTTGTCCGATTCCAGCCCTCCAGCTATTGTGGATGTTTTAGATTTTCTCCTACTTCAGCACGCCTCATTCATTTGTATGAATCACCATCAGCTCTCATCTAGGTCTGAACAAGTCTGTCAATGACATGTATTTGAATTAGGTGTGTTGAAGCAGGAAATCGTCTGGAACATGCCGGGCAGCAGCCCTGGAGGACTGGAATTGGACACCCCTGGGTTAAAGCCATTGTTTGCAGCAACACTACGGTACTTCTGTTCTGACCACATAGAGGGAGAATATCACAAGAAAGGTTCACGTATCCGCCATGAGCCATATATATATTTATATCTACAGTTGTGTGAAAAAGTGTTTGCCACCTTCCTGATTTCTTATTTTTTTGCATGTTTGTCACACTAAAATGTTTCAGATCAAAACAATTTAAATATTAGACAAAGATAACACAAGTAAACACAAAATGCAGTTTTTAAATGAAGGTTTTTATTATTAAGGGGGAAAGAAAATCCAAACCTACATGGCCCTGTGTGAAAAAGTGATTGACTCCCCTGTTAAAACATAAATTAACTGTGGTTTATCACATCTTTGGAAAGCTTAGTTAAATTTCTCCAGCCACACCCAGGCCTGATTACTGCCACACCTGTTCTCAATCAGTGAAGTAGACCAAAAGATCCTCAAAAGCTAGACATGATGCGGCGATCCAAAGAAATTCAGGAACAAATGAGAAACAAAACTGTCTTTGCTACGTCAGCGATTGCATTTGTCCCAAAATAGCGTACCAAACTGCTCAGCCCTTTCATCAATGTTAATCATATTAACATTGATGGTCTGTCAATACCACTGCACTGGTTAAGAAGGCTCAGCAGCGGCTGAGAACTTGAACACACAGCTGCTGCTGACCTTCTACCGCTCCACCATAGAGAGCCTGCTGACCCATTCCGTGACAGTGTGGCGCTCCAGCTGCACGGAAGCAGACAGGAAGAGGCGGCAGAGGGTGGCCAACACAGCACGGAAGATCATCGGCTGCCCTCTGCTCTCCCTGTCTGACATTTACAGCTCCCGCTGCCTCAACAGGGCAAGGAACATTTTAAAGGACAACAGCCACCCCGGTTTCCACTTTTTCGACCTGTTGCCCTCTGGGAGGCGCTTCAGGTCCATATGAACCCGAACAAAAAGACTCAGGGACAGCTTCTTCCCCAAAGCCGTGAACTTTCTCAACCAATAAACTACCTCATACTGTGCAATATTTTCTATTTTCTATCCATAATGTTCCAATATTCCCTACTATCTATGTGCAATACTCTTCCATCCTTTTCAAGTGCAATATTATTCTTCCATCTTTCAAGTGCAATATTCCTCCACCTATTCATGTACATTTTTATCCTCCCATTCACTCTTTTTTATAGTGTATATATATATTTATGTTTCCTGTTTTTTGTTTTGTTGTTTACAGTACTTGTTTACATAGTCTTTGCATGTGTGCACTTTGACGGAGCTGCTGCCTAATTTCATTGTACCAGTATAATGATAATAAAGGCTTTCTATTCTATTCTATTCTATTTCTGTTATTATTCATACCTGTGCCTTCTCTCTGCAACATTCTGCAGTAAGGCTATGGCAGGTCTGTTATGTGCTGGGTGTTGTTGACTTTGAATGTCCAAAAAGCAGGTTAGAAAAACACTCAGATCAGTTGAGTTAACGTAACAATGGTTGTTTTAACCAATTAATAATTCCCCCAAATTATTCATGTATCTTAAAGTACAACGGTTCTCCTCAGGTGGAACTTTACTTTCTGAGTTTGTGTACATTCTATTTGGAGGGGGGGCAACACCCATATAAAAGGCCAAATCCCACCTAAAGTTTCCCTCTTTGTTCTGTGATGTCTTCGGGGAAAGGTGAGCTCTTATTTCGTACTTTTAATTTAGCATTGTATTAGTTTTAATTTAATATTTTATGTCGCCGGGTATTTCCCATGTATATTTTCTGTGTTTAGGTTCATATTACATCATTGTAACCCTTTTTGTTCTGTGATGTATTCTGGGAAAGGGAACGGAAATAAAGTTTTATAATTGAACAGCTTGAGTCCAGTCACCTATAACACAACGCAGAATGTAACCACCACCGGTTACACTAATGGAAGGAAGTCAAATGGGAAAGAGGTTCCTGTAAAAGAATCTTAGGGTCCGTAAGTGTGTTTACGTCCCGGAAATATTAATTTGCGAGTAAATAATATCCAAACTACTTCTCAGAAGAGATGTGTGTGTGTGTGTGACAGAAAACATGACAGTAGCTACCACTGATCTAACAAGTCTACCGTTTAATTTTTCATGCCTCATGTACAAATGGGTGCTACATGTACCTTACAGAGTATACCCTAACGTGAGGGTGTCAAGTTGTAGCGCAGGAAGCTACAGCTTTGGTTTCTAAACAAAGAGAAAGATGATACGACAGAGTCATACACGACAAGAGCAACAGTAGATGTTTCTGACCTGTCCCTGAATGTGTCTTGTAGTGATCTAGAACCTTCTGGTACATTTCTGCTGATTTCTGCCACTCCTGTTTTTTCAAATAGCCTTGAACAGCTGGCACAGCAACTGTGAACTTTGCTACAACAGATATCCCTCTCTATGAAGGTTGTTACTAACTAAAATAAGCTTGGCTGGTAGACAGGTAGTGCGTGACAGCTAACTCAAGTGTACCTATGCCTCTTCAGCGGCGCTGTCTCTGTCCAGGTACCTGATGTAGTAGTGCTCCATCCAGCATCTGGCATTCTGGAAGTGCCGGTGGGGGGACCCTCCATCTCCTTGTCGGAGCAACTCTGTATCAGTGCTTCCCCTCCCGGGATACACAGCAGGAGTCATTGATGCAGAAAATGATTTGGTGCAATTAACAGTCTTACACCTCTGTTCTGTTCACATGCTAACAGTGATAACTGTCAAGTCCTAGTTATCCAAGATGCAATGCAAAAAGGAGACCAAGCAATTCTTTTTGTACTCCTCTGCTCTTCTTCAAAATGCAAGAGGGTATACCAGATCTTGATCGTTCTTAAGGACTTAAGAAGGCTCTTAAGAAGGGTCAGGCTAAGAAGGAGCGCTAAGATAGAGGTGTTTCCCAGTCATCTTCTTCTCACAAAGAAGCTTCTTAAGTAGCTCTTAGTGGGAGCTGTCCACCGCCGTGGTGCTGAAACTAAATCAATCAATGCCAGGCAAATCGATCACCCACCACTTTATCAGCACATAAATCACACATAAACTGAGTGTTGATGGCAGCGTAATTTTCTTCCCAATCCAGCACTGATCCACCAGGGAGGGATTGTGGATTGGGATCAGCGTGCCACCCACAACACCAATCTCCCGGGGGATCCCGGCCATGGCATGAAAACACACACAATGAAATACCTCTCTTGGCATTTTAACAAATTGAATAAAAATCTGAACACTGCACCAGAAAAGTTTGGAAACATTAAAAAGACATTTGTAAGTCTGCTGGACGTCCATATTTGGGACACTGTTGGCAATGAATTAAAAAGTGTTATTACTGGACATCATTATTATCAACTTTATCAAAATACTCATTACCAAACAACCTAACAAAAAGGAAACGTTTGTCTCAGCTGTGGGCGAAGCCACCAGGAAGTCCTTCAGATGTCCCAACAAGTCTTATTTAGGCAAAACATTGTTTTAAAGGGGATCTCAAATACCCTTAAAGCAATCCAATGGAAATAATAATAATGAAACTTTATATAGCACTTGTAAAAACAAAGTTACAAACATTAACACAGCAGCACAGATTTAAATCCAGTAAAGCAAAAACGATATGAAGCTTAGAAGCTTTAGGGCCAAACTCCCTTCAATAAATTAAAGCGTTATCTTTAAAATACTCCTCTGAACAAAGTTCAAAATAATACGCCTTGAATTACTGTTATAGATTTTTTATTTTCTTTTATTTATTTATTTATTTATATATATTATTTATATTTTTACCCCTGCTTTTTTCCCAAGTCAGTCCTGGGCATTGCTCCCTCTACCAACCCCGGGAGGACCCTGCACTGAGCTCAAGTGTCCTGTGAGTGAGCAGGTCGCTGCTTTTCTATTATAGATTTAACAGAGCTACACTATAATTTTATTTGGGTTTTCTGTGGGTTCTATGGTTTACCCCTATAAAAAAGAAAGTTAAATCCCCCCTTGTGTGAGCAGTTGTCTCTTCGAGCGTGATCTTACATGGACCCTTATTCACATGAACTGAATTTGATGTGATGTGATTTGATTTGATTTAATTTAATTTGATTGAATCAGGACTTTTTCTTTTATGTTTTACTGTTCCATGTTTGCTATGTGGTCCGTAACAGAAGGTCTTTCTGTTGAATTATCATCTGATAGTGTGACAAACTATCTGACTCCTCCTGATTTTCCTTCCAGAATAGAATCAGTTTAATTAGTCGTTTAATTAATTCATGAATTAAATGACAACACTTGTATTTAAAGTTGACGAGCTGAAGTGTCTTATGCATAGATTGATGCGTTAGGATACATTCTAGGCTGACCAGTCCCGGTCCTGTCTCCTGTTCTGTGTGTACCAGAACCTGTTCAGCCCGTGTTAGTCTTCTATTGCCCCGTCATCAGTGGTGAGTAACACTGTGAAGGTATCTATCACCAGTGAAGTGTAGTGTTCAGAGCATCGCCCCGCTGCTGTGTGACACCTGCTTCCCTCCTGACACGCTCTGCTGCTGTCCAACTGTTGTCTCTCACTATCATTTCTTTACACTACTTCAAACCTTCCCTCCTCTGCAGTTATTTTCAGATTTAGAGCACCTTCTAAATATACCCGGTAGGACAAAAGAGTCTTCAATAATTGGTTGTCTTTGTAACCTGAATCAGGAGGTGTGTGCCGAGTGACCTCACCGTGATGACAATAGATGGAGGTGGAGTGACCGAGCGGTTTCTGAGGAATGATTGGTCTGACGTAAGTCCTGGCCATCTCAGAGTGTATATGAGGGACCCAGTCACCTGTTGAGGAGGATTTCTATCTGGAGGAGCATCAACACTTCCACATGGCTGCCGTTGTTCCCGTGAGTAGCAATATGTGTGCTTTTGGATCTCAAACCTTATGAAATGTGCTGTATAATCTGTGCATCGAGTTAGGTGTGGAGTAGAGGTGACCTGATTGTTTGATTTTCTCTTTAGTTTTGTGGAAAAGGGACAAGGAACATTCAATTATAGATAAATCACACTCCTCAGCCTCCCTAGCAGGGTGTTTAGATGGGTGCAGGACAGGTGAGTGTGACTGATGTCGAAACCTAAGATTCAGGAGGAACAATTCAGGTTCTGCCCTGGTCTAGGAACACTGTACCAGCTCTATACGCTTGCTGGGGTGCTGGAGGGGGCCTGGGAGTTTGTCCAAACAGTTCACATGTGTTTTGGGGACTTGGAAATGGCATTCAACCATGCGCTTGGGGCACTTATGGTGGATCTCCAAGAGTACCGGATACTGGGTCTGTTGTTATGGGCTTCTCAGTCCCTGTTCAGACGAAAGCAAGAGTCTGGTTCGCATGTCTGGTATAATTCTATTCAATTCAATTCAATTTATTTGGGAAGGGACAGTGTACATTCATATACATTTAGAATTAAAAATGCAAATGCACCCAATTTTAGCTACAGAGCTAGTTTCCATTGGCTAAAAATATAAAAGAAAGACAAGTTAAACAACAAGTTAGAACAAATACAAATATAGCGTGCAAAAAGTTTCTGTTCTTGTTATTTTGCTTCTATTTAAGATAGAAGGAACAGGAGAACAACCTGACAAATCAATCTTACTAACACGATCTTAGACATTTACATATATTGCAATAGTGAATACATTACACACATTTCACATTTAGCAGTTAAAAGTTTAGGCGGTAAAGTGCCAGAGCAAATTAAAGTGCTGGTTACGATAAAGTGCTGAGGGTTTAAAGTTAAAGTGCTATAATGGGGGAAAGACAAGGAGGATGGGAGGGGAGGGGAGAGTGAAGATGGAATGGGCTGCAGCAATGCAAAACCAGATCACATGTATTGTTCGGTTGTGGAATTTAAGGTTCTATGCCAGTTGTAGGGTAAACAGATTGTGGAGATGGGGCCGGAAGGAGAAGAGAAAGGAAAAAAAAGGGACATAAGTCGGATTCGTATCAGGTGAGGGTTGGACTCCGTCAGAGCCGGCCTACAGTATGTCACAGATTTTAGTCGTAACCTTTATGGAGAGAATTTCTTGGTGCAGCTAGGGGACTGAAGGAGTCTGGTTAGGTGGTCAAAGGATTCAAGTCTGCTTTTTTGCAGATAATGTGGTCCTTATGGCTTCATCAGATCATGAGCTTCAGCTGTTCTTGGAGCAGTTTGCTGCTGAGTGAAACGGTGGGCGGGTATTTGTAACCAAATGAATTTCATCAAATGCTATTACTGATACTGACACTGTGTGCGTGTGCAAATCAAAGTGATCAAGTTTCAGTGCTGTAAACGAACCTGCACGGATGAATTATTTTCGTGAGATCAATGCTGCGTATGTTTTTGTCTTGTGTTTGTCATGAGGAGGAAAACAAGACCACAGCAGCAGCTCGTACACTAATTAAAAGTGGGAGCGGATGAGAACGTCTCTGTAACATTTCAAGTGTCATTGATGGAGATACGCATATGACCTTACTGTGTTTCACCGCCTCAGTTACAGTTTCTATTATATTCTATTAATATCCAGCGGATTAAACTAGGAATTTATATAGAATACAAACTAATAAACATGTTAAAGCAACATCCCCTGTTGTAGTTGTTCCTTTTGCCTCATCATTTAGATCTGCATAACTATGTTTTTGTTGTTGCACCACCAAGAGCCATGGTTGCAGACACACACTGTCCATGATAAATGATTTAAAACTGGTTTTAGGGGAAACTGTTTTACTTTTTTTTTAAGAGTGCCATCCCAGTGCAGAATAGAATAGAATACTTTATTGTCAATGTACCTGGGTACAGTGAGATTGGTGGTACTGCTCCATCATGGAAGTGCTGTGAGGCTGCGTTAAGACTTGGTACCCACATGCATGGGTGCTTGTCTCTGTGTAGCTCTGTGGTGGACTGGTGGCCAGTCATCTCCTCACACCCCGTCACAGCTGAGGGCAGACCCCAGCCTATCAAGCCTGTGCATGCACGTTTGCTCTTAAACACAATTTTACACTTAGAATTAATACAGATACATCTGGTTCCTTGCCATTTGACCAATCAAATGATCAGCGTTTCTTTTTAACTCTGGGATGCTGGTGGAGGTCAGTGATGAGCTTAAATAGTTACCTCAAGGTCCTTTCATCCCATTTATCCAGCTGCGTAGCAGTTTTCTTCATATGATTTAATTACTGTAGAAAGCTTGAGATAGATACATCAACTATCAACCAAAAACAGACCAATCCTCCTACAAATCACAGGAAAATAGATCGTTTTTTTTCCTGCAGCTGCTGCATCTGAGAAACTCTCCTCTGACTCTCTCCCAGTGTGCATCCTGCTACGCCAGCACTCACCCCCTGCAGCTGTTTGGGAAGAGACCTGGAGGGGGCAACTACACATACAGGGGTCCTCACTGCGCCCCGCGGCCCCGCCTGGTGTCCCACGGTCCAAAGATGACCCTGCGTCAGATCTGTCGCATGCTGAAGGTGATGAAGCAAGTCAGGAACCGAGAAGCTGCTGCCACTGCTACCAGGTGAGGCGATCACCTGGGGAATATCAAATGGCACTTTGATATATTTATACACCTGCGTGTGTGTCAATATGTACTCAGGAGTAAGATCGGCCTCGTTAATATTTTTTTAATAGAGAAAGCATTTACTCAGCACAGTTTAGAAACAGGTTGAATTTAAATAATAGATTAAATTGCAGTATAAAGTTTACACTGAATATTATTTATAAATCATTCATATTGGAAAAATCCAGCTATTTTGCTCATATCAGGGGATATGACTTGTTTTTTCTGGGTGTAATTGTCAAATTTCCCTTCCTCTGATTTAAAAAAAGCACTGAATTTGCAGGTAAAGCAACTTAAAGATGATAAATGTGCAGTCATGTGATCAGTGGACACTGACCAGGCTGTTTGTGCTGTTTGACCACCTCCAGCTGCAGCTGCAGGAGTCTGCTGTTAATAATTCACTATTCTCCTGTTCCTGCGTGAACAAGCATTCAGTCTCACTTCCTCTTCTCATTTATCTGCTTTCGTGTCTGGTTTCTCCTCCATCTCTCCATCACAGGAAGCAAGGGTCTGGATCCACGGCCCCGCCGTCGCCTGGCAGCAAGTCGGACAAAAGATGCCCCCCGAGTTGTCTCAGGCGCAAACGCAGTAAAAAGCGTGTCCGCTGACCCACAGGTCCTGGCTGAACTGGAGACACCGCAGTCTGGTTCTGCCAGAGGTTCCTCCCTGTTAAAGGGGAGTTCTTCCTCTCCACAGTCGCCTGCTGCTTGATCAGGATGGGGGGTTGTATCAAAGAAAGGTTTTGGTGCAATCTGTCGGTTTCGGCAATGATTATTAATATTTTTATTGGCTTTATATTAATTGGATTCATTTGTAATTAAAATGTTTTTTTAAGTGCCTTTTTAAAGCTGAATTGATCTGAATTGAAATTAATTATCTGCTGTGTTAAGCACTTTGTAACATTGTTTAGAAAAGTACTGTATAAATGTATATTATTATTATTATTATTATTATTATTAATCATAATAATAATAATGATAATAATAATTTTCTTTTATTGCGGCTCATCAGAAGAGGCAGATGAGGGAGACGGCATGAAAATGGACAAACTGTTGAAATAAAAAATCTTCTAAGTTATATTTGTAGTTTTTTGATGATTTAATAATTAGGTCCTCCTCAGTCTCCACATTCAGATCTAACATCAAGTCTTCCACAAGGCTCCCTCAAACCTTCCTCTTTACTTTTTTTAAATGAGTGCTTTGTTGTGTTTCAAAGACTACTTGTGAATTGATAACCTTTGAAGATATAGATTTACCAGTATAAGATATAATAAAGATATAATGTCTAGCATGAGTGTAAACATTCATGTGTACAATAATAATTGTTATTTGAAAGCTGGCACGTCAGTTCTTTGCATACAGTCGTGTGTTTTGTGTAGAAAAATGAAAAGACATCAGTTATAAAGCTGAAACTGCACATTCAGTATTTATGGATCTAATATTCATATGCCTGAATGAAAACTTCACAAATCTGTCCAGGTAAGGATTAAACTTAATTAAATAGTTTAAATATTTTTTTATTTTTTTTAATACAGCAATTCCCAAAATCCCAGCCTCCTAACGGGAACGTGACTAAACTCTCCAATATGCTCGAATCTTTCTCAGCTGCTGGTTTACCAATATTTACTGGAGCAGCACTGTACCACTAAAAATATATGCATTTATTTTTCAGTGTTTGACAGTGTCTTTATCTGAAGGTGTCATGCAAA
This sequence comes from Cololabis saira, assembly GCF_033807715.1. Taxonomy (NCBI): domain Eukaryota; kingdom Metazoa; phylum Chordata; class Actinopteri; order Beloniformes; family Belonidae; genus Cololabis; species Cololabis saira. The sequence goes on along the minus strand of NC_084591.1, from coordinate 20,142,852 downwards.
ACGCCCCTTTGATTTTTAGAAAATACAGTCAGTCCCGGAGGAAGATGTTACAAGTTGTTGTTTTTTTTTTAATGGAAAATTGTGACAAAGTCTAAAAATTAACATGGTTTGGATGTAATGAGAAAAAAAATTAATCTATATAAAATGATAACCGTCTTCAGGTTGCACAGAATCCCAATACACACTTAACCTTTTACAAGTGGTAATTAAATGGATGTTAATTTATGAACCATCCTCACTTGCAGCATATGAAACGTGGTTTATGACATTCTTATATCCTACATTTGTTTGACGATAAAGACAGAAACATTTTAGTCTCCTCAGATGAAAGCGAACATTGAGCTTTGGCGCCCCCTAGCGGCCGCCAGGGCAACATGCATTTGCATCTGCACATACCAAGAAACAACTTTATTTTCATTTTGGTCATAGTTTATAAGATATAACATTACAACCCATTTCACTCAAAAGCAGAAGAATCATCTTATTATTCGTACCTGTGCATTCTTGCTGCAAAGTTCTGCTGTTTGGTGAGAGATAAACTATTTTCAAATAAGGCTATAACAGTTTTGTCATGTGCTGGTTTTCCAAGAGCACCACGGGAGGTGTGAAAATAAGCAAAAATGTGTTCATATCAGAATAAACAACACCTTGTATACTCCATTTTCAAAAGAACCACTCTCACTTTTTCTTTTTTTACAATGGTAGATTTTAGATCTCAAGGGTTTTCCGTTGAATTTCTTCCTAGATTTATTATTGTAAAATAAAAGTAAAGTAATGGGATGTAAATGCAGTCTGAAAAGGTCCATTTTGTCCATCCATCCGTCATCATGTGCCCACGTTTTATCCTGCTCAAGCTCCAAGGGTGTATCCAAACCTTCACCAAGAGAAGATTGTGTTGGTTTTTCTATCTAAGTTGCAAAATGCCTCAGCATTTTTTTATTCCTATGATACATTTTATTGTTTTAAAAAGGACCAAAGGCAGCATAAAAAACCCACAGAACAATACACCCTCCACATTATACATCTGATTGATACTGTATATGCTCAATATTCTTATTTCTAGATGTTTTAATGTTTAACAGAGATGCCGTGTCAGATTACATGCGGTTTTTGTTCTAATTTAAGTGTGACCTTTTCCAAATAGTTTCCAGGAAACCCTCCCCAGATAAATGATGTGCGTCATATTTCCAACATTCAGACTTGAAGTTCCTTTTCTAACATTTTCTTATTTTGTATTTATTATAAACTGAAATTAAAAATAGCCCCAATTTTGTCTTTAACAGTTTTCCTAATTCATACTTTTGTTGAATCACTATGAATACATTGTTTTTTAACTGACATGATTATGGCTGGACCAGATGCGTCAGGCATTAAGGATTTCAAAATAGTCATAGTATTTAGTTGTTTCCCTGCAGCCATTGGAAGTTTATTCTATGGTTTATTTTCGTGAGCATGTTTCTTGTGTTTATTTAAACTTCTGTCATATTCTCAGGCAATCTTAATTGAGAAGGAAGAAAAGTTACACGATTCAACCACTTATTAACTAGTTAATTCACAGACTCTTTTAAGTTCCCCGGCAGACTAATTCTTTGATAATAAAGCATTCATTAATCCATACAAGATGCTCAAATATATAAGCTTTGACTTTCTAGACTGTATAAATGTGTAATGCATCATAAAACACGCTTATCCAATTAAAAGACATTCACAAGCGCTGCTAAGAAACTTGTGAACAATGCAGACCTGCAGTTTATGCCCTTTTTTTATTTAAATTATACATTTATCATCAGTTTTACTGTCGTTTTTTTTAACTTCAGTGATTCAGAGCAGCTACTTATCAAAAGTGAAATCAGTGTCTGATGTCAGTTTTTGCACTTTTCCCCATCAAAAAGAGTTTAATGTGATAGGTTAAAGACAGAAGAAAAATAGTGTTTGAAAAGTTAAATACATAAACAACCAAAACACATCCCTATTAGTTTGATAACTTACCTGATGTTTCCTGCAGCAACTGGCTGCTTTAGAGCCTGTGAGGTTAACGGGTAAAGCTCTGACTCCTTCGCTGGCGGACCGACATCCCAATCTCTCGTTACAGAAACCTCCCGAGTTTCTTAAAACTTAATACTTTTTTTTTTTTTACTTTTTTCTTCAGTCATTACAGAGAAAACACAAACACACACACACACGACAAAAAATCCACTTCAAGACTGGTTCATCTAAATAAAAATCATTTATTTGTCATTAATATTATACTTATCATTCTATCTAGAGAGTCCACCATGCCACTTTCAGATCTGGAGTAGTGCTAAGACGCCTGTCGTCTTGTTGGGGAGGAAGAAGGGGAAGGGGAAGTCGGGGGGGGGGGGCAGATAGTCAAAAGGGAGATCAGGACTCGTACAGGCCCACACTCCTGTTCATTCTCCATGCTGATGCATTCAAAAGAGGGAGGCGATATAAAGGAGGGATCAGAGGAGGAGGGACTGAACTGTCTTTAAAAGTAGCTTGTCTTTGTTGACCTACATGAGACGGAGCTCGGGGTGGGGGGGGGCGGGGTTCTGGGGGCTTAGACCAGTCGAGGAGGAGACGACGAGGGAGCAGCTTCGAGCTCATTGGTCAGGCAGCCGGACAGAATACCAGGACGAGCCAATCACAGACGGACACAGAGGAGGAGAGGTGTACGCGTCTGCATCTGTTTGTGTTTGTAGAGGTGTGCTTGCATTCGTGTGTGTGTCCGGATGCACGTATCTGAGTGTGTAATTGGTCAGAGTTACTTTGATCCTTTGTCACTGTACACTTGTCAGAGTAACTGCCACAACCGGGTACAAAGTTGAGGTAACAAACATCTGAGTTCTTCCACTTCTGTGAAGGGAGAAAAGAAAAGAGCAAGTGTGAGAGAATAGGCCGCTCCGTTGCAACTCTTCACAGAAACCAGACTGTTAACATCACAACAGAAGCGTCGATGCTGCCTGCAGTGTATCTCGTACCCGTTACGTCTCCAAAAAAGTCTGTGGCCCCGTTTACACGTAGCAAAAACGGAGGCGTTTTCATGCGTTTTGGCCGTTCGTTTACACGTAAACGCAGCTCAAAGCCCCCAAAAACGATCATTTCTGAAAACTCCGGCCAAAGTGGAGATTTTCAAAAACTCCGTTTTCACGTTTGCGTCTAAACAGAGGAAAACGGAGGAAAACGGAGATTTAGGCTTCAGAACGTCACATTATGCAACAGAAACGTCACCAGCGTCATGTGTGCGACTGTTTACAATTAGTTTGGCCACCGTCAATATTTTCTTGTATTTTACCTGTTTTATATTCGAAAGTCACACTTAAAAGTAACTCCACTTCTCTGTCACTCCAAACGAAAGACTCTCGTTCCGTCTTGGAAGTAAAGCCTGAATTATGGTCCCGCGTTAAATCGACGCAGAGCCTACGGCGTAGGGTACGCGGCGATGCGCGCCGTACGGTGTGCGTCGCCGCGTACCCTACGCCGTAAGCTCTGCGTTGGTGTAACCATAAATCAGCCTTAACTGGAAGTTAAACGTGTCATTTGTTGATGTTTTTTCCAGGATTCTGATTGGCTGGCATGACGTTAACAGGGTATGTATGCGGATCCGTGTAAACGAAGAGATTTTGAAAACGATCTCGTGTAAACGAGGATATTTTTGAAAACGTAGAGGGGAAAATATCAGTTTTTGTAAATACCCGGCTACGTGTAAACATGGCCTGTATCTGTATATTTCTCTTCTCTCTATTTTTTTAATGGGGAGGGGTGTCAAAGTAATTTCAAACATTTATAAATCAAGCAATGAAACCTTTTAAGTTACAAATGATTATTCAAATAAAAGTAAAGAAAAGGCTGGCTTCTTGTTCAGAGCATTAAATCAGTATCAGAGGAAATACAGAGACGTTACAGCACTTTCATATGAAATCATGTTTGAAACTTAAATATATTTTAAACAAAATGCTCAGCTTTTCACCGCAACTTTAGTATAATTTATAGCAGCTACATTTTTAAAATATCAAATAGGACCACGGTCTTTCTGGCATGACGGTGATGAAAGGAACTTTTATTCTTGAATATTTGCTTTCCTGTGGTCTAAATGTGAGTTACAGTCAAGAACTATTACTTCTGTTGTTTCAAAAAGAAAGAAAGAGAAAAACCCCAACAACAAATTCTTCACAGGAGCTGCACAGATTGCTACAAGTCCTGAAACATATGCATCAGTCATACATCCAAACTGCTGCCATGTCAAAGAGGAAAGCAGAAATATTCTTTTGTATCCGACTTTTAAGTTCTGTGAAAACACTCAAATAATTAAAATACATTCAGTAATGTCAGCTGTTACTACCCACTTAGCTCGGGATCAACATCTAAAGACATTTAAACATAAAATGAAGACAACAATACTAGTTTGGCCTGGAAGCTGAATCGTAAAGCCTGACCTTTCATCGCGCCGTAGTGTTGCCACTGGAAACCATGTTGTTCTCAGCGTTGGCTAGAGACTGCTCCTTTACTACCGGGTCTGCAAGACACAAGAGTGGGAACGCACTTGAATCTCTTTGCACTAGTTTTATCACAAAGATGGCCAACAGATCCCACAGGACGCTGTGATCTCACATTCAGAGGGTGTGTGTCAGAGTCTGCGGCTTACAGAAGTAGGGGTGCTCCATGGCCTCCGTGGCCGTCAGTCTCTGCTGGTGGTCGTAGCGGAGCAGCTTGTCCAGCAGGTCCAGAGCTTCGGGACTCACCAAGTGCTGGTTTTCCGTCTGCACAAACTGTTCCCAGCGCTTCCGGCTCTGCCTGCAGACAACCACAGGTTGGCAACACCTCTTTTCTGCACTGACAATCTACCACAGCGACATTTGATTTGGGACCAAAGCTTGGATCTTCTCAAAGTTCTCAGAAAAATAGTATTTGTTAATATTTAATTTGGCTCAAAAGGGTGATTGCAGAAAACATGGGACTGGAGCATGCTACACCGTACTTCATGTGCGACACTTTGGAAGGGGTTGGGAGTCCTGGGGAGCAAGGGAGGGATGAAGGGGGGGAGAGTGAGAGAGAGAAGACTTACTGTCCGAGCAGGTCTTTGAAGCGAGGGTCCAGCTCGATGTGGTATTTACGCAGGTAACCAAACAGCTCATCTGTCCCCAGGACTTTGGCAATTCGCACTAGCTGGAAAACACAAAGGTCTGGCTGCAATTGGGGCTGTGCTTCAGATCACAGTATAAAACAACCTCTGCTGCAGCTGTCAACGTCTTACAGCTGGATACAACGGTATCATCACTTCTGTTTCTCCATGTATCAATAACTGTAATAATAATAATAATAATAATAATAATAATAATAATAATAGGTACCTGGTCATAGTTGTCTTGTCCGTGGAAGAAGGGCTCTTTCTGAAAGATCATACTGGCCAGCATGCAGCCCAAACTCCACATGTCTAGACTGTAGTCGTACATCTGCAACACACATTCATTAATGTGCCGATTACGAGAACAGAGACATTAAAATAATCCACACTTGCCGGGTTTCAGGTATTTGGGTTTACCTGGTAGTCCACCAGCAGCTCAGGGCCTTTGAAGTATCGCGAGGCCACCCTGACGTTGTACTCCTGGGAGGGGTGGTAGAACTCTGCCAAACCCCAGTCTATAAGGCGTAGCTATCAAACATTTACAACAAAAACAATCTTCAATCATTTTCACTAAACAGAAATGTAATAACAGACTTCATTGGTGACTTCATATCATCCTGCTGCAGTTTCTGGCAGCTGTGCCCCTCTGCTGCCACCTGGTGGACAGAATATGTCACTGCATTTATTTGACTTTTACGTGTTTGTTCTTTTTGTTCTATCCTAATTGTAAGACGGAATATAAAGAGTCATTCACATCGCTGATATAGTTAGAACTTGTTTATTAAATAACAAAACCCATATCTAACCAGGTGTTTCCATTATTTATGTTGCTTCTTCTATTGTAACTGTACTTTAGGATGTGATGACACTTAGCTCTGACTATTGTACTGGGTCTCTGCCACGAGACCTGTGCAAATGTGATACAGCAGAACTTTAAAAGACATCCAAGGGGAATGTAGAGACTTCACCTTGTCTTATAAGCTCAGCGCCAGATGTACGGTGCAACACAGGTTTCACACCCTCATGCTTAACATGTGGACCGTCTGAATCCTAAACTATGACAGAGAACCTACAGTACATGTTTCCTTTGTCCTTTTCTGCTGGAAAAGCTTAAAATAAAGCTGCGTAAACTCTGTCCGAGAGGCACAAAACCCCCACAGCATTGTTAAAAACCAACAACCGTGCATCAACAGCTTATAAACTTGCTCGTAACTGCACCTCAAAACTATTGTTGCCAAAGCCGAGTAAGCACATTAACTCAGGAGCATTTCTGATGTGCAGCTGTAAAAAGAGAAAAATACTAGACTTGTAGTCAAGACCACCTAAACCGAGACCAAGACACTACCAAGACCAAGACTGACCAGGTTCAAGACCGAGACCAAAACAAACCTAGTTATTTCCTGATCCTGCGTGATTGTAGAACATCAGCACCATCCTGGTTCAGCTAGTTTCCATATGAGGTTGTTTGAACTGTAGCACAATAACACAGAGAGGTGGATGTCTGATGTTGAACTCACTATAAATGTTTCCATGAATCAGCTGAGATCAGATATGTGTGACGACTGCACTACCGCTATTTCTACACTATTGCAGGATTGACTCCAGGGCTTTTAAGGATTGACACAACTACTAACTAGTCCCAAAGTATCTACCAGAATAACCAGCCTCCGACACCCCCCTCCACCTCAGAAAAGTAATGAATAGTAAATGTTACCGATTTAAATTGTACTTAATATGGAGATGAAACCTGAATTTTGAATATTAAAGACACAATTATCGACTTGAAATTACATTATTTACCATTATGAGTTATCAGATTACACCGTATATCAGCATCACTGAAATGGACCTGATGCTTAATCAATCACGATATGCAAATATTATTCATATATTTATTCAAACAAGGCCCATATAAACACAATATTGTAATTAAATACAGACACGCATGTAGATGCACCAAAACATTCAATAAAATGTAAAATACAAATAGTTTACAAAACTGTACATTAACAAGAGGAAGAACTGCTGATCACAAGGTTCTGTCACCTTGGTTTGCAACGGCATCTCAGTTATCAGAGTCTGAGACCGAGGGAGTGCCGAGACAAGACCAACACCACAAAAAAGTGGTCTTGAGACCAAGACCGGTCTCCAGAACTACAACTCTAGAAAATACACAAATGTGTTTTAAAAGCCGATTCAGACCCACAGATGCAGTTATTTGCAGATAGTAAAACTGCCGACAATCAGCACTTTCATCAGCCTCTAAGATTGAACTGTTTAGCAGAAAGCATCGTCCCAGTGCATTCACACGAGAACAGTGTGGAAAAAAGCCCACGCTAATGGAACACCCACTGCCTTTCAAAACGGGGAAAAGATGTAATAAAAGACGAGAATGAAAGCAGCTGAGGAGAGAACGGGAGCGTGACTGAAATAGCAGGATGAGAGATAACAATGTGTGGGTGTGAGAGAGCGTATAAAGGCACCGCCTACCTTTCTTAACTGGTGGTCGATCATCACATTGTGAGGCTTGACGTCACGGTGCATGATTCCCATACTGTGACAGTAGTCCAGAGCCTGACACACAGACAGCACCAGAGCAGACACAATTCCCAGGGAATGAGCTAAGAATGGAATCTGAACAGCTGGATTTGTTACTTTTTTTTAAAAGGAGCAAGACAGAAAGAAAGTCTCACCTTCAGTAGTTCATACATGTAGAAGCGGATGTCATAATCTGTTAGTTTCTGGTACAGCTCCTGCAGAGAAAAACAAACCTGCGTCACGATCAGTACTCCTTGTGAATTATCTTGCAGAATAAAGGTCTCCTAAAAAGGGATGGAATTAAGACGAAGACGGCGTTCAGTGTGTTTGAGCATGCAGAGAGGAGGAGAGGATTGTACCTTGAAGTCTGTGTTATTGATGCATTCAAAGACGAGCGCTGGAGTTCTGGACTGCAACGCCACCACAGAGAGGGGAAGGGTCAGAATCAAGCAAAATAAAGAAATAGATAAGAATCAAGACCCACAACCAAGGGCTGTGGCCGTTACTGATTGATACACTGAGGCCGTAACCTCCAACTTCACTGAAACTTGACTCACTGTCCAGAAACTGTGACTGTCCCCTGGCAGCACTTTACAGGAGGGATCACACACTGGACCCTGCAAGGTTCTCATGTGCTGGATTAGTTCTGATGCCTCAACATTATCTTTTATTTTCTGTCTGTTAATATTTTACAACTCAGATTGTTTTTAATATAAAATACATTTGATCTGGTTTTTAACACTGGTTTGCTGATATAGATGCACGCTTTTTCTTTGGGGGCGGGTCCTGACATATCAGAGACAGTGGGAACCTGAAATCTGCAGAAATCTGCAGACCAAAACAACCATAAGCTGCATAACAGCAGAGCTGGAATTACATCTGACCAGGATTTTCTTGATTCTCACACTGGACCTAAATAAAACGTACTTCTGTGTGAATCAGACTGCAGCAACCCACACTCAGTGATGCAAGCTACTACACCTATTGTGTGTCCTCTGGATGCAAAAACAGTAATAAAGCCCTTTAACACTGAGATACACTATATCACCCATTCAAATAATGAGAATCAGGTGTTCCAATCACGTTCATGGCCACAGGTGTATAAAATCAATTGTTTTTACAACTATTAGTGAAATAATTCCATGGTGGAGCAGCTTCATCCCAGCCATACATCACCAAGTGCAACGCAAGCGTTGGATGCAGTGGTGTAAATCACGCCGCTACTGGACTCTGGAGCAGCGGAGATGCTGTCTGGAGTGACGAATCACCTTCTCCATCTGAACATCAGATGGACGAGTCTGGGTTTGGCGGTTGCCAGGAGAACGGCACTTGTCTGACTTGACTGTGCCAAGTGTAAAGTTTGGTGGAGGGGGGTTTATGGTGTGGGGTTGTTTTTCAGGAGCCGGGCTTGGCCCCTTAGTTCCCCTTAGGAGCTGTGAGGCCGCTGCACTACCAGCTGGGCCACCAGGCCACTTTTGTTGTTGTAATTTTTCCTCCAAACTGAAGCAAATTATTAAATTTTTTTGCATGGTGGATTTTAGTTCTTAGAAATAAGATCATCCAAAATCAAATCCTGTCAGACCTCAAGAAAGGAATTTGAAACTGGCCAAGAAACTTGTAAGTGGGGCATCTCTACTATACTTTACATTAATGGGCTCAACACTACTCTAATGTACTTCTAATGCACCTGAAACTACTGCTAGAATGTGAAGGACAACGAGGCAAATTAATTAAATCATCCAATTTTCTCCAACTTCATGTAGGATCTGGTCAGACGCCATGTCGGTTTTTCAGATATCTATCAATTCCAGTTCCACAGATCCAGGGCATTCCCAGGGTTAATCTTAGTGAAAACAACCAAGGGCCATCCTAATCAGAAGTTCAGGCTCCTCCCCTCAAGCCAGACACCTTTAAGAGGGAAATGTACCCATTGTGAATAAACTGGCAAATGTTTAATGTCTTTTAGCCCAGCTCCATTGTTAGAACTGGACCAGAACAACGCCCACAATACTGTGGACGCCACATCTTTCCATATTAATCTCTGTTTTACGTAGAAACCAGATCCTGAGATCCCTACACTCTTCTAATCGGGGAAAACAGTCACCAAACACTTGCAAAAACTGATGTAAACAATGCAGCTCTTCAATATGTGGATACTAAGGCTGACATTTTAAACTTATCACGCATATAAAGTAATCCAAGACTATTTAATTTGGTCCTAGAATAATAAAGAAAACAATAATAAATTGCTCTTAGTACAAAACATATTGCCACAAGAGCGCTGCCCTAATTTTGCACCTTTTATCTAAATCTCCAACTTGTATATTTATCTTATAACTACAATGCATAAATAGATAATTAAATAATTATATCATATTTATAATAATTAAATCATGCCGTTAGTGGGCCTACCACGGGGTCCTTGACTGTGTCCACCAGCCGGATTATGTTGGTCCCTCCTCGCAGGTTTTCCAGAATCTTGATTTCTCGCTTGATCTTCTTCTTCTTGACTGGCTGATTGATCCAGGAAAAGAAAAGATGCATACATTCAACTGAGAGGAATCAAATTTAGAAGAATAGATTTAACATTTAAAAAAACAAAAAGAGTAAGAAATCCGATTAAGATGGAAAAGCAGGGAGGTTTGCCGACATCCTGCTGACCGTGCTTCTCTCAGCACCTCTGCTGCAGCATCCCCTCTTCAGCTGCCTGAGGTCAATGTTTACATTCAACTGGACAGCAGCTCCTCATCTGTCACCTGCGACACCCGCTTTAATCTTTAGGCCAGGTCCTGAGGCAGGAAGTTCTGCTATAAGTCATTTACACTGAAGCTTCTGCCTGCAGCAAAACAACCCAAACCCTCTGAAACGCCAAGCACGGATCTGCTGTTCAATACTTTCCTTTAATATAACTGTATTTCAGAATGTTCTCCAAGTGGACAGAAACTAACTCTTTATACACATAAACAGTTAGGTGGAACCATAAAAAGGAAAAATCTTAAAAATATTGCAAAACATTTTAGGCTGGGGACATAAAAGGAAACTAAAAAAAAAGGTTGAGAGTATTAAATATCAATAAATCTAGTGGTTTAAGAGTATCTGCAAGTTTAATTTATGACATCTCTTTTTTTATTGACAGTTATTGTGGGAACATTAGCCCCCCTTGGCACTCATCTCAAGTCTGGGGTCAACCCTCCTGTCACCTGGCAGTTGCAGTGGTTTGCATTTTATTGGGCCTGTTTTTCAGTCCACGAGCAACCGATTCCACGTCCTTTCAAAGAACATTAGAAAACTACTGTTTTACCAGAACCATAAACCTAGCGCTGAATTGTCTATAGAATTACGCTATTAAAGAAATTAAAGGCTGGTAGGGGAATTGACAGGAATATTTAAAGATTAGTGGACCCTGAGTGGACTTCAAAGTGATGCCACTAACCAAGAGACTGGAAGTCCTTGCTGTTAATGTATCATTATTTATTGATCACCTATCTCTGGACCATCATCAGTTGCCTCACGGCCAAACCAACCAATCACAGCCGACCAGAGCATCCCTGTCACTGATGCAGTCCAACGTCAGTCTGCATCAGGAAGGGCTAGAATGACTATATCAGTGATCAATCCAGCCAGAGGCTGAGCATCACAGGAGTGCTGCTGTAGCATCTTGGAGCTAATTCACCTCAGTAGCATGTTGGATGTTTGCAGGGCTGCAATCAGCTCCAGCGGAGCCACTACAGACTGATGGTGGGCCATTTATAGTTTGGTTCATGGGGCAGAAATGCCAGAAGTTTTAACGTGTTGGTCTCAGTGCCGCGTTTCCTTGTGACCTCAGTGTTTGTGTTGCTACCGAGGATCGTGTTCACTATCAGGGTCAGGGACGTAGATCCACTGATTAACTGGCAGCTTCGTCTTTGGGCTCAGTTCTCCAAAAAAAAACGCTTTTTCAATCACAAAATTAAATGTCTGAGCTGGAGGTTTTATAACATCATCAAGCTCAGTTAACCGTGTCATAGGAAAAAACTGGAAACTCAACATCTGATCTTTTTGTTTGTGGAAGAGTCTTTCCCATTCTCACCTGGTTTCATCATCATTTGGCAACAGACGAGTTTGTTTTATTCATAACATAAGCAAGAAACCCCCGTACTCCATCTGATAGATGGGCTTTCATCCCAACTCCCCGTTCAGCTGAATATTTAGGGAATAATTAGGGCTGCAACCAATGATTTGGTTTCCTTATTGATTTCAACATTGATTATCATTGCAGTGTGGGCCCCTCGACTGTACCGTTCATAGGAAAACTCACTGCCCTCTTTTCCATGTTTTCTTAAAGCTAATGTTTTGGGGGGGTTTTCCATTTAAATGGTCGTTTATGTAAACATGTGTCTGCTTTCAGATAACTTTTATTGTATACTTTTACTATAAAGCACTGAGTTCTCAACCTACACTATAAGCGCTTTTCCACTAGTAACTACTCAGCCCGACTCGGCTCGTCACGCCTCGTCTCGCCTCCACCCGCTTTGTCCCCGTTTGTTTTTCCACAGCCAGGTGAGAAGTGGGGGGGTTGGGGTGAAGCTGCTGTGACGTACTCGATTGCGCAACCGCTTTGTTCATGTCGGCGCTGATGAAAAATCAGCTGGAGCCGCGAGCGGCTGAGAGTAAAACAGAGCTCCTGGTGGATCTGATCGTTCCTTATCGCCCGTCTACATCCCTTTTTTAATTCTCTCGTGAGCCACCAGGTTTATGAACATCTGCACCTCAGAGTTGGATCACCAAACAGATGTTTGTGCTGTATAATAAAATCGCTGCGAGCCGCTCTCCCGCTGACTCCCGCTTCCTGATTCAAACGTCTGACGGCCCCGCCCCCCGACCAATCAGAACCTCGGCAGAATGGTTACAGAGAGGGTATCTGCTTGGCACGGCTCCACCCGCCTCGGCCCGTAGTGGAAAAGCGCAAGACGGGGGCGTTGCGGGTAGAAGCGCGCTGAGCAGGTACTAGTGGAAAAGGGCCATATGAATTAAGCTACACATGTTTTGATCCCTGACTGTTCAACTGGAGAGTTTACAGTAACACAGGTACCGTGAAACCTGGGTAACAGGTTGAGCCTGGTTTTAGCCCGTCTGTAACTAGATACGCCTGTAGCTGCACGGTAAACACGCAGGACGTCCACTCACTTTCAGGATCTTGACCACCACCTTCTCGTTGTTGGTGATGTTGATGGCCTCGAACACTTCGCTGTACTTCCCTCGGCCCAGCTTTCGCACCAGCTGGTAGTCCTCCTGGTTGCTATGGAGACGGACGGAACAACAGCATGTGACTGTGTGATAGAAACAGGAAAAAAACACCCCCAACTTCTGCATACGATTAGCTGTCCTCACTGACGGGAGACGCCTCGGCGTCTGGGGAGGAGGACGCTGAGGCTGAGACGGGCTGGACGTGGGACGGACGGATGTGGAGGAGACAGATGAGGAGGAGACAGATGTGGAGGAGACAGATGAGGAGGAGACAGATGAGGAGGGGATGGATCTGGAGGGGACAGATGGGACGGATGTGGAGGAGACAGATGGAGGAGGAGACAGATATGGAGGAGACAGATGTGGAGGAGAAAGATGTGGAGGAGACAGATATGGAGGAGACGGATGAGGAGGAGACGGATGAGGAGGAGACAGATATGGAGGAGACAGATGTGGAGGAGACAGATATGGAGGAGACAGATATGGAGGAGACGGATGAGGAGGAGACAGATATGGAGGAGACAGATGTGGAGGAGACAGATATGGAGGAGACAGATATGGAGGAGACAGATATGGAGGAGACGGATGAGGAGGAGACAGATATGGAGGAGACAGATATGGAGGAGACAGATGTGGAGGAGACAGATGTGGAGGAGACAGATGTGGAGGAGACAGATATGGAGGAGACAGATATGGAGGAGACGGATGAGGAGGAGACAGATATGGAGGAGACAGATGTGGAGGAGACAGATATGGAGGAGACAGATATGGAGGAGACGGATGAGGAGGAGACAGATATGGAGGAGACAGATGAGGAGGAGACAGATGAGGAGGAGACAGATGAGGAGGAGACAGATGAGGAGGAGACAGATGAGGAGGAGACAGATGAGGAGGAGACAGATGAGGAGGAGACAGATGAGGAGGAGACAGATGTGGAGGGGATGGATCTGGGCAGACGCGGAACGAACAGATATGGAGGGGACGGTAGGGATGGATCTGGAGGAGACAGATGTGACGGACGTGGAGGAGACAGATGTGGAGGGGACAGATGTGGGGGGGACAGATGTGGGGGGGGGACTCACTTCCAGTTGGGGACGTGCGCCTCGTAGTCCCAGTACTCCCGGCTCTTCAGCGTGTTGACGTCCGCGTACACGCGGGACTTGCTCCCTGCAACCGGACCCGGCATGGCGAGACCCGCGTCCCAGAGACCTGGGGGGTGTGGGGGGGTCCTGGAGACCTGGGGGGTCTGGGGGGGTCCTGGAGACCTGGGGGGTCTGGGGGGGTCCTGGAGACCTGGGGGGTCTGGGGGGGTCCTGGAGACCTGGGGGGTCTGGGGGGGTCCTGGAGACCTGGGGGGTCTGGGGGGTCCTGGAGACCTGGGGGGTCCCAGAGACCTGGTGGGGGCCCGGAGACCTGGGGGGTCCCAGAGACCTGGTGGGGGCCCGGAGACCTGGGGGGGGTCAGCAGTGCGCGGGGGCGGGACCAGCAGCCCAGTTGGTTGGAGGAGAGAAGCAGATCCGAGTGAGGAAGGATGGAGGAAGAGGAGGAAGAGGAGGAGGATGGATCGATAACCAGGGAGGTCCGGCTGCTCCAGGGGGGGTTGAGGTAGAGAGAAGCGGACCCCTGGTCCTGGTCCTGGTCCTGGTCCTGTAGGAGGATGCTGAGCCTCTGCAGGTATGGGGGGGGCAGGGCTTCCTGTCAGTCCCAGCTGAGGCTCCGCGGACCCCGGGGGGGCGTTAGCCGCCGTCAGCCGTTAGACCCAGCAGATCCAGCAGCTCCAGCGGGGTCGCCACCGCCGGCGGGGCTGCGTGTGAGCGGGGCAGCGGCGTGTCGCGGGCCGGTGCCTCACGCCGACGGTGGGGGGGGCCGGGGCGAGGAGCCGCTTCAGCAGACGCAGAGCTCCGTGCAGGGAGGCGGGCTTCGGTGGGGGAGCCGCCCGGATGTGGAAGCGGAGGGCGGCCCGGGTGAGGACGAAGCGCTGTGGGGAGACGGGCCACAGCGCCCTCTAGCGGCGACCTGCGGAGGAGCAGCCTGGGGCCACAGCGCCCCCTGCTGGCGACCCTAGACATCCGTGATGGAGAGACAGTTTTTGGGGTTTTTTTTTCCTTTATTAGGGCCCGAGCACTGACAGTGGGAAGGCCCTATTGTACCTGTAGGAATTGTTATTATTATTATTTTCCTTATGACGAAAGGAGGGCCTTTTTGCCCCCCTAAACGTGCCCCAAAGGTCACCAAATTTTGCACGCAAGTCAGGCCTGGCGAAAAATTCGATATTTCATGGTTTGCATTAATGGGCGTGGCAAGATGGCTCAACAGCGCCCCCAAGACAGTGTTGCCAACTTAACGACTTTGTCGCTAGATTTGGCGACTTTTCAGACTAGCGACAAATCTAGCGACTTTTTCTGGTGTTATTGGAGACTTATCTAGTGGGCAGAGCAGAGCAGAGAGGAGACCCTCCCCACTCCGCGTCCAGACTGCAAATAAAATGCGCTTGCGCAAAGCCGCCGCTGGCTTGCAGAGCGGGATGTAAATGTAAACGTTTCTTTTTTCTTTTGGGTCACTTTGCCGGTCCCAAGCCTGGATAAAGGAGGAGGGTTGGTTGTAGAGCTAGCAATTTCACCCTACATAACAATCTTTTGATTCAATTTGCTGTTATAACATTTAACAATACAGGACAAAACTGATGTGTGTAATGTGGATCTAGACAAAGCATTAAAATCATTAAATTAATGTTAATGTTCAAATTATTTTTGTACATTTGTAATTCTAAACATATTTAGGGTGTTTTTTACTCACTTTTGTCTCTCCAACGACGTTATTCCTCTCTCCTACAGCGTCCATAACAGTTATATGCAAATTGCCAATTATGCAAATTAGGCGATGACGTCATTTAGCGACTTCTAGCGACTTTTTTTCCTTACTGAGGAGTTGGCAACACTGCCCCTAGAAAACTTTGTGCCTCGCCCCACAATACAGTTTGACGTACATGCACGAAAATCAGTACACACCTGTATCATGTCGCAACTTAAAGAAAAGTCTCCTGAAAAGTCGGCCATTTTGAACATTTTGAATTAATCGCGTAATTTTGGCGCAATTTATGCCAATCCTTCGGCAGTTAATACGGCCCAAACCGTAACGTGCACCCAGGTGTGTTATACATCAAAATGTGCGTCTCCATCCTGCGAGAAGACACATTACTTTTCTCTTTCAAAATCGTTACCGTGGCGACGCTAGACGCCAAAAAGCGCAGCCCCTCTTCATCTGATTGGTCCATATTTGATAGTTCCCCAAAAGTCACCATATTTTGCATGCAAGCCAGGCCTGGCGATAAATGTGATATTTCATGGTTTGCATTAATGGGCGTGGCAAGATGGCTCAACAGCGCCCCCTAGAAAAGCTTTTTCTAACTTTTGAATGGTTTGACATAGAGAGTCATGGGTGGTGTCATCTGACTCGGTTTTGAGTACTTGACCATAAGTGCAAATTAGCCCCAACCCTTCTTCTGATTGGTCGATATTTCATAGTTCCTATTCTCTGCCATAACTTTTGAATGGTTTGACATAGAAGGTCGTGGGTGGTGTCATTTCTGATATGCTTATGGGGCGGTGACCATGAGTGCGAGGGCCCGTTCATCGCTGCTTGCCGCTTTAATTTAATTTAAAATCTTGAAATACAATGGAAGATTAAGATCAAAGGCAAAATACAAATACAGATAGATTCCAACACCAAATTGAAAATAAATAAACAAAAAAAATATATAAAGGACAAGACAGTTGAATGTAAATTAAAAAGATAAATTAATAAAAATAAAAACAGTATAATGTGCAAGAGTAAGTTTCATGTTAACAAATTTAGCGATTTACAGATGCCGATGGTCTTTTGGGCCTTTGTATTTTTCAATGAGTAGATCGTCCTCATATATTGTTCAAGTTCTTTTTTGAGAATAAAGAGTTCAGGCTTTCTGTGGATGAATTTGCACTTATGTACCGTATTTTCTGGACTATAAGCCGCACCTGTATATAAGCCGCATCCGCTCTATTTAGAAAAAAAGATATGCAAGCTGCAGATATTTCTGTTGTTAGATTAGATATTTACTACATGTACAGAAGGATTTTGAACTGTAAATGATGTACATGTTTGTACCTAAATAGATCCTTTCCTAACAGTGTCTTTTAACACGGCAGCAACTTTGCTGATTAAAACGGGACAGAACCAAGAGAAAATAACCGGTATTTATTTATCTATTTATCTGTTTGAAATCTGCTTCTACCTACTTCTATCTGCTAAAGAAGAAGTAGCGTATTCTTCTTTGCATTTATTTTGTCTTAGTTTTGATTATAATTCTGGTTAGAGCGCCCCGAGCGGTGGAAGAAAAATCCACAGAATAGCCGCACCTTTGTATAAGCTGCATGGTTGAAAACCTATGGAAAAAGTAGCGGCTTATAGTCCAGAAAATACAGTATGTGAAGCTTAAGAATTCACATGACCAGAATAAGTGAGAATATGTTTCAGGATGCCTTTGGCAAAAAGAACAATTAACATCTATATCATTCATAAATTTTGATAAATATTGTTTTACAGGGTAGAATTTGTGTATCAAATTTAAAGATATTTAAAAGAGCCAGTTATTGATGCCAGGGCTTGATTCCTGTGTGCCACGATGCTGAATTAATTTATCTGCTTGATGAAAAGAAGGCTTAGCCGTATCAAAAAAAAAACTCCAGTCCAATAAGGATAGGTAGAAAATGTGTTTCACTCACTGTGGCTGCATTACTTTTAGACAACCGTCTTCTCATTTCTATGAAACAGGAATCAAGGGGTTAAAAAGAAAAGATTCAACAAATATCCAGAACTCTAGAAAAATAGCACACATACGCTTCAGCTGATTATTTGTTTAAATAACTCCATGACTCATGGGTTTAAAAATGGAAAAAAACAATGTTTTATTTGTTAGTGCGGTCTGTATTTGAATGCTACATACAGGTAATCCTAGCACAAATGTTCTCTTACATTCCCACATATTTTTTTTCTTCTCAAAATGTTCTTGTCAATATCATCCACATAAACTACAGTACAATTTATAAACGGAACTACATAAACAAAAGAGCCAATGGGGCCGGGGTGGTGCTGCAGGATGCAGAACAGCAGCAGGGAGGGGGGGCGGGGGGCTGCACCAGTTCCTGAGGACAGAAACACAGGAACTAACACAGTAAGCATGCAGAGAGCTGGTGATGCCAAGGTCTAGGGAGAACATTTATATTGACTATTCTCCAGTGGGCCTGTGCAGGTAAAACTCAGGAGAGGGAATTTGTGCTTCCACTGGATAATTTCATCTCCTGCCCCCAGCTGCCTGACAGATGTGGGATGGATTTCTAATTGACAACGAATCAATGAGGCAAGTTTCCTCTTCTCAAGCCGACCCTGACAATACTGTTTAACATTTTCACCTTTTTACTCTGAACATATACATATACAGTTCCCTTTCTTGCAACTTAGGCATCTACAAGTTTGTTTGTTTTTTTTAAATCTAACACATCTTACAATGTGAAGAATTAGTTCTTGGCTTAACATGGATCCACCTTCAATTATTCGTGACAGATTGTTTTCTACCTACGACTTGGTCTTAGATATATATGTATGTATGTGTGTGTATATATATATATATATATATATATATATATATATATATAAATATATATATATATATATATACACATACATATATGTGTACATATGTACATATACACATATATGTGTACATATACACATATATGTATGTAAATACATAAACAAACCAAAATCTGTTACTTTTAAACATCTGTAAACAGAACATTATGGCTGATAGGGCAAACCATGTGACCTCGCAGGGAAGATGTTGATGTTATCAGAAGAGGAGGTAAAGTGCGTGTGTGTGTGTGGGTGTGTGGTGGTGGGGGGGGGTACCACTTTTAAGCCACTCGATGTAGCAATACTATGTCTGGAGGGACACAGATCTGCTGTAATGACAAGGACCACTGTACTACAATGAATGAGCCACTTTATTTCACCAGAGGTGCATCTCATTGTATCTGATGTCATGAACCTTCTTGTGTATGCAAGATGACCTCACGTGGTCAGCAGTGGGATTGCTACATCAAGTGGCTTTCAGGCTAAAACGAAAAACTTAAGACAAAAGAAAAAGCCATAATACAAAATGTTATTTCCATCTCCTCAGTTTATATTAAATACTTTTCAATACTGCACTTAAAACTTTCATTGACGCTGAAAGAGAAGAAGACACAAAGAAAAAAGGAGTGATGGTGTTTGTACTGTAGCAAGCATGTAAACAAGTGACTTCTTGAGCACAACCAGAATCTCGTAGCAGTCCAAGGAGAGGGAGGCCTAACAAACGAACTGTGATAAACGCAACATGTAACAGAAACGAGAGCGTGAACAATTCCACTAAAATATAAACAATGATCAGCTCCATCCTGCACAAACAGCTCAAGAAACCAGTGAGTTTTGCATTTCAAAAAGGCGCAGGTCTGTCGAAACTATTTTCTTCAGCCCAGACATCCCGGTTTGACCACTTTTCCATTTCCACGCACACACTCAGCTTCACCTGTCACTTTTTAGATTCCCTGTGGCATACTGGCACAATCAATAAGTGTATTACAAAAAAAAAAAAATCAACAAAAAGAGCATTTGTCAAAACGTTTCACGTGGTAAAAAGTTGCAAGAATACAAAATAAGTTCTTCAATACATTTCCTTTTTTTAAGAAACACAACTTCGGACATTTCCAAGTACTCTAGTTAAGTACACTCACACATTCATAGTATGTACATGCTGAGAGAGGAAGTCTCACACTCAAACTTCCAAATTTTCAGTAACATAAGTCTAACAGCACCAACCTCTGCAGGTATATGAGCGTCATTTTACAAAATGTGCACATATATAAATTCCTATTCACGTCTACATTAGCTTTTATTGATGGTAAACCTCATCTGTGTGGTTATGCTAAAAAAGGCGCAGTTTTGTACTATAACAAGTGTTGCCATGGAAACCAGCACACATTTTCTGTAATTTTATTGTAAATATTAATTCACTACAGGATAAATCACCTTTTTCTGCATTCCTTCACACAAGTCAAGGAGCTTACTTCTTGGAAAAAAAAAATATATATATATGTATAAAAAAAAGGTGTAAAAGAACTAAAGCCCAGAGGGATATGGAAAAGGGAGCTTGGTCATGTGACCAAGAGTTTAATGCACTGTTGGGTAATAACAACAATAATGATGACAATAAATCCCCTTATCCCCACTGGGTATCGTTCTCTTGCGATACTCAACCAGTTCCAACAAAACATCAAGGAGTCTTTGAATACTCTTTTGAACAAGTTTGACTGAAAAAAAGGGCTGTTTGATTTAGGAAAAAATACTTTTCTGATGTGAGGACAAAATTCTGGAGGATCTAAATATTTGCCAGTTCAGTCTACAGTAAAAGTACATCACAAAAACGTTTTTTTATAACAGTTTAAGTCATTCTAATTAACTGTTTCGCTATAAGATCAAGGAGAGAGGAAAAGAAAACGTTATTTTTTACTCTTGTCCAACCAATGTTAGATCTTACAAATCTCAACTCAGACTACAGTATACGGAAAGTCTTAAGGTGTTTTGTGCAACTGGACCCAGGTTTAAGAAAGGACAGAAAACAAAAGCAACGACAGATTTGCAGTGATGATGACTGAACAGGTTCGGAGAGCAACAAAAATAAGAAGCACTTTTGTTGTGTGAAGCTTGGAATGAATACAGTAATGATGATTAGAGATGCACCGATCAGGATTTTGAGGGCCGATCGCCGATCACCAAAATCAGTATGTGCGGATCCCGATATTGCCGATCACAGCGTGAAATCCATAAATTCTTCAATATTGTTGTCTCATGTACACAACACTGACATTGTATTATTAGGTATCAAAATTAGGAGATGAGAACGTATCATGAATTGACCACTGTTTTATTGCAGGCTGAGGTAATAAGCAATATTTCACCCTCTAGAGACTCTTAGAGATGATTTAGACTCATGTAGCTTATTAACTTAAGCTTTCCTGTGGTAATAAATGTGTGTAAAACACAACGTGCAGTACACCAACACAGACAACCTCGGATCGGCTGCTTTGAACTAATTTTTTGAGAACTCCGATAAAAACAGATAGGGGCATTATTGGCCGATACTGATCGGTGCATCTCTAATGATGATAAAACAGAATGACCCTAAACGAGAGCGATGTTAAGCTTTATAAACTGCCCATAAGAGACAGGGAGGATGATAGAAGTCTTTCGGGTTCTTGATGTTCAATTGAAAAAAAGAAAGAAATGTATATTAAAAAAAAAGAGGTCAAAGATTCATATGCACTGCTGTACGTTGTAACCGCCTCCATCGGCCGTGTGCTGCACTGTGTGATCCTGTAAAGAGCCCAAGTCACTGAAGCGCTCCCCACACCACACGCACTTGAACTGGCCCTCCCGGGAGTGCGTGCTCTGGTGCTTGGTCAGGTGCTCCCGCTGCTTGAAGCCCTTATTGCAGTGGTCACATTTAAACGGCTTCTCGCCCGTGTGCACTCGCAGGTGTCTGTTTAAGTCTGACGAGTATTTGAAACGTTTCTCACAGTCGGGGCACTTCAGTGGCTTTTCCCGGGACGGGTCGCAGCGATGCTGGACAAACTCCGAGGAGGACAGGAAGCGGCGGTCGCAGAGCGAGCACTTGAGCGGCTTCTCCTGGCAGTGCGAGTTCTGATGCCGCTGCAGCGTGGAGCTCTTCTTGTAGCCCTTCCCGCAAACGTCGCACTTGTACGGCTTGTCGGGCGAGGTGTTGGACGACTCGCCGCACTTGTGTCTGAGCAGCTCCCCTGATTGGCTGAACTCCTTTTGGCACGAGGCACACTTGAAGAGGTTGTCCATGCCGTGGACGTGCTGATGGTAGAGAAGGTGGGAGGGCTGCATGAAGCCTTTGTCACACAGGTTGCACTTGAAGGGCCGGTCGGAGGGGTCTTTGTGCATGCGTCTGTGGCGCACCAGGGCGTACTGCTGCTTGAAGCTCATCTGACACTCGTCGCAGTGGAAGGGCCGCTCCTCCGAGTGCGTGCGCTCGTGCTGGCGGAGGTCGGACGGCCGCTTGAAGCCCTTCCCGCACGTGGCGCAGCGAAACGGGCGGGAGCCCTGCGGGTGGCAGGGGTGGTGCAGCAGCTCCGACGACTCCTTGAAATGCAACTCGCACAAATTGCATTTGAACAAGTGCTCGCCAGAGTGCACGTACATGTGGCGGACGAGGTGGGAGCGGTGCTTGAAGCTCTTTTCGCAAACGGCGCACTTGAACGGGCGCTCGTTGCTGTGTGTGCGCTGGTGGTGCTGCAGGTGCGAGGACTGGCTGAACGCCTTGTCACACGTGTCACATTTAAAGGGTTTCTCTCCCGTGTGCACCCTCTCGTGCCGCGTGAGTTCTGACAGGTGCTTGAAGCCTTTCTGGCAGACGGAGCACTTGTACGGACGGTCTCGAGCGGAGGGGAAAGGTAGAATAGACGAGCTGCTACTGGCTGAAGCCGCGTCGCTGCTGGGCTGCTGGGAGTTATTTGAGGAGGTGGGTGTCGTGTTGCCAGAAGAACCGGGTCGGTACGTCTTCTCGCATATTGAACACTTCATTGGGTTGCTGCTGTTATGTGACGTGTGGTGGTGCGCCAGTGAGGTGAGTAAGGAGAAACCCATCTTACACACCCCACACACAAACGGCTTCTGCTCCACCTGAACGCACTGGTGCTCCAGCAGGTCTGTCGCCTGATGGAAGATCTTCAGGCACTGGGTGCACTGGAACGACCTGTCCTGCGTCATCATGCACTGATGTTCAAGCGGGTTTGCGAGGTGGGAGATGTCGTGTCCACAAGCCCCGCACTTGTGCACCCCCTCTCCTCCTACTTGTAGGGAGGTCTGGGCCTGAGCAGGGTGCTGCTGCTGCTGCTGTCCGTGCTGCCCGCCTCCATGCTGCTGACTCCCGGGGTGCTGCTGGCCGTGCTGCCCGTGCTGCCCGTGCTGGTTCTGCTGCTGCAGAGATGTAGCGTCTTGCTGCAGGACGATACCATACACAGCACAGCCCAGTGCGTTCTCGGCTCCTGGCGGGAGGGTATGGACGACTTGAGGGGGAGCGACTGCATGCTGCTGCCAGGCCTCCGACATGCGGGCTCTGGTGTACGGGTTCAGTTTGGCTGCAGGCGCGGCCCAACTGCAGTAAGAAATAAAGACCAGCAGAAATTTTGAATGAGTTGAAGACTTCTGAATGTGTCAACAAGAAAAAGAAGAAATAAAAACTCACTCCATAGCTGCAAGTTGCACAGGAGACGTGGAAAGGGAGTTTGCTGAAGGGAGCCGGGACTCAGTCTGTGAGGACAGCAGGAATGCGCTTAAGAAAAGCTCTGTGATAGCTAGATGTTGGGTGTTTGTACTTTATCCTTTTCCTTTCAAGTCATCTAGATAAAAAAAAACAGAAAGAAAGCGTCAAAACACACACAAAAACACTCAACATGTGTTTGGAGTTACACTAGTGTCTCCTGCCATTATATTGCTTCTTCGACATCATCCTATCTTGCACACTGGGTGAAAAAAATAAATAAATTTGTGTGCAAAATGCTTCTCAGAAATGTAAAAACATTGCCCATTTGCTTTTCCAATCTTGTCACATATGCCAGTTTTTGGCTGAACAATTCTAATTGTATCTTAATGTTGCATAAGCTGTTTGCAATCTTGGGTTTACAGCAGCTGGGTGCCAGACTGTGCAACCAGACTTCTAACATCCAAACAAATTGTTCACTTGCAATTTACAAGGAACTCATTAGGCGCTGGTGCTGGTGGAGACGGAGGGAAGGCCATCCACTCAATACAGATAACTCCTGCAATTGTGTGCCAACAGAAACAAGAAGAGAGTTGATGAATAATGCTTTCAAAAATGCTCAAATTTGAAATCAGTCAAGGAAAGTCTGTAAAAGAAAAACTTTTTTTTCTCCCCCGTTTTTAGACGACAACTTTTTTGTTAAAACCCTTAATAAATAATGATGCGTTCATAACACTTCAACGGGTTTTTCTAGGCAAATGTAATTAAAAATCACCACCACGCACAAGGTTTTGGCATCCTGCACCCTGCACAGGCAGGCAAGCTGACCACTCTGACAGAGCCAGTCGGGAACAGGAAGATCTTATTATGACAAAAAAAATTGAGAACTTACAAAACTGTGCAAACAGAAACCATCATGACTTTTTTTGGTTGAATTTTACAAGTATTGTGAGGTTACCCGCCAATCTTAAGATGGTATCGTCATCTTTGATGAAAAAAAAGTGCATGCCTGTGCTGTGGAAGTTTACTAAAAATCATCAAAAAACCTCATCGGGAAGAGTTCAAATCTTACATTTACTTTGAATTTAGCCCCAATTCATGTCATATCTCTTTTTGTTTGGCTATTCAACTTGTTTGTATGTTAAAAAGTATATCAATGACTGACTTTCAAGTCTGCAAAACATTCTCAAAAAGTTCAGTCAGTGAGCAAAAACTTGGACAAAAGTGATGATGACTTTCAGGTGTTATTCTGTCCCTTCTTTTTGCTAACTCCTTTTAAAGCATGCAGACTCACATGTGCCGTTTCATTTCAACATTATCTCAAACATTTTTGATTGGAAACAAGTCAGAATAACTGCACGATGATCCATAACACATTGGTCCATCTCTCTTAGCCAAAAACCACCTATGGACGTGATTAACATAAAGCCTAAGTTGCATTTGCACTTGACCACGGTTTGTCAGAGTAATCCCTTTCCCACAGTGATTACATCAGTGATTAATGAATAGTGATGTCTGTAAGGGGTTGAAAACAGCATGAATTCTGCTCTTTGCATTGAAATTCCTCTTTATTCTTTCATCCTAAAACCTGGTGTCCACATGTAGGGCTGTCTATACCAACATGCCCTGAAGCAATGAAAAAATGAAAGATACACAACAACTCAGAGCTAAAGTCTTGGGGGGTTAAATCATGTCACGCTATCATGAACTGTAAAGAGAGAGCAAATCCTGTCAAATATGTCCTTAAGGAAAATTATTTTTAAAGTTTGTTTTGTTTTTTTTTAACTCTAACAGGTGTGTTGACAAACTTATGCTCCTAAAAAACAGTATATTGTTGACCCTTCTTTTATACAATTTAATAAATATGATACAATGTTAACAATGTCTATTAGAAATAACAGGTTATATATACTGTAAATGAAATACAATCCCTTGATTAACTGGTGATGTAAAGATATTGGGGACACAATTTTAGGGTTTGGTACTGCACTATATCTGATTGTTTTGTCAAACTCAACTCAGCAGGGACTTTTCAGATTGTTTTCAGATTCAGGAGTACAGGAGTCTTCGTACACGAACCACCAGGTTCAGGAACAGCTTCTTTCCCACAGATGTCTCCCTGCTGAACTCTGCTCTGTCCCCGCAGGCCCCCCCAAACCTGCACCACCCCAGAGGTGAACGGGGCTAGCACCCACTGACTGCACAACTGTATATAATATATTTGCACTGGACTTTTTACATCTTAACTACCTCATCGCACTACTGTAAATACCTCCACACCCATGTAAATATTGCAATCACTCATGTATATACTCCAACTCAAATCTGTGTAAATCGTATAATCACATCTCATCTGTTCATAATGTATATTATCATTCATTCATGTCTGACCTGCACCTTATAACAACAGTTATTTATTAATCTGCACTATGGACATACATATTTATTAGTGGTGGGGGAGAGGAAAAGAAAGGAGAAAAAAAAAAAAAAAAAAAATCGATATTGCAATATATTGGTACACTCTGTGTCGCAATAAATAATCGATAAACTGACGGCAAATATCGATATTTTATTACAACACACATAATGGATTTACGCGGTTGTCGCCGCACTGTTGTTCATGCACTTCAATTTGTCCAGCTGTACAGTGTTTACATTTACAAGCCTAGGAGGCAGTGAGGCTCTATACAAATGCACTTTCTTTGTACATTGTATGAAGTTTTGGCATTGAATAAATGCATAACTACAGACGTTTTCCTTTTTATGGGTATTTTTTCAGTCACATATATCGAGATATATTGTTGATGAAATTTCTTACAATATATCGAATATTGTAGATATCGTGTATCGTGATATTATCGTTATCGTGGGCCACATATCGCCACAGTATTGAATCGTGAGTTACCCGTATCATCCCACCCCTAATATATATATATATATATATATATATATATATATATGCGTGTTTATTTCACTGCATAAGCACTTCTGGTTAGATGCTAACTGCATTGCGTTGCCCTGTACTTTTGACATGTGCAATGACAATAAAGTTGAATCTGATCTAATCTAATTAATGGAGATGTTTGCATTCATTTCTTGAATTTCCCTCAGGATCAATTAAATATCCATTTATTTATCCATCCATTTATCTATCTAATGAGGAATACAGCCTAATTATATATTGATTAACACTTGATCCGTGATATTTGTCTTTTATATAAATATATATATATACAAAATAGTCCAGTGGTTCTCAAATGGGGGTACGTGAAGGCACTAAAAGGGGGTACGTGAGATTTTAAAATATACATATATTTAAAAAGTAGCATCCATGCAAAAATCCTTTAAAAATAAATATTTCATAAGTAATTGAGGAAAATATAAGTCTAAATTCATAAAATGAATTTTATTTTCAGGAGTAGGCTATTCAACTTATTATCCTAAAACCGGATAACCGAGTATCCCCCACACCAGGATGGTTCCACCTAACCTGTCAAATGCCACCTGGCTTCACCTGTCAATCACTTGGACCAACGACGGAGTCGTGGTTGAAGCATAGCAGCAATATGTTTATGTTTAATAAATCAGTTACTGATGGCACACTGCTCTGTTTTAGGTCTTTTTTTTTTTACAACCAAAAGTGCTTTGCGCTGGTTAGGAGGTACTTGGCTGAAAAAATATTTCACAGGGGGTACATCACTGAAAAACGGTTGAGGACCCCTGCACTAGTCAACCTAGATGAGGCAGCAGCCATGGTGGGAGCATGTTGATGCTCCCGCTGCTGAACACGTCCAAACAATGGGCTGCTGGAGGAAACACCACCACCACCACACACACCTGCACACACACAACCCCGCCGGGCTGTGTGCACCTCTAGGCGGACGGCGGTGAGCGCGGAGACGCCGTGTCCGGGCGGAGAGCCTGCTCGGCGGTCCGCGGTAGAGGAGGTAGAGGAGCGGGCAGCGCTGCTGGCGGAGCCGGGCTGGGGCAGCAGCAGCGCGGCTCCGCCAGCAGGCCAGCCCCGCTACAGCCCCCTACAGCCCCCTACAGCCCGGTGGCGCTGCCGTTGGTCCGGCCACACACCAACACACCGGGGGACCAGACCCCCGGGAACCACCACCCAGCAGCGACCCGCTCCCCGCGGGGACCGGGGACCGGGGGGGGACCCGCGTGTACCTACCCGGGGTGCGAGCAGCCCCGCCGGGCTGCACCAGCAGACCAGACCGTGCTCCGGTCCCGACGGTCCCGGGGTCCCGTCCTCCTCACACCCGCGCTCTCGTCCGGGGGGCCGCTGGTTACGGGCTCATTAAAGACGGTGGAAATCCTCCCGAAACCTTCCCGGGTCGAGCCACTAGCGCCATCGCCTCAGGTCGTCGCGGTCCCGCGGACCGGCAGGACGGACATGTTTGTTGTTGCTGGAGCAGCTAGCTGCTGCTAGCGCTAGCCGCTGCTGGCGCGGGAACATGAATACAGGAGCTGGTGGAGCCAAAGATACTTTACAAATACAGTCAAAGAGATCTCTCTTAGACTTGAATAAATAATAATGAATAATAATAAAATAATATAATCAGGGGCGATTTTAGCATCAGAGCTTTGGGGGGGCTCAGCCTACCAAAGTTCATGGACCACAGAACCCCTAGGGGGGTCCGGGGGCATGCCCCCCCGGAAGAAAAATTTGTAGATTTTAAGTAAAAATTGATCAATCTGGTGCACTTTGAGGTCAAAATGAAGAGACTAGATCTATGAAGACCTATACACATCAATATCTTCTTTACTGTTCTGTGGTTTTACAGCGATGAAAAAATAATTGTTTCCCTATATATATTCTGCATACAGGTTATGGTAGAATTTTGCTTGCATAAATAATACCAAAATCACTTCAGGGGAGACTCAAGTAAAGTAATATTTTGCTTTGTAGGCAAAAGTAAAATTAAATCAAATCAAATGGAACTTCCTAACTTATTGGCTGGAATAATATTCCGACAAGATAATAATATACTGTAAGCTAAAGCAGGAGTTTGCAGTCAACTAGTTGAAAAGCAGCCACTTGCGATTCTGAAGGGCTTAATTTCATTCAGAAGACAAGAGACCCGTTTGAAAATATGTTCTTCACTTATGCCCATATTGTTTCTCAAAAGACATTGCATCCATTTAGACCCGCTTTACTGCGAGCTAGCATGATGGCTGGCTGGCTTGGTGTGTCATGGTAGCCTTGCCAATCGTCACCTGTCTGGCAGGCACATGACAAGTTATTTTGTTTAGCTACTACAACGGTATGCGCTAATTTGCACATCAATATGCGCTAATTGAGTAACTAACGACTCTGACTGCTCAATGCTCACCTCACAGTCTCATCATGAGTGGGGACTGGGGAGAATGATTGTTGACTGTAAAAGGCTACTTCGTTGTGTGTGTGTGTGTGTGTGTGTGACCTGTGTGAAGTGAAGGGATTAGGCACATAGATGGAGGAGGGAGCGCCTGGCAGTAGCGGTTCTAGAAACTTTTCGGGTGGGCTGAGTCAGGGCCCCCTTGGTGGGATGAACCCCCCTAAATGTTTGTCAGCACACCCTAAGAACATAGAGGGGGGAACTCACACACAGCGCATTGAGTGGAATCAGAAACTGCTAGTAATGACCACCAGAGGGGAAAAAAAAAAAAAAAAAAAAAAAAAAAAAAAATTGTCTCTATTTTTTTGGGGGGGCTGAGACTTCTTTTGGGGGGGCTCAAGCCCCCCCCAAAAGGGCCTAGTGGCGCCCCTGAATATAATAATATTATTTTATTATAAAATAATAAAATAACATTTTTGTAATTTGTGTAAATTACAAATTTACACGAATTTGTAATTTGTGTAATTTTACACAAATTACAAATTTGTGTAAAATTTGTAATTTTACACAAATTACAAATTTGTGTAAAATTTGTAATTTTACACAAATTCTAGCCTGCAAAACAATATTTATCAAAATTTAAGAATTGACTGATTGATTGATTGAATTGTTTATTTCGAACACATAAGGGAAAAATATACAATTTTAAAACAAATTCAAAACATACAGAAAAAAAGCAGCAACAACAAAAACGTAATACAAACGGGGAAAAAAACAGTGTCCGAAAAGGAGCAGGTAGAAGTAAAACTTATTTAACTCTGCCCCTTTGTTACCTCGATTATTTACGGAAGAGTATTAGGGCCACTTAAAAAAAATAAAAAAAGTCAGAATTCTGACTTTTTTCTCAGAATTCTGAGATTAAAGTCAGAATTCTGAGATTATAGTCAGAATTCTGACTTTTTTCTCAGAATTCTGACTTTTTTCTCAGAATTCAGATTTTTTTCTCAGAATTCTGAGATTAAAGTCAGAATTCTGACTTTTTCTCAGAATTCTTTTTATTTCTTTTTAAGTGGCCCTAATACTCTTCCGTAATTATTAAAACATAAATATTAATAATAAATAGCTGCTAATTTACACATTTAGGCTACAGATTTTCCCATTGGTTGTGCCTTTGCACCTGACCAGCTAACAATCTTTCCTTAACATAACTCCTCCTCAATCAAATAACTTCCCAGAATTTCCTTTTTGTACCGTTTTTTAAATTGATTTATATTTGTACATTGCTTCAACCCATCACTCAACCCATTTGATATAGAGAATGATATATGTTAACTGTTCTTTTTGCCAAAGGCATCCTGAAACATAATATAATATAATAAAAATAATATTAATGAATATAATAATATTAATTATTGTTTAATTATTATATATTAATAATATAATAATAATAATAATCATAATAATAATAATAATAATAATAATAATTCTCACTTATTCTGGTCATGTGAATTCACTTATAAATTCTGTAGGGACTTCCACAGGTATATTGCTGATTGTCTTTTCTGATTTTCATCTTTATTATAAGAATGTTATTTTTGGTTTTCATAATTTCAATCACAAAGATAGTGACGCTTTTTTTTTTTTTATAAATCTGTCTTTATTTTTAGCAAAGTTTCACATACATAAGTACATCTTCCACAGTTATTACCAATATTTTCAGACATTTATGTAACACAGGCTGCTCAAATCTGCACTGGAATCTCTAAATAATTGGGTTAAAAGATCTTGGCTACATTTAAACTAAAATAAAAATATTAAAGTAAGCTCAAGCTATTATGTCTTTCCTTTATTTCTGCAACAGTATACCACTATTACTATACTTACTATACTATAACTCTGACATAGTCATAGTTCCTGCCTGTCTGAAATGTCTTTTGCTGGGTTTTTCAATTTCCCAAAGCTAAGATGAACATAGCTTCTACTTAGGTATTTATTTGTACTGAGTCTGTTAAATATTTTATATATGTTTTGCAGGCATGATTGTATTCTTTGTGTAATCTTTCCTTCATACTTTTTGTTTATTTATTAAGAAAGTAAGTCAGTATGTAAATGACGAAAACCGGAACCTTTTATCGGCCGTTGTTGTGTTTCACTGGGACCCAATTTAGGGTTACTAAAGTTTGTTTACATGACCGAAAGTGAGTGTAAATGTGTAAAACGCTAGAAATGAGTTGTCGCTCCTTTCTGGCTCATGAGTCGGTGTGATTAGATGACATTTCTGTCAGCGATGTTGTGATAGTTCAGGATGCTTGTCGGCTACAGCAGCAGCTCTGAGGAGGAAAACGAGGCGACACACGCGGAAAACTGTTCTCAAAAGCGTCAGAAGGAAGATGATGGAAGTAAAGACTTCCCAGACAAGAAGAAGCCCAGAATTGAGGATCTGGCTCCCAAAACGAGGTATATGCCCGTAGTTTAGTCATGTTTACTTCAGAAGTGGCGGATAAACTACACAGGAAGTTTAGTGAGCAGCAGAATAACACAGTTCATCCACTCAGTGTTCCATCTTCAATCTCAAAAACTTTACAATTACTAAATAAACGTTTTCATAATTAATATTGTCATATAAAAATGACAAAACATTTGCAATATTACATTCTGTGTGAGAATTAAACTCCTTTATTTCTCACATGTAAAAACATTTTCCTTTACATGGACATTTATTTAACAGGTGGATTTAATACAGACATCAGAATTAACCATCTTTACATCATGGTTATGACATTTATTATCTGTTTTAATATTGTTAAAGGAAAAATAAATGACTTTCTGATCTTCATATCTGGACAAGATTACGTGCATAATTATTGAGCTTTATTTCGAATATGCAAATTAAAAAAGAACAATATTAAAAAGTTAAAAAAAATAAAGTACAAATATATATATATATATATACTGTATATACATACATACACACATACATACATATATATATATATATATATATATATATATATATATATATACATATATATACATATACATACACACATATACACATATGTGTCTGTAAACAAAAGAAAAGGCAGATCCACCAGCATATTCGAAAGGGAATAGGATTGAAGTATATACTTATCAGGTCCTACCCCTAAATCTTATATTCATTTTTCCAAATAGCAAGAGAATCAATGAGCTTACTTATAGAACACAAAAAAACACAATATAAATCTATATATCAACATGAATATACATCCATTTATCAACATATCTACATATAACTATATTTCCATATATATTAACAGAGATATACCCATACATAAATACTGTATGTATAATATATCACTATATGTCCATATACATACATATATATAACATGTTTCCATAATATTTATCTATATATCTACACATATTAAATAAATCTATATATATTTACATTTTTATTCGCCACTTTATTTTGAGAAAAAAGTTTCTTTATATCTTTTTTTAAATTGTGATATGTTTTGACTTTGTTTTAGATCTATGCTCAGGCTGTTCCAAAGTTTTACCCCATAGGTAGACATACAGAAGCTCTTCTAATGAATAATGAATTTTTACTTTAAAATATTATCTAGTAATACATTGTCAGTCATTAAACTTGTTAATATAATTAGTTAGGCTGTTTTTTTTGTAAAGAAAATGAGTAACTCCAACTTGGCTGGGTTTTGCTGCAGACTGCCTCTCCCCGGTTGTGTCCTGGCCATGTTTCCAGATGAAGTGGATCCAGAGACTGAAGACAGCTCCCTTCATGGTGGACGCATTCGCTCTTTCAAGCATGAGAGAGGGAACTGGGCCACTTATGTTTATGTGCCATGTAAGAGCAACTCAGAAGAAACAGAAACATCATCATATTGTCCTATTTTGAGATATTGTGTTGGATTATCAGTCTCCTCTCCTCTACCAGACCATCCTGAGGAGGAGTTCCAGGAGCTGCTGGAGGAGGTGCTCTCGACAGCAGGGACCCGGGGTGTGGTTCTGACTCAGCAGGAGGAGTTCCATCTCAGTCTGTCTCAGACGGTCGTGCTCAAGCACCACTGGATTCAACCCTTCATGCAGAGCCTCAGGGCAAGCCTGGCTCGCTGTAAACGGTGTGTGTGCCTGCCTTTGAGCTGCGGACAAGTGCTCGCTTGCTATCTAAAGTTTATTTTCTTGACTCAAGTCTGAGGGACAGCACAGCATCCCCTGACCTCCCTCCCCTCAGTCACCGCCACTATCTTGTCCAGGGAATACTGAGGTGTTCCCAGGCTGGTTGAGCGGCTGAACATGACCAAACACCTTACTAGGGACGTGTCCAGGAGGAATCCTAACCAGATGCCCGAACTCCCTCAACTGGTTCCTCTCGATATGGAAGAGCAGAGACTCAACTCCATGTTTCTCGAATGAATACATTTCTCACCCTATCTATAAGCGAGTGTCCAGCCACCCGATTGAGGATAAAACTTATTTCAGCCGCTTGAATCCACAGTCACATTCTGCCCACAATTCGTGACAGTAGGTCAGAGTGGGAATGTAGATCGGCTGATAAACGGAAAGCCTTGCCTTATGGCTCAACTCTCTTCACCATAACAGACCTGAAAAGATGCCGCCCCAGTCTACCTGTAAATCTCCCGCTCCCTTCTTTCCTGCTCCCCTCTTGTCCCAGACCCAGAAAGGTCATTCCACCCTTTTCTGAATGAGAACCATAGTGTTAGATTTGGAGGTGCTGATTCTCATCCCTGCTGCTTCCCACTCGGCTGCGAAGGTCATGACCTGATGAAGCTGGACATCAGAAGCTGGTTGTAATTTCAGATGTTTCCTGTTTTCAGGTTTGAGTGCTCAGCAAGGACACTGAGGGTCTATTGTAATGCCGAAAGAACAAGGTACAGTCTTTAAGGTGTTTACTTGTCTCTCCTTCTCGCTGTAATCGATATAATTTGGTTCGTTTCACATTTTTGACCATTGTATTCTCTGTAATGTGATAATGTGCCAAGTCCCGGCTTGCATTTGATCAAGTTTTCATCTACATTTACAGAACTCTGATCAGCTTGGAGCTTTTTTGCTTTCTCTTTTTTTCCCTTGATATACAGTATTTGGATATGATCTTACACAATATCCACTTATATAAGCCTTTTTAACCTTCTGTCAGTATGAGGAAGAGGTAACATTGCCACCAATGACAGAAAGAATAAGGTAGTAATAATAAGTCACCGCCTCAAATATTGATTTTACTAATCTTCAGCAACAATTCAAACAGCAACGATATCATTTTCATGTAGGAATTAAAGATGTATCTATTCAGTTCTAATAATGAGGCTATGACACAAGATGGTTTGTGTCATAAAAGTTTTTATTGATCGGGTTGGAAGCAGAGGTTTGAAACCGATTCATGAAGAGAAAGTTTGGATGGAAGTATTTGCTTTCAAAAGCCCAGACTTCATTTATGAATACACAAATAAGTGGGAGATACCCATTCTCAGTGTCTCTCTATCTAGAGAGTCAAAAATGTTTACACTTTTTTTATTTGATGAACTGGTACCTCTTATCTGGATGAATATTTGATTAGACCAGCTCGATTCTTCAAAGTCGGTGAACTTGTTCTGCTGACACCCAAAATTCAGTCACACTTCAATCACACCCGTCACACGTAGACAGATTTTTGTCTGTGTGATTCTGTAACGTGTTATAGTGATTATATTTTGAGATAGGTGTCGTTCACAAAGCACTCCAATGTGTGGAAGTGTTTCTCAGTATTTTCCAGGTTGAAGATGCGTCCTAGTTTCAAACTACTTTATTTGAAGCAGAAAACCTGAGAAAAGAAAAGAAGAGAAATGGTTCAAACAATACTTGTCATGGTTCATATTTATTAGCACCTGTTGATTAAAATGTCTCTGCTCTTTATAAATTGTATATTTGTAATTGCAGTGGGAAAGTCATTACTTGTGGCCCATTGAGATGCACTTCTGACTCCTGTTTTTACGTGTTTTGCCCCTGTAGGACATTCCTGGGGATGGAAGTGATGACTGGGCAACCTCAGCTGTTGGATCTGGCCCGAGTTGTTGACAAAACAATGACAGATTTTCAACTGGAAACTTTCTATAAAGTCAGTAATCATTTATACAGTCAAGAAAATAGCAATAATAATTATAAATCAACACAAAGACCAATTTTTTGAGGTTATGACCTTAGTAAATAAGCTAAATCTGTCAAGTCTCGGTTTGGTCAAGAAACATTTGGATTTTTGATTTATGCTCACAAGATAGATTATATTTGTAATAAATATATAACTTGCTATCCAATGTGTTTCCTAGGATCCTTCATTCCACGTGAGTCTGGCCTGGTGTGTTGGAGACCGCACAGACAACATGAAAGAGTTCCTCCAGGAGTTGCAGGTACTTGTACATCCTGGGTCCCCCGCAGGTTTAAGCTTTCACCCTGTGTTAAACCCCTGCATGTAAGGCAGTCCTGGGACCCCTTCAGTTCCACTGCTGTGTCATTAGAGGAGGTTTAACCTGAACTCAAATGCAGTGTCCTTAGAAGATGTCACAATCACCACTAGTACGGCGTCAAGTCTACGCCAAATGTATTGTGAATCAAAACCAAAATTCTGAGAACCAAAACCCAGAATCTGTAAATCAGAAGTCAAATCCCTCACCAGGAATGCAGTTATCTTTCTGGGCTACACTTGTCTTTTCTCATCTCGTCAGTTCTAAAATCATCTCTGTTTTCAAACCGTCCGTCTCAGTTGAACTTGTTCTTTTGGCTGTTGCAATTGTGAAATGATTGTCAAATCAGTGCCGCATCAATCTACAGCAGGAAGGCGGGACATAACCGAGATCAATAGCACCTCGCGCCAACAACTTGCTTGTTGCGGCCATGGAGAATCAGAAGCGGAGGAAAGTCGGTATTTATCATATATCATAATGAGTTTTCTTCGTACCTACGAACTATTGTATGTAAATATATTCTTAAATCAGAGGGCCCCCAAGGAATTCCTGCTGAGGCTTATTCAACAGTGATAGCATTTTTCTCCTCTCTGTATTTTTTCTTCTTTTGTATGTCGTCATTTATTTGAATCCATCCATCTGTTCATTATCTTTACCCACTTCTTCCTAAAGAGGATCCCGGGGGTCTGCTGCCACCTATCTCAGCTCTCTTCTCGTGAAGTCGGGGCTACATCTCAGCTAGGTCCAAAACTAATCCCAGATCCACTCGTAGACAATTTACAGTCTCCAGTAGGGAGAACTTGAAACTCTGCAAAGTATAATCTAGAACCACAGCATTCATTTTCATTGCTAGGCTGATGATACGCAGCTGTATTTGTCTATGAAGATGAAACAGAATCGTTAGCTAAACTTCAGGCATGTCTTAGGGACATCAAAGACTGGATGTCCAAAAATCCTTTGCTTCTAGATTTTCCGATAAAACAGAGGTTATCAAGGTCCCAAACACCCTAGGAAGGGATAGATGGTGTTGCGACGGCCTCCAGTGCTACTGTGCTGTCAGGTTTCAAAGCAGCAGGCAGACACAAACCCAGACGTAATTATAGTATGGTTTAATAAAAATAACACTGTACAATAAAGACACACAGAGACACATATATAGACTGAAATTCACGACAAATGTGAACCAAACAACACTACACAGTGAGCTGGGTTTGTGCAGGGTAGTGGTAGACATGAGAACTGAGGGATGCTGGGAGTTGTAGTCTCAGGTGATCAGAAGGCTGGTGACACTGACCGTGGTAGCAAAGGAGGAGCGGGCATGACCATTATTGTCCTCCATTGTTCTTGTAGTTTGTTATGCTGATCTGCCCCCCCTCCTTTTCTCTTATGTGTATGTTTGCAGGCCAGAGCTTAGGGAGCTGCATGCTGACCTGCAGCCCCCCCCCCCTGATCATCCCACTGCTTGCTTCCACCTGTGTCTCTTCTTTTCTCTGTTCTTCATTCTCTCTGTCTGTTCTCTCTTTTCCTCCTCTGCCCAGCTGGCGCCTAGAGACAACTTGCCTCTTTTACATTTTCTTTTACTTGTTCCACTCTTCTTCCAGCCTCCTCCTCTCCCGAGGCTGCTGGATCCCTCTCTCTAAGTATTTGGTCAATAACATTCTCCTGTACTTCAACTCTTCCAGTGTGCAGCTGTTGGCCCAGCAAACACCAGCTTCCTCCTGTAACTGCTTATTTCTATCTGCTGTTCTCTTGTCAGTTGCAGGAGGCATTTATTCTCCTCTTGCAAGACCTTCAGTCTGTCCTCCATAGCTGGCCTCTCCTTGTTTACATCGTCATGAAGTCCGGTTATCACGGCCTTCTCCTTCCACAGGGTTTCTCTCTCCTCCTTGATCCTCTTTATCTCACTCCACTGATACTTCATTTGCTTTTTGTTCTCATCTCCCATAATAAGTAGCTCTGCTTCAGAGAGGCTGCTCGAGCTCTCTCCTCCTCCATCTCTTTCTTTAACACCACGATCTGTTGCTCCATCTTGTGGCTGTGTGATTCAACCAGCAGCATCTTACACCTGAGAGTGCTTATTTCTGCCAGGTGTTGTTTCTGAAGTTTTTAGTTGACTGTTTCTTGAATCTGGAATATGGGATCTGAAATCTCTTCCATCTTCTTTATCTTGTCCTCATCTTTGACCTTTTTGGTCTCGTCATGAAGGGCCTTGCACTTCTCCAGAGGATTATAATGACTGTGTTCATTTAGCACCAGCTTTGCGTTCTCACTTTTAAGGGCTTCATTCTCTTCTCTAATTTTGCTCTGTTCCCTTTCGACAGCGGAGAGCTGTTAGCAACAGACTTCTTTCATGGCTGATCTCTCTATCTGGTACACCGGCTCCTTTTCTTTTCTGTCTATCTCCAGTTTCTTGATGGTGTCCTGAGCTGAGAGAAGGGCGCGATGGATGGAGGATGATTGGATGATTGGAGGAACTAGTGGAGCTATAAATGTCCCAAAAAGCATTCAACTTGAATCAACTTACAAATAATTCTGGTGGGCACAGCTCTCTTGAGGCGGTTGTCGGACATTTTGACCGTTTATAGTTTCTATCCTAATATTGCACGGACTTGATGGCGTCAACTTCACGGACAGAGAGAGAAGTGTCTGTGGATTCCCGCGCTTATGACGTCACACGCAACCGGAGGAAGAAAAAAAAGTTGTACGTCACTAATGTCGTCACCGCTGACGCGTCACGTCTCCCCATATTTGGCATTCGAAACAAATGTAAATACCGGAGGATCGTGTTTGTTGAATGTACTTACGAATGCAGATACCTTAATGGGGATGGCGGTTGTCATGGTAATGGGGGATTAGATATATTGCTTGTATGTAGTGTAGTAACCATACACTATATAACAAGCGAGTAACCCAAATTAATTACTATGGCTTCCTTTTTTTTTTATTTAATGGTTGGCTACTCGAGGCTTCATTGTAACAGTGAATGCTGCCATCTGCTGTTCAAATTAACACATGACAGGCAAGGCATAACTTTAGTAACAATAACCAAACCCACACAGGTCACATGATTTTGTTCTCAATTAAACGTACAATAAAAGCAATACAAGTGTTAACATTTTAATGTATTAAATTAACCATGGAGACGTCTTCCTACCAGAGATAACCCTCACCTTAGTGGGAGCAATAGTGTCCCTCTGCTGTTGCGTGGCCTCTGTTGCATGCTGAGTCAGCCCAAAGATGTCCAGCGTTACTCAGGTCTTTAGTCCCTTTGTCACCAACAATAATCACACAGTCCAAATCAACACAGATCATCGACAGAAGTTCACTGAGATCATCAAAAAAGTTAAAAAAGATAAGTAAATAAGTATTTGCGGCCTGTAAACATTAAGAAACGACTCTGAATGAGGCATTCAGCTGTACAGCCATGTATTCAAGTTATTGATTGTGTTTTAAGCAAAAAGAAATCCAAACAAAAGAAATCAAAATATGATTTGAAAAGGTTCAGTCCAGACAATCTGAGACTTGACCTTCAACAAGTGACCTGATTGAATGCCAGCTGATTTGTGAAATGTGGGAGGTACTGTCTTCCATTTGGAACTCTGAAAATAACGGAAAGTTTTTAATCAAAGAATATTGCACTACAGAATGCAAAGTCCCAGGAAAGAGTTGGACAAAGCTTCATTGTTTAAAGCAAACAAAGAATTATTCATTTAGGCCTACACTTGGTAAGGAAAGCATCTGCAGTAACCGCTCAAGCTCAGCGGAGGAGGTGTGTAGTCCATTTTCCTTCAGCTCTTCGGTCAGTGTTTCAGTGCTCCAGTAAGCGTGTATTTGCAGCACAGCCATTACTCTCATTGTAGTAAAACTTCTATTTTTCCTTTTTCTGTGGTCAGAAAGGAGCTCCATTAAACAAGATTGATGATCAGCACTCAAATGAGGAAATGCTGGTACATTTATTAACATTATTGTTAGCTTAGATGCTTGATTTTTTGATGAGTTCTTTCAGTAAGTCAGTTTTAACATTACAAGCACTTCCATTAAGGGAAAAGCAGCCGCCATTACCGTCGATACATCTGTGCGTTTCTTGCAGTGGTTAGCAGTAACAGTCTGTCTCTTTCACAGTGATAGATGCATCTGTTTGAGGTCTGCCTGAAAGAATTCTATCATCTGGAATTGTACAACATTTAATAAATAATACATATGTATGTATAAATTAATAGTTAATAGTATTATAATGTATATATGCGTGTTTGTGGGGAATATTGTCTAATTTCTCATATTTTGTAAAACTTCCTTGGTCAGAGCTGAGGTGTGGTCCACTATCCAAACTGTTTTTAATTGTCAATAAAACAAAGTATTGTCCCTTTATTGTCCTGATCTAGAAAACTGGAGTCAGACGTGAATAAAAGGGTACAAAACTTGCTATCTGATCTTTAATAATGTCAGACTTTTCTTCTAACTGTTACAGAGTGTGGTAGACGACCATGAAGAAGGACCATTCCTGGTGAGGCTGGACTGTGCAGAACTACGCTGCAGGACAGGAAACAAAACTTTCCACTTCCCTTTGCAGCCGTAACACTTGATGCAACTGAAACTATTTCCAGATCAGGCAATTGTGTCAAGTCTTCTAGCCCGTTTTTAATGTTACGAGAAGACTCACGGCACAGTAGAGATGACTGAGACTCTCTCTGAGACCTCTTTACCAACTGCTGATGGATGTGTGAAACGATGAAGACTCAAGAGTTTCCAATTATTTCTGTATTATATGAGAACTGTTTATAAATAAAGCTGCTACTTGTTTTACACGTGTGTATGTGCAGTGAAGTTGATCAGAATCAAGGTGTGCGTGTTGGAAGCTGGGATAGCATGAGAAACTGAAAGGTTGGACAAAGAGAAAAGAGGAATCAGCTCTACGTCTTTAAAGTAGTTCTACATATCACAGTTCTTATAAATACAACACCTGAGACTCATTTCAGAGGAATGTATTTGTTTTTTCTCGTTTGTAGGTGTTGCCATAGGAGATCCTAATGTACTGTACTGGTTTTATGTCAGATGCCCCTCCTGAAAAACCCTCTCCATTTATCTGGGTTCGGTATCCAATCGGAGGCCAACAGACTTTACCCACTAAGCAACTACCAACCCTGTCATTGATTTCAAATTATTGGGCTAATTGGACAGAATTTCTAGCAGGAGGGGAAGGGGTCCGGTTTGCTGCTTTTCGTGGATCAATGGGATCTGTTGACTTCATTAGGCCATGACCTGATAAAAAGTTTAAAAAAAAGAAAAACATCAGTCAACACTATGCTTATGTTGAACACAGGGAAATCAGTAATAAGTAATAAAACTGAACAGAGATGGCTTTTTAAGGTTTTCATCAATATGTGTAGAAAAGTTCATCCGAAAGACACCCAAAGATGAGATGTATTATTGAAATATTTTACTCTTTAGAAGGCAGCACACGTTTATGACACATTTATAACAGTTTACAGCAGATGTGATACTTCAGAGTATATCATCTCGGTAAGGCCCAGTGGGGGCTGAATGGCACAGTACAATCACTCAGGTCCGAACGGTTCGGGCTGCAAATCCATGATTTAACATTCTGAAGTTTTTACATCTGTCTAAACTGGGAAGAGGGGGGGGTGAAGACCACATCCATGTCAGTACCTGTCAGTCTCCTCGTTTGAGTCAGTCTCTTCCAGCACCTGATCCAAACCAAACATGGACAAAAACATCTACAGAGCCAACAAAATAGACCAGAGAGCAGAGTGTTTCCTTGTGGGTGATTAAAACCTACCGCAGGAGTGCCTGCTGGCCAGAAAGCCCAGAAACTCATCTGTCAGTACAGCTTTCTTTTTAAAACTCTTGGTAAAATCTTCCTGCCTTGTCAGGGTGCATCCAATGGCCTTCATGAAGAAATACAGCAAAGTCAATACCCAGACCCACCACCCCGATGCTGTTTACATCCCCTAAAACAAGATTATTTCCTATGAAATGACAAAAAAAACCCAAACAAACAAACAAAAAAAAAAAAGAATTATCAATCCCAGGTTTGGTTCTGGTCCTTCAGCATGGAGCTCATGTAACATGGACCACACGATGAAAACAACCATGAGGGACTTACAGCTTAGCTGCATGCAGAAAAGTCCAAATAAAAACAGAATATTACCAGAACTCAAATGACCAAAAGAAGCAAACAGGTTTTATAAAAACATAAAACTCAACTCATTTATCACACTGATAAAGTATATAATTACAATATCTGCCTTGTAATTTCTGTCACATTACAAGCCAGTTCAGAAATCTCTCACATTATCGTGACACACTATTTTACTCCAATTAAACCCCAAAGTGGTACAAACAGCACATCCCTGTTTGTAACATATACGTATCTTTTACCGTAGCACATGGAGATGAAATGGGAATAATCTGGAGTTGAAAATCGGAACGTAAACTACCGGTAATTTGTCTTGCTTAACACCCTGCATCTGTTGTAAACTGAAGAACTGGAGATAAAACATTTACTTCAATGTTCAACGCTTTTTTTTTGTTGAGCTTTGTGATGTGAAAACGGAGTATTTGGCAGTTCAGGAAGCTGAAATGAGCCGGTGCTCGTCTCTCCTCGCCGTGTGTGTGTTTCAGCGTAAACTACATGTAACACTGCGCGTGTATAGCTGAGCATCACGGGGAGAACAGCACGGTTTTGATGTACGCCACGGTGGTGAAGTTCGTCAACATGTTCACGTGCTCGTTCCCCGGGAGCTCTTTCACGAAGACGGCCTGCTTCTGCTTCCCCGCCCAGCGCTTGCACTGGACGGCGCTCTGCAGGTTGACCGTGCCGTCCCCGTCGCCGTTCACCACCGTGGGCTCCACCTCGGGGAACTTGTCCGAGTACTGGAAGGCCTCCGACGTGGGGATGCCGCTGCCGTACAGGCAGTGCACGGCCACGCCGGGGGGCGTGAGGGTGGACACCAGCGGCTCCGTGTCCTGCCGCATCAGCCAGCCTTCGCCGAAACCGATGTCCGAGTAGAGTCGCTCGTAGTCCTGCACCGTATAGTTGGTGGTAGGAGTCTGAATAAGGACCTGGGGGGGGGGTTAGGAGGAGAATAGAGTAACAAGTTTCATTTCTTTTGTGTTTTTAGTAGCAGCAGCAAAGTGTGATTTCTTGTTGGATACATTTATGATCCATACAGTGGGACAAAAAAGTATTTAGTCAGACACCAGTTGTGCAAGCTCTCCCACTTAAAAAGATAAGAGACGCCTGTAACTTTCATCACAGGTATATCTCAACTATGAGAGATCCAGAAAATCACATTGTCTGATTTTTAAAGAATGTATTTGTAAATTATTTTGGAAAATAAGTATTTGGTCAATAACAAAAGTTCATCTCAATACTTTGTTATATACCCTTTGTTGGCAATGACAGAGGTCAAACGTTTTCTGTAAGTCTTCACAAGGTTTTCACATACTGTTGCTGGTATTTTGGTCCGTTCCTCCAAGCAGATCTCCTCTAGAGCAGTGATGTTTTGGGGCTGTCGCTGGGCAACACGGACTTTCAACTCCCTCCAAAGATTTTCTATGGGGTTGAGATCTGGAGACTGGCTAGGCCACTCCAGGACCTTGAAATGTTTCTTACGAAGCCACTCCTTCGTTGCTCTTTGGTCTTGGCCATAGTGGAGTTTGGAGTGTGACTGTTTGAGGTTGTGGACAGGTGTCTTTTATACTGATAACCAGTTAAAACTGGTGCCATTAAACCAGGTAACGAGTGGAGGACTTCTTAAAAAAGAAGTTACAGGTCTGCGAAAGCCAGAAAGCCAGAAAGCCAGAAATCTTGCTTGTTTGTAGGTGAGCAAATACTTATTTTACCCAGGAATTTACCAATTAATTCAGTAAAAATCCTACAATGTGATTTCCTGGATTCTTCCCCCCCATTCTGTCTCTCATAGTTGAAGTGAACCTATGATGAAAATTACAGGCCTCTCTCATCTTTTTAAGTGGGAAAACTTGCACAATTGGTGGCTGACTAAATACTGTTTTGCCCCACTGTATATGGTATTTCTGACCTTTTTACCATCT
Organism: Cololabis saira; assembly: GCF_033807715.1. NCBI lineage: Eukaryota > Metazoa > Chordata > Actinopteri > Beloniformes > Belonidae > Cololabis > Cololabis saira. The sequence goes on along the minus strand of NC_084591.1, from coordinate 20,099,748 downwards.
CTAAATGAGCCTCCTCAATCTGCTGCTGAGGCTGGGAAAGTCGGGAATCAGCCAAAACTCAGGCCAACTATTGTCTATATTATTGATCTCCAGTGATACTGAAGGAATTCCTGGAAGACTCGTTCAGGACATGCACAGGTACGCTCACACACCTGATCTTTAGGCCAGGAGTGGGCGTAGGGCAGCAGCCAGCTGGTGGAGACGGCGGTCCGTTGCTGGGAGCGAATCTTCAGCGGGCTGATCACTGGGATGCGGTTATTATCACCTAAAGGTAGAGAACACAAAGCAGAAGTAGAGCTGAAAGTGGGCAGAGAGTTTCTGGACCCGAGTTTCACAGTGTAGCTTCCTTTGAAAAACCAGACAACCGAGTTAAGATGGAAAATACTTTAGCCAGTCAATCACATCCTACTTTTATTGTTCAATTCGGTGTTTGCCTTCACTGCAAAGTTTGATTCTTCATGGAAACAGCATACTGGGATCAGATGTAAATGTGCAATTTACTGAACACAGTTTTGGAGTAACTGCAGAGCAGACAGGAGGGATGTGTAAGAAGGAAACAAGCAACAGACTGACTGATTTAAACCTGGCATGTTAGTGTCGGAATTACCACAATAAACTTTTTGAACTAAAATCAGACTTGAGCTAGACTTGTAGTTCTCAAGGCCACTTTTTTTGTGGTCTTGGTCTTGTCTCGGCCTCGACAGCCTTTGGTCTTGGTCTTATCTCGGTCACGGGTCTCACCAGGTCTCGGACTCGGATAATTGAGATGCCGTTGCACATCAATGTGACAGAATCTGGTGATCACCAGTTCTTCCTCTTGTTAATGTATAGTTTTGTAAACTATTTGTATTTTGCATTTGATTTAATGTTTTGGTGCATCTGCATGTGTCTGTATTTAATTACAGTTTTGTGTTTATAATGGCCTTGTTTGAATAAGTATATGAATAATATTTGCATATCTTTGTGATTGATTAAGCATCGGGTCCATTTCCGTGATGCTGCTATACAGTGTAATCTGGCTACTACAATGGTAAATAATGCAAGTTCAAGTCGATAATTGTATCTTTAATAACTAAAATTCACGTTTCATCTCCAAATTAAGTCCAATTTAAATCAGTAACATTTACTATTCATTACTTTTGGTGGAGGGGGGTGTTGGAGGCTGGTTATTCTGGTAGAGGACTTTGGGACTAGTTAGTAGTCGTGTCAATCCTTAAAAGGACTGGAGTCAATCCTGCAATAGTGTAGAATAAGCGGTAGTGCAGTCGCCAAATATCTGATCTCAGCTGATGGATGGAAACATTTATAGTGAGTTCAACATCAGACAACCACTTCTCTGTGTTATTGTGCTGCAGTTCAAACAACCTCATATGGAAACCAGCTGAACCAGGACGGTGCTGATGTTCTACAACTCACACAAGATGATGAAATAACTAGGTTTGTTTTGGTCTCGGTCTTGAGCTGAACTAGTCTTGGTCTTGGTAGTGTCTCGGTCTCGGTTAAGGCGGTCTTGACTACGAGTCTAACTTGAGCCAACATATATGCTCCAACAGGAGGGAAGAATCACTCTTCTACAGCCAAAAGAAATGTTGTTTTTGGTTTTTGGTATTGTTTTGTGACTCTCAGGGGGCCAAGACTGATATCACAGATAACGCGTTTGTGGTGTTTCACAAAGAAAATGCTTCACTTTTACCTTTGCATGTGTATTGTCTGCATGGTTCTTGATATTTGTAAATACAATTCAGAAGAGTTAATCAGGAAGTCTCTTTTCCTCCCATGAGGTTGCTTTCAGAGCTGCTGTGCATGCCAGTACCGCTTGGACATCCCCTTCCTCACTCACCCGACGCCAGCACGCGAAGTGTCTTGGCCACGCCGGCCCACGGCGGTCCCAGGCACACGAAAGCTTTGATGTACTTGTCTTTCCAGGCCTGCGGCTGCTGGTTGAGGAAGTACAGCGTGTACATGTTGCCCATGCTGTGTGCGATGAGGACCACGGGCCCGCCAGCCTTCTCCGCCATCTCCTCAATCATCTGTTGCAGTGCCAGGAAATACTCTTTATTTTCATCTGGAAGAAGGACAAAGGGGCGATGAAAGCTGGGTTTCCCAAATTTCATTTCCATTTCATTTATTTATTTAGCACAATTCTTTTTAAAAAACAGTAAATGCAGGGGATGAAGCCCAAAGGGCTTGTACACAGTTCCACTCCCATCAACAACTGTGATGAAATAACAAAGATAATGAACAACAAATTAAAAAATGATAAATATAAACGTAAAAGAGAACATGGTTACAAGGTCTGGAATACATTAAAGATAAAGACATTGAAGGTTAAGACAGAATAAGATGTTTTTTAATAACTTTCTGAAGGAGGTAAAAGATGATGTTGACTTCAGCGACACATTCAAGTCATTCCAGAGTTTTGGATCTAAATGTAATATTAAATTGATGACCAGATGTTCGACAGAAGGGTAAACTGTGTCTAGTTGGATATGAATTAAAATCAGATGAAAGAGTAAAAAACTGCTGGAAAGTGACAGGAAGATCTTGTTTTTTTATTGATAAACTTATGCACGAACAAGCATGAGTGAAAAACACTAAGTTTATGAATGGATAATAGTGAATATTCCATAAAAAGAGGCACAGATGGTTCGTTTCTACCAGACAGAGAGATTGTTCTTAAGAATCTTTTTTGTATTATCAATAATTTGTTGAGAAAAGTTGGATAAGTTGCAGACCAGACAGTATTGCAGTAATTCATATATGGAAATAGGAAACTATAATACAGTCAAGTGAGCAGAGGGATGGATCAATGCTCGGAGATGAAATGGTTATGCGTGGTGTCTTACTTGGGGCTTTCCTCCAGTCGTAGGGGGCTCCTCTGACATCATCGTCTCTGGTGTAGCCCCACTCTACCATGGCCTGGACGATGCTGAAGAAATACATGCCTACAACACGTGTACAGGGAACAGAAGAGGGGTTGAGCATCCCAACACGAGTCTGCGGGTGCTCGGGGGCTTTGGTGGGGGTCTGACTCACCCACGCTGCGTTTGCTGGGATCCAGATACTCCAACGAGTACGTCTTGCCGAAGCCGGGGACCCGGACGGAAACGCCCGGGGGAGAGGAGGTGGCACGCGTGGTGGTGTTGTAGATCAGCCTGCAGACATGCAAGTGGGTCAATGAGCCTCGGTTCCTCATCTACGGTGAACCGCACGCACACCAACAAACCTCACAGCGAGGCAACAGGGACACTTCGCATTTTCAGTCTCTGTTCATCCACCACACTACTTATGGTGTGTGATGGCAACTTCCCCAAACCTGTTTTTCTTTAAATACTATGAAGATGTGAGAGTAGCTGTTTGGTTTCTATCCAGGAGAAGTGGGTATCTGATGTAAACACACTGTAAATACCCTCTTCCTGTTCTAGTCCGTCATCCATGCACAGCAGTTAGGAGCTAAAATAAAATCCTCTGCTCATTGGATTAGTTCCATTTTAATGTTAAACTTATTAGAGTGTTTTGGGTTTCTGCAGAAAAACAGGAGCCTGCACCAGACCAGAGGAGCCTACTGTGATTATATGCTGACCTCTAAAAGATACCCTGGACATATTAATTTAATTCATTTCAATTCAATTTAATTGTATTTATATAGCATCTGTTACAATAGAAGTTGTCTCTAGGAACATTAAGCTGAGAAAAAAAAGTTCTCATGAGCAGCAATGGACAATGCTTGAATGATTCTTGTGAAAAGCTTGTCTTAAAATTTGATATTAACACTTACGTGCCACCATAATAACTGTTGGAGGAGAAAAGCTCAATTAAAATGTGTGAAATTAATTAAATAGCTTGGATCTCTGGCTGCAATAACTTTTTCCCTCAGTGTTATCAGTCTCACGTGTGGAGGGCTTTGGCCCACTCCTCTACATTATTGCTTCAGTTCATTGAAATTTGCAGACTTTTGTTTGCACAGAGCTCTCTTAAGGACAAACTACAGCATTTCAATCAGATTCAGGTCTGGACTTTGACAGGACCATTGCAACATCCCAATTCTTTTTGTTTCCAGGCAGTCTGGTGTAGGTTTGCTGCTGTGATTGGGGTCATTGACCTGAGTCAAGAGTCAACACCACCCAACTCCTCACCTGTCAGACTCATGTGCTCAAATGTAAAGAATACTCTGCCATACAGAGCAGCTTGATTCAATGAGTGTAGGGTCCCAGGTCCTGTTGTGGCAGAATAAGACCCAATAATCACACTTCCACCCCCATGTTCCACAGTTGTGGCTAAATTCTATCCATATGCCAATTCATGGATTCAGTTTATCAATTTATTTCTATTCAATGCCATATCCAGTCCATGCATGAGCAGGAGGTACCAGGGCAAACCAAAACCTAGACACAAAGTAGAATATGGATATAATCCTGATTCATTTAAAAAGTCTTATTGATGGTTGAAGAGAAAGAGTGACTTTGACCCGAGACGCCCACCTGATGTTGTCTATCCAGCAGTCGATGGCGATGGGGACCAGCAGCTCCAGGTTCAGCCAAAGAGTGAAGTAGGTGTCGGTCTTCTTGTAACAGATGTAATGAACCACACTGGGCTTATCCAGCTTGGCCTCCAGCTGGTTTCCCAGATCTCCTGGAACTGTAATGAGCAGCATTCACAATGACTCACACACCGACAGCACCGTTGACTCATACGCAGGGACTTAAAGACGTTTGGACAACCCTGCATCCACATCCTGAAGTGTTTTGTTTGTTCAGTTAGGAGAAAAATCCTAAGAATAGGTAGATAGTTTATTTGATTTTCCCCTTTTTATTGCTGTGTTCTTACTCAAACAACCTTTAAAGAGCAGCACATGAAAGCCTCGACTGCAGAACAGCAATACATCTCTCTAAATGCATGTGTGAAACGTCCTACTCACAAAAATAAAAAGGGTAGATAAACTAATGAAATTTGACCAGTGCTCTTTTCCTCCCCAATGATTTCTTAAGGTAACTTTGAATATTACTCAACAAAGATCTCCCGAAATGTACATCTAAATGCTTAAGAAGAAAAAGGATAATTTTATTTTTATTATCTTCAGTGAGACAGAAATATAACAGAAGCTTCATTTAAATATCTGATTGAATTTAGGTTATCCACAAGATTAATAAAGGAAAAAGATAGCTTTGTAAAATGTGAATAAAAATAATTTAACACACTTAATTAATATTGTGAAAAGAGAGCTTACCAAATGTCCTTCTGAAACATCTAACAGAAAAAAACGGTTGTTTTGAAGTTGATTCCAACAAAACGGTACAAACAAGTTAGGTCAAGTGCCACAAAGCAACCAACAAGTTGTGTAACTCAACAAAACAATAAACGTAGGAGTATCACCCAGTAATTTAACAGTTTGACTCGACTAAAGGTACGTAACATACTCAGCCCTTTAGGAGTAGAAACGGAGAGGGGCTTTTTTGGGCGCGCAGTTAAAACGATCAACAAGTTATGTTTCTCAGGATTAGAAGAGATTGATTGATCAATAGCTTGAGAGTATCCAGACCCTGATTGTTGGTGATTATCGTGTCATCAAGCAGCTCTGTGTTAGAGGCAGACATGACAGGGTGAAAATCAGAGAGTAGGCTGCAATCCAGGTGGCATCTTTTTCCACAGAAGGCGTTGCATATTTCACCAGAGGAAAAACCCCAGAACTAAAACATTCTGCGTATGTTACAAGAACTTGGCTTCATGGTGAAGGAGAGCTGAGTGGATTTGTAAAAGGGGGTTTCACAACTGCACATTGAGAAATAAGAGGGCGACATTGTGCCGTTTCAGGTCGTGTTTATGTTCCTGTAAATCCCCTGAATTCAGTTTTGGCAACGTTTTTCCCGATTTAAAGATGGACTAGTAGTCCAAGTGCAAAGTGTTAATGTAATCAGTACAAAAAGAAAATGTAACCGCAAAAAATTGGAAAATGTTGATTATTTAAACAACTTTGTCAACTTTTTTATTGGTTAAAAATTGGCCCTCTCTAAAATATTTTGAAAGTGGAGAGGGTTTTTCTCTTTGTGTCCTTTACTTTACTAAACACCTTTTTTTTTAGCAAAGCATTTTATCACTAAACAATGTTGTTGTTTATTTTCCCTAGTTGCTGTTTTTAATTGTTTTATTCTCTTTTCTGCCATGTCTTGACTTTTTATCCCTTTTATCTCTTATCTTGATTTTATTACTTCTGTTTCCTTTTAATTATCAAACTGTAGCACTTTGAGATTTTCAGTAATGTAAAGTTCATTATAAATAAAATTTATTATTATTATTATTAATATTATTGCCATCTAACACAAAGTCAAATACTGTCTGCAACATTCTGAAGTTTGTAGTTGATTATAGAAATTGATCTTGGTGTCAAGGGTCACAGTGGAGTTTTCCACTTGTTGCTTCAGCTCCTGTGCTATCAAAACCAATCACAGGACACTCAGTATTATCTGCATGAAGCCAGACGGAAAGAAGAATAAGCACTATTTTTCTCCACCCACATTGATTTGAGTGTTATGAAAAGAATCCTTGTCCAACAGTGGTATCCAACGTGCAGTGTCCACTTATCTGCACCCAAAAAGTTTTGATTGAGCTCTTGGAAATAGATCTCCGATAAATTACTAAAAAAAGGAACCAATATTTGAGATTATCTAACTTTTCTATAAATTTGAACATTCACAAGCCCAAGATCAATGGATGCTCAGGAGTTAGATGGACTGTTATCACACTCGGGCAGACGGATCGAGCCTGTGCTCAGGGCAAACACAGATAAACTCCTCTAAACTCATCAATTCCTCATATGAATGAGGGTGCATTTACATTGAGGGTGGGTGCTGTGATTGTTGAACCTGGGCCATAGGTTAAAAGTTAAAATTTTAGAGTGCAAAAAAAAAAAACAACGTTGAAAGTAAGAAAGAAAAGTAAGAAAGACTTTCTGGGTGTCCTGAGCCAAGTCAGGCTGTTGCCAGTCAGTTGCAGCTCAGTCACATGATCAGAAGACTCATGGGCTCTAAATCTGTCTCTCTCACACACACAAACACAATACCTGGGAATACAAGTATTTAAAGCTTTAATTACGCAGGTTATGTCTTATTTCCCCAATTAACCCCAGAATCCATCCACGCCACTGTTGTTGTTGTTTTTTTGGGGTTTTTTTTTTTAGAACATGCTGAACATTTGAGAAACAGCACATCAAAACAATCAAGCTCTTCCAGCAACATAGTAGACAGTCTTTACCCTGATAACCTCTGGTCACATGTATTGTTAGATTCAGGGGTGGAAAGTAACAAATTACATTTACTCACGTTACTGTAATTGAGTACTTTTTATGAGTAATTTGTAATTTTCTAAGTAGTTTTTGAAATATGTAATTTTTACTTTTACTCGAGTACATTTTGACCCAAGTATTTTACTTTTGCCACATTTGAACCCCCTCACGTTACTGAGTACAAAATTTATGGTGAAAATCTTGTGGGCATTTTATTTTGGTTTATTGTGAATAGCAGGATCCTGCGGGCGTTGGGCGCTTTATTTTGTGTTTGAATACTTTGATTCTGGTTTTAGTGTTGTCGGTTGGACAATATAACTGAAAATAGTTTGCACTTTCCAGTACAGGTTGTGACTGTCCTTTTTGTCCTGTTCTGTGGAAGTAAGAGGATCATGTTACTGAGCTCAGCTGAGCTTTTACAAGTGTGGATGTTAAATTAATTAAATTAATACTTTAATATGCCTCAAAGTTAATTAAAACAACTTGTGCTGGATTTGATTCGTGACTCATCCTTTTTTTGCATTAAATAACTGAAAGTAACTTTTTTTACTCGAGTAAATTTTTAGATGAGTACTTTTACTTTTACTTTGAGTAGGATTTAAGCAAAGTAAAGATACTTTTACTCAATTACAATTTTTCAGTACTTTTTCCACCTCTGCTCCAGACCAGGACAGTGGTGGCTGTTGTTAGTTTTACGTAACAACGTTACAGCAACGCAGAACCTACGGCGTAGTGTACGCGGCGACGCACACCGTACGGTGCGCGTCGCCGCGTACCCTACGCCGTAGGGCTGCGTCGATTTAACGCGGACCATAAAACAGTCTGTTACCTGTTACTGTTAACTGTGACAGCTGGTCCAGGTGATACACAGGTGAATAACAGGCTGTAAAGGAGGAAAACACTCACTGAGGACGACGGGGGGTCTCGGCGGCGAGCAGGACTGCGTGTCCCGGCACTTCCCCGCGGGGCTGGCGGGTCCACAGCTGCCCCACAGCTGCAGCAGCAGCACGCACAGGGCGGTCACCCGGGTCCGACCCGCCATGGCTCTCGATGGCTCATAGCCCAGCGGTCGCTGCTGGCAGCTGCTCTGGGTCTGGCTCTGGCTCTGGCTCTGGTTCTGGGGGGGCTGCTGCTGCGCGGTGACACCCCCGTGACGATGCCTCCCTCCGCCGGCGGACTGATCATCAACAACACTGGTCACAAGATCGAGATCCCAGAGCACCAGCCAAACACACACGCCCACAGCTGAGCGAATCAAGGCTCTGCCAATCGATCCCGGATGTCGTCGAACCGTGACGCGCTTTGGTTAAAGTTTAACTGGAGCAACTAAAAAGCCATAAACTAATCAACACGCACGTGGTTTTTGTGATATCACACGCTTCATTTTAGAGGAAACACTGAAACAAATAATATTACAGCACATTCTCAGGAATGAACACGATCTATTTTTAACTATTTCAGATGTTTCGACATCTCTCTCTCTCTCTCTCTCTCTCTCTCTCTCTCTCTCTCTCTCTCTCTCTCTCTCTCTCTCTCTATGAATATATATATATATATATATATATATATATATATATATATATATATATATATATATATATATATATATATATATATATATAAAATTAGAATATTGTGATTTTCTGTAATGCAATTACAACTGAAATATTGCACGCCTTTTATTATTTTAATATTGCTGATCATGGCTTACAGCTTAAGAAAACTCAAATATCCTATCTCAAAAAATCTATCTTTCTGTAAGCCATAATCAGCTATATTAAAATAATAAAAGGCTTGCAATATTTCAGTTGATTTGTAATGAATCCAGAATGTATGACATTTTTTTTTTTTTAATTGCACTACAGAAAAATAAAGAACTTTATCACAATATTCTAATTTTCTGAGACAGTCCTGTATATGTATATATACATATGTCTGTAATGTATATATATCTATATACAATATTTATATACAATATATATATACATATATATATTTGTGTGTGTGTGTGTGTGTGTGTGTGTGTGTGTGTGTGTGTGTGTGTGTGTGTGTGTGTGTGTGTGTAATAAAGTTAAGATAAAAAATAAAATGACCAGATTACTCATTTTTATTTACTGAAATATAACTCTGAAACACCTTCTGTATTTTAAAAAGGTTTTATTTTCTTTCTGAAAATACAAATAAAAAAAAAAGCAAGTTACTTTTTCCCCACATGTATTGCAAATCTTAAAGTTGTTGTTAAATATTAAGTATTTAGCTGGAATGTTTAACACTCTTTTGCAACATCAAAACATGCTATTTAGTAATGTGTAGTGGTAAAGTGTGTAGTTTCTCCTGATGTTCTTATTTTCTGCTGAAACAGTACTCAAACTCAGGCTTTCGAGTTAAACAAACTATAAAATGTAAATGAATTGAATAAACTCCAAAATGAACTAGATACACACTAAAGGAGGCATACATGACAAAAGCAGACAGCACAAACTTGTTTTTCTGTGTATACACCTTAAAAATAACAGGGATTGGTTGATTAGTTTTTAAAGTTACATACACAAAAGGGATGATATAATATGACATTATGATAAAACAACACGTGTTAATAATCCACCATGGGAAAATACCTATAGCTACAAGTATAATTAACATTATGGTTTCCCATAATTATTATCAAGTTTCATTAAGCTTACCATAAGTCAGATAAAGCAACAGCCACAGCCTTCAACTACAAGTAAACCCGAGCAGAGATAAACCCACACTATCAGGTCATCGGCCTTTAGTTTAAGGATTCAGTGAGTCAGGGTTACTCACAAAAGTCCAGACTGATTTGGAACTGTTGTATTTGCTTGAGGGAGAGGAGGCACTTTTTTCATTTGCTTGCTACTTTATGTAGCAATATCATTTCTGACCACATGGGGGCAGCCTATTTATGTTGACATTGATATATAAAATATTACCATCAGTGACTAGTTTTGTAATACTACTTGGATCCACTAGAAGTGCACTTCATTGTGTCTCAAGCATCAACGCTTCATCTTTGAACTGACAGCTTATTTATACCATAGCAAGGAACCCTAAGTTGTTAGTTAAACAGTACTTTGATATGCACCTCTTCACACATTACCACAAATTACATCAATTCAGACCGCAATAAACGTGATTGGTCTGCTTGGTAACATTTTTGTCCTTCATCGTTGCTTTCAAGCCAGGTATAACTATAGATTGCTGTAAAGTCAGTAAAAATTACTCAGCTTGCACTGCTCAGCATTTATCAATCCCAACTCACATGAGGTATGCTTTATTTTCTGTGTTGCTATGTCTGAGTTACATGAAGGAAGCAAAAAGGAAGCTCAACACTGCAAGCAACAGAGCCACTGAAGAGAACCAGCACCTAGCAGTTGCTGGTGTAATTTATACAATGAAAAAGCATAAATGTCAACAATGATGTTAGAAACATAAATCAGGCTTTACACAGGCTTTTTTTGTCAGGGGTTGGCCTGTCTGAAAATGAACTTTTGTGTGTTATGGTGTCCCATGTGGAATGACATCGTATTGCTACATAGAGACTCAAGATTCAACTGTGTGAGAATCCAGCTCCTTGAGTGTTTTTGACCACCACATACTGTTTCTGTTATATGTCCTCTAACCGGACATCCACCTCTTCGGGCGTGTCTGATTGGCCTTCCAGGATTTGCTGGATTTGATAGAGCACCTTTTCGTGGAACACTATATCCAGGTGTGTGAGCCCTCGGTACTCTGTCACATGGACAGGCTTCTCCTGCTTCCCAATCCAACGTTTGCATAGGCTCATGCTTGAACTGGCCACCGTGTCGTCTCCGTCGGCATAAACAAAGTCCACTGGGTCCGTGTTGGGAAAATCCTCATCGTAAATGTTTGTAACAGGGGTTGGAAGCCCTACGCCGTACATGCACCACACCTCGACGCCAGGAGGCTGGAGAGCCCCGGTGAGATTGTTGGTGTCCTCCCACATGTACCTGCAATCAACAAGACACAGCAATTGTTTCTATTTATTTATATATTTGTAATATAGTGATATAATAATATTTTAGTAATTTAGTAATAGAAGATACAGGCCTTTTTCTAGGTTGGCAAAATTTGACAACAACATGGTCTACATTAGTCTGGTAAAAAGCTTTTCTAACTTATTTTCAAGTTGTAGAAAAAGGTTGTGATCGTGAGCACATCTTCCCCTACAGGCACTTAGGCCCAATCTCAATACTCCCCCTACTTTTCTTCACTCGCCCTTCTTTTCTTCCCTAACCCCTAAAAAAGAAGGGGGAGATTTTAGGGCACTTGAGATCTAGGGCACTTGGCCCAGGTGCCTGTCCCATTTCTCCTACTCCCCCTCGTTTTCATCCCTAACCTGATCAGGAAGCTGAGAGCCAAAAGCTGTTTTAATTTCAGCTGTAGCGCTGTTAATATGGCACTTTATTAAGTTTTAATATTTTTTCAGGCATAAAGGTAACCTTAAGATCCGCAACCGGGGCTCAGTTTATCCAAATAACGCCTGTTAAGAAATTTGACCCGATGTTTTCGGAGATGAGAATAGCCGCCGCCCCCGGGGAGCAGCCTCAGCTCACAGCCCGAGAAGAGACGTGTCCGCCGGGTCAAGCTGCTCCGTCGCCCCGGGAGAGAAACTCTCTCCCGGGACGCAGCTCTGTTGAGAATTACGCTGGCTGAAATAAATCATTTAGGAAGATGTTGGTTTAATAGATGAAATCTAACAGTTGTAGCTACGCCTGTTAAGAAATTTGCTCTGAAATTTAGAGATTTCTGTCTGCCGGCTCCGGAGTTTAGGTCCGCGTTAAATAGACGCAGCCCATGGCGTAGCTTACGTAACCTACGGTGTCGCTTACGTAACCTACGGCGTCGCTTACGTAGGTTACGTAACCATATTCCGGCGCGATCTTAGCGAACAACGGACATAAAAGGGATTATGTACATTCACTGAGTGAATATTATGAAAGTAAAATATGAGAGAAATGTAATCAAAATGCATTTTTATGCAGAAACTAACTCAAAATATTGATTTTATTCCCAAAAAAATAAGAAATGTCCGCCATGTTTTTTTTTTTTATTCAGTCCGCAAATGACGACGAAAAGCATTCTGGGAAATTTTCATACCCCCTCGCCCGCCAAGTGAGCATCTGCAAACCCTCGATTTGAAGGGGCTATTCTCAGCCCCTAGCCCTCGTTATGCCCCCTCCCCCTTGGTGAAGAGAGGAATTGGGACACCACTACCTTCACGGTAACGCGCAAAAGTTAGGGTTAGTGAAGAAAACGAGGGCGAGGGGGAATATTGGGACGCAGCCTTAGTTGCACGTACAATCTGTAATATGAGAAGAAAAACGAATCTGCTAAATTCAGCAGATAACTACAGCCAGAAGCTCTGTGGTTCCACCTGAACATATCTTTACTGGCTGATGGGTGACCTGCAGAAGTTGTGTAGTCACGTGAGGTAATAAAAGTAATATATCATCTGCAAACAACCACGGACATCAGTCTAAATAAAGACAAGAGTTGTTAACCTTATATGGACTTGGATACAAGAAATGGGGAAGGACAGAGGATGGTATGACCTAACCATTTAAGATCCATCTTTATATATTGGATTTCTACCCTGGGTCACTTGAAGGTCATAGAAATTCAACCTTGATCCTCTTAGCAAAAAACATCACTCCAGCTGATTCCTGCTAACGTTGCTCTGTGTCTATGCTCTCTGGCTTCAAACCTTCTGTTGTGAACAGTTCTCAGAGCAGCGGCTACAACAGTCACTGATGACAGATGTCCTCAATCAGATGTCAATCAATGCACTTTGATCATCTAAGATAAGTAATGAACTATGTTTGTTAATTGCAACTCTTTAAAATCATGAAAGCTGTAGATTACCAGCCGTCCTCAAAATCGATGTCTTTGAAGAAGCGCTTGTAGTCCTGGTGGGTGTAGTTATAGGATGGTGTGGAGATGAAGACGTGGTCCTTCGGCCAGGTATCTTCAGATGGGAGCATCCAAGGATTAGTTGTGACCATTCTCTGCTCCTCACGGATCTTGATATTAGAAATCATTGGGATTCCGTCATTTTCACCTACAATGTTTTATCAGCAACAGAGAATGAGGCAATAAAATGTCAGTAAAGCACATGCATGAGATGACTAACACAGCACTGCGTTAAAACAATCATGTTTTGGATTTTCAGTAGAAATATTGTTGATGAAAATCACGAAAGAGGTATAAGCATTTTACCAGTACCTGAGGCCAGGACTCGAAGTGCTTTAACAGCGCCACCCCATGGTGCTCCTAGGGAGATGAAGCCCCTGATGTACTTGTCCTTCCATTCCTGAGGCTGGTTGTTGAGGAAGTACAGGACGTAGTGACAGCCCATGCTGTGTCCCAGCAGGTAAACTGGTTTCTGATACTGGTTGTACATCTCCTCAACCAGTTCCTGTAGCCTTGTTAAGTACTCTGCGTTCTCGTCTGTGGGGGCGGACAGCACAGCAGACGTTGTTCATGTTGCACTTTTCAAAAACAGTGTTACAAAGTGACTGACAGACAGTTACAATAAAACCTGCTAAGGAATGAAAACTATTTCAAAATGTAAAAAGAAACAATGATTGTAGGGTTCAGCATCTTATCTCAAGACATGAGGTCAGGAATTAAACCATCAACCTTCCAGAGTACAGAGAATCACTTTGATTTCAGAACCACAGCCTCCGTTATAAGCTATAGTGAGTGGGTTATGGTCATTAAAAGAGCAACTGTTACACCTGCTTTTATAACACAACTCCAAATGATTTAACTGTCGCCAAATTTAAAGTCGTGATTTGACTTCTTAAAGCAACAGGAGCATGTCACCGCTGAGTATGACCTTTATCACTTTTTGCCAAAGGAACACCTTAGTGAGTAACAGAAATACTTTTTACCTGCTTTTTTTTTTTTTTTTTTTTTTTTTACATTTTTTATATTGTTACATTCTAATTCTCTGATCATAACAACAACATAAGTAATTGTTACTCCAAACAATAAGCTGTGTGGGTTTCCAGGCTCCCCTTCACACTTAATGCACTTTTTTATATTCTTCATCCCCTAACAAAAAGAAATGTCCGATCTGCAAATTTACAACTTCTCTTAAGACAAATGAACAACTAAATAAAGATATAAAAACACAAATGATGAGTCTGTGCTGCACGTAGAGCAGATGCTCTGAGCTGGAAAGGTGCATGTGTGTTTCATACATACTGGGAGTTAATCTCCAGTCATACGGGGCCCCACGGATGGTCTCATTTCGGACGTAGCCCACGTTGACCAAATGTTGCACCATAGTGTGAAAATAACCTGCGAAGAGCAGCAACATATTCAATCGATTCAAGATCTTGAAGTGATCATACTTCTCATCAAGCAACTCTTTTATAAACCAAGATGCAACACCATTTCCAAAACGATTGGAAAATCACATTTTGAACTAAAAAAAAGTAATCTTGAATTTGATGGCAGAGTCACTTCTAAACAACATTGAGAAAGTATGCAGTGTTGCATTGTCTTGCTGAAAGATGCAAAACCTTCCTTGAAAACCTTCGTTGATGCTTTCTACATGAGAGCATATACCATGTTGCTCTCAAACCTTTCAGTTTTGAAGCATCTAGGAAGGATGTGCAGCTGTCACATCTAGAAAGAAACGCTGGATTTCCCATCACTCAGTGTGGAAATGCACGAACAGATGACATAATCACAGTCTTAACATTCAACAGTAAAGATGCCATCATCTCACCAGCCAGTTTGTTATAGTCAAGGTACTCTATGGAGAAGGTCTGGCCAAATCCTGGCACCCGTACCTGCACCCCTGGTGAGTTGGAAGACCGCCGATTGGTCCTGTTGTAAACAAGTCTGGGAGAAACACAGATACGGACATTCATGCCATTCTGTATCCATGAAGACATTTTACAACGAATGCAAAAGAACATTTCAGTGATGATGGCTCACAGCAGACAGGGTGATAAAAGGAAGTAATAAAACCATCAAAGTAAAACATTATAGAGTTAAAGTAGGGGAAAAAAGTATAAACTATCCCTTCAGCTAAGATAACATGACAAATGTAAGTTTATTTCTACAGAACAATTCAACAACGGGGTGATTCAAATGGCTTTATAAAGACATTAAAACAGCACATAGTAGAAATAAAAGCATGATTCAAATTTTTGACAAAAAAGAAAGAAAGAAAGAAAGAAAGAAAGAAAGAAAGAAAGAAAGAAAGAAAGAAAGAAAGAAAGAAAGAAAGAAAGAAAGAAAGAAAGAAAGAAAGAAAGAAAGAAAGAAGAACAATAGATGACGAAATCAGATAAAATCAGTAGTTAAAATATAATCAAGTTTTGAATTTAAAAATACCAGTGCAGATTTTGAGCTTTATTCAAACCCAGCTGAAACCAGGTGAGTCTTTAACCTGGACTTAAAGAGTGTTTCAGCTGATCTGAGACTTTCTGGGAGTTTTTTCTAGACATGTGGAGCATAGAAGCTGAATCCAGCTTCTCCATGTCTGGTTCTGACTCTGGGAACTGATAAAAGACCAGATCCAGATGTCCTGAGGGGTCTGGACCATTCAGAGCTTTATAGGCCATTCAGAGCTGAACTGATGTGGTCCACTTTGTTGGTCTTAGTCAGAACTGGAGCAGCAGAGTCCTGAGTGAGCTGCAGTTGTCTAACTGATGTTTTAGGTAAACCTGTAAAGATGATGTTACAATAATCAAGCCTGTACAGGGCCTTGGTCTGCTGGTGACATTGTTGTATATATCTGCGTGTCATCTGCATAGCTATGGTAGTTTATTTTGTTGTTCTTTATAAATCTGCGCCAGTGGGAGCATGTAGATGTTAGACAGAAGAGGTCCCAGCATAGAACCTTGGGGAACTCCACATGTGATTATTGTCTGCTCAGGTATAAAGTTACCTAATGACACAAAGTACTTCCTGTTCTTTAAGTATGTTTTGAACCAATTTAGTACACTACCATAAAGACCCTCCCAGTTCTCAAGTCGTTTTAGTAAAATATTGTGATCAGCTGTATAAAATACAGCACTGAGATCCATGTTTCCACCGTCTGGGAACATTTTGGTCAGAGCAGCCTCAGTGCTGTGGTGCCGTCTAAAACCTGACTGGAAGGCATCATAGCAGTGTTTTGGGGCTAAAAAGTTATTAAGCCTTTAAAAAAATGCCTTTTCAATTATCTTACTTAAAAATGGGAGATTTGAGATCGGCCTGTAGTTGTTAATTCGTGTCTTGTCAAGAGTGTCCTTTTTATTCAGATGTTAAATTACAGCTGTTTTTAGTGTCTGGAAACACACCTGACATGAAGGACAAGTTCACAATCAGTAACAGGTTCGACTGCAAAATGGTATCTTATGTAGCATAAACATTTGTTCAACTTGTGATTAAGAATGAGAGAATATGTACAGTAAGTGTTGTAATACTGCTTGAAGCTGAAAGATAGAATAATTCAGTCTTACCTAATGTTATCAATCCAGCAGTCCACACCTATAGGCATGAACATGTTGAGGTCGATCCACAGAGGGAACCAGTGCTCGGTTTTCTTGTAGCACATCCAGTGGACCAGTGTTGGCTTGTCTAGTTTGGCTTCCAGACGATTGCCCAAGTTTCCCGGTACTGAACACAAATCACACAAACATGCATAACTGTATCAAACAGGGAAGTAAATCATACTGTTAAACTGTAAATCAGTGGTGCAAATGAAGAATCTGTGGTAACTTAACAACATCATCCATCCGTCATCTTTGTATCTGGGATCAAGTTGTGGGTTTAACAGTGTGAGCACACATCCCCATGTCCCCAGCCCCCTCCTCCAGCTCAACAGGGTTAACACTCAGCCAAGACATGTAATCTCTGAAGTGAGATTTGGGTCTGTTCCATGGCGTTTTTAAGCGTTTTCCTGGTTGGACATGACCCAAAGCTTACCCCGTGAGACGCCTGAAAGACATCCTGACCAAAAGGCAAAAAACCGCTCCATGAGCGTTACTCTGAGCTCCCCCAAGATAACAGCTGCTCATCCTATCACTGAAGGTACCACCAATGATGATATATCTTCAGATATAGAAATTCAGGCACAACATTGGAGCACTTCTTCTGCACTGCCCACACAATACTCTGAAATGAATGCTCTTAAAGGGGACATGGGGAAAACATCTCAGCACAGTGCCTGAGAAGTGAGTAAAATAAAGCTGTAGCACCAATTTCAAAATAGGCACGCCTTATGGACGAGGGGAGTGGAATAATATAGAGTGGATGACTCCACTCACGAAAGAGCTGGTGCTGTAAACAGACCAGTAAAGACATGGTTGATGAGAGAGCTTTGGTGAGTACTGAATCCAAACATCAAGAAACAGGTCTCTTTTATGTTTTAATTAAACCTTATCTCTCAGGAAACAGATGTAATAAGGACATTGTTCTGAATTGTGTGAAACGGTCCTCTGTCCTCAGAGGAGTTATTAGCATATTATTAGCGTTTCCTCCATGGCTACAAAGGAGAGATTTCACTCCTGTCAGATGTTTTAGTATCGGCATACCAAATCTGACTCCAACACTGGTTGTGATGCGGATGACTAAACATGACAAATGAAAAACAAATATAAATATCGATGTTTGAGTTCTGGTTGTGACGTAATTATGTATTGACTGGAGGTCCGGAGTAGGGGAGCATCCCGTTATGTGGGCCATGAGGCAGATTCATGACCTCCAGGCTGAAGAGTCTTGGCACAGATAAGCAAGAGATAAACATTACAGTACAAATAATCAAAATACAGTCAGATCAGGTCAGATGATCAGAGTAGCCGGGAAACACACACACATGCAGTTTGTAGACAGATTTGCTGATGCTCAACAACTTTACTTTAAATAAGAAAAACTTGCAGAAACAACTCTTCTGAAGAATAAGCTCACAGATATCTCAGACTAACCCCCTGGCCTTCACACTTACCGATAATGAGCGGTGAGGTGTCGTTGCTATGCTCACTGAGTTTGGCGTTTGGGGGGAAGACGACGTTGACGATCCAGAAGGCTGTGGACTGATGCAGAGCCAGCAGAACCAGAGCCAGGGCCAGCAGCGCCGAGCACAGCCGAGCTGATCCCATCTTCTCGGTGCAGTCCGGCAGCTGCAGCAGCGTCTTTGTGTGGCCGGGAACAGCTGGAGGCGGAGGCGGGGCCAGAGGCGGGGGCTGGGAAGGTCAGCTCTCACACACACACACACACACACACACACACACACACACACACACACACACACACACACACACACACACACACACACACACTATTGACCGCGTTTGTCCTTAAACTAGAATGACTCGGCCTCAAATTGTTTAACAACAACAACAAATAAATCTTGAAGCAGCTCCTTCATGTACAGAGGATAATTCATCAGACTTCCGTTGGAACAAATACAACGTGTACAGGTTACTCACTGCCCTATTGATTTATCCTAATCATGTATTTATTTGCTCAGGGGGATGTGAATGATTGACAGACAGTTCTTTCCGAGGGTACTCATTTTCCCGTGACACGAAACGCATTGAATTATTTATTCATTTGTGATTAAACTCGTTCCAGGCCGATGTGAGATGTGATGGCGTGCTGCGGGAGTCCCAGTCCGCCTCCAGCTGTGTCCAGAACCTTCTGTGGTGCTGCCTTCACTGACCCGCTAAATAAAGCTGTTTCTTTTCTGCTTCCACCTTCTAAATCGAAGCTTATATGTTTGGCAGCCTCTTTTTTTAAAGATAAATTTAACTCTAATTACTTAGTTGCTTTAGTAATAAAATATTGAATCTTTTTATAAATGTAAATAAAAAATAAAATATATATATATGTATATATATATATATATATATATATATATATATATATATATATATATATATATATATACATATACATATACTGTATATATATATATATATATATATATATATATATATATATATATATATATATACACAGATATATATATATATATATATATATATATATATATATATATATATATATACACAGATATATACATACACATATATACACACACATGTAAACTCACAAAGTGACACTTAGGGCTGCTTTCATTCATAGGAACATTGGAGACACTATGATTGTACTAATTTGTGAACTCTCCTTTGAGTGGTTTATATTTCTGCACAAATATAACCTAAATGTCAAATTTTTATAATCCATAAAAAGAACAAAATTAAATGAGACTAATCTTTTAACTTGATCATTCATGTATAGAGGAAAATAAATCATACGTCTGAGTGGCAAAAAATATGTGAATATTTGCTTCCAATTTGTAACAACAAGACCCCCTTGGGAATATCTCAAACTATATATTTTTGTTAACTCGTGATCAGTTTATAGTTGATCAATTCTTTTAAACAGTCTGGACCACTTCAGCTCACAGATGATATTGGGTTTTCTCTCATGAACTTCTTATTTCAAGTCATTTTACAGGATTTCTGTCAGATTGGAGTCAGGACTTACTAAACATCTGCTTCTGTGAATCCTCTGTGATTCTTTAATAGGAACCCTGGCTCAAATGCAGCAAAACATGTTGAAATCATGATACTTCTTCCACCGTGCTTCACAAATGGGGTAAGGTTGGTGAACTGCTGTGTTTTTATTTATTCAAATACAAAGATTCTCATTTGAAATAAATAAATATCATAATGTTGTGATCTCACCCTCCTATAAAACATTCTCCTGGCAGATTTCCAGCTTGTCTACATTAACCGCCCGTGGATGGGAGGAGTGTTGCCATCCACATTACTGTTGTTGACGTTCTCCTGAGAGAGGAGTCAAGACATTTACAAGGTGAGAGATGCATGTAGCTGCATTGGAAGGTAGTTGCCTAGAAATCACCATAGTTTCCTCTGTGGCCTATACAATGATTACAAGTTCTGTTGAAAGTTGTTGGAATAAGTTTTAAAATACCACTTGAAGTCATATAAGCCCTCAAACACTGACTGAAAACACAGACTGCAACTTGGATAAATTGGTGGTGTTTTTTAAATACAGAGAGCCTTTAAACGCACCACATTAAAACCTCCTAACCTCCATATATCTTGCCGTTGTCATGGTGACAGGGCAGCAACAAGGCTTAACTAGCACAGCAGGATGGGTTAACTGTCTAACTGTGAAAGCATTATCCGTTTCTTTGTTTCAGACAATTTTTGAGTTTCATGTTCTTCAAGGCAGCTGACTTTTAAATAATTACATCAACGTCATTTTTTTTCCAATGAAAGCTTCTGCCACTGTTGACCTAGTTTTGCATCACTGGATTGCACAATCAAAGTCGGCTGCTCTCAACAGTAAACCTCCCATGTGAGGTTACGACAGTGCATTAACTTAAAGCACATGTTTGTCAGTTTAAAGTGGGGCGCAAGGTCATTTTCTCATATATCCCCCTTCTTGGAATTGCATCGTGTTGCCATGGACCTGAGAATGTGTGAAAACTCAAAGTATATGGTAGCATCTATAGTGGATAATCATGTAAATACTGAATTCATGTACATTTACAGTGGGTTATGCTATTTTAAAAGTTAAAGGTCATTGTTAATGGCCCTAGATGTTCTGAGATCAAGTGACACAGCAGAGAATGTGCAAAACATATGTGAGGAATCCGTTTCTTTTCCTCTTAAAATCTTATAGATAGGCCAAGTTTTTTCATTGGCATTAAGACCGTCTTATTAAATAACTGTCTCTAGTGTAGCATCTCATCATGCAGGTGGTGAAGAGCATTCAGTATAAACGTGACCAAACTGAAGTTTATTATCAAGTATTTTTTTAAATATCACGGTTGACAAAAGTGCTTTGACATTCAAGAGAAAAAAAAGCATTTTAGGGTAAGAAAGTATGAAGGCACAGTAACAGGACTAAAACAACCGTTTGAGCATGTAAACTGGATGAATGGTTTGTGGATAAAGACTCTCCACGGATGAGGGCACCCACTCAGTAACTGCTGTTTTAATCTGGATGTTGGAGCATCTGGGAGCAGCAGGCTGCTTGAACACAGTGTTCTAACAAGTGTGTGGGTGTGGAGAGGAGAAGAGGAGAAAAACTGGAACGGGCTACTGTAAGTCTTTTAAAGTAAGCTGTCAATGTCACGATCTTGGGATTTGGTTTTTGAGTTTGAGTCTTGCTTAATTCTCCTTTTTGTTCAATTTTAGTCCTGGGTTTACAAGGACTCCTGTTTTGTGTTTAACTTCATTTCCTGTTTTATTTTTGACAAAGTTTTCCTTGGATTGTCAGTCCCTTTGTCCAGCTCCTCATCTCCTCTTCTAATCATTCTGTTTGTTGTGTTTTTTTTATGTATTCTTTCTCTTATTTATTCCATTTTGTATTTGGGGTTTTTGTAATCTCACCAAATGTGACAGTAAAATATGTTAAGTTAAATTCAGAATCAGAGAAGGGGTTGGAAGAGGGATGCCAAAACCAGAGTTGTGTGATTTTGTGTTATTTACAAATGCTGCAAAGAAAAGCAGTGTAAACCAACGGGGATGTGCAGTTCCTTTAATGACCACTAGAGGTCAGCTCCAAAGGCGAGTCAATGCAGATTGGCTCACTTAAAGCGGCACTATGTAACTTTTCCACCTTAATATAATATTTCCAGAGTCATTGTGATGGTACATCAACTTCCAACAGGTTTAATGACACCTCTGTCATGGTCTGAGGGGTCTGTATTGCCTTCACTGGCACTATGTAACTTTGAGGAGCATGGTAGGAACCCTGCCACACTAAAAAAATAAAAAATGTTACTGCTTTGACTGCTTTACGGCATACGTCACTTCCCCCTCCTTCCCGATTCGCAGTCGAGACGAAAATGGGCGGGGCGTGGAGCTCAGAGCTCCGCAGAAGCTGGTAACCCGTTGCTGCGTTGTGGCTGCAGCAGCTCCACACAACAGACGTGGGGAAAAGATCGCTAATGGTTTAACTTTTCACCGCTTTCCTGCTTGGAGGCAGAACCACGGAGGCCAAGTATCTGATATAACAGAGTAAAAGAGTGAAAGAGTCGTTGGCTCGCTTGGATCGCGGCTGTACCGACCAAACACCTTCCACACAATAAACCACAAACACTCACACAAACCGGGTCGGATCAAAACACGGGTTTTATTCCCCACTTCGCCAGCTAAACGCAGTTGCTGGCAAGCTCTCTGCGGTGCAATTAACCCCAATCTTCAGATAAAACTAGTTTGTTGAGGAAAAAATATTAACTCTTATTTGTAGCTGCAGAGGAATGAAAATTATCTCACGCGGAAAACAAAAATATTGCTCACGCCTCGGAGCCTCTTCAGCATTATATAGCAGTCAAAAAAAAAGAAAAGAGAAGTAAGAGTAATACAAAACATGTACTGTATGTTGTACTATTACACAAATTTATTGAAACACATGGCGAGTCAAACATTTACCAAAGCAGCTGCCAAACACTCCTAAACAATGTAGCCGGAGAAGTGGGTTCTGCAGAACTGCGGCAGTAAATCCTTCTAAAGAGTGGAGCTCCGACGAGGAGCTCCATTCTTTAGTAGGGATTTCATATGAATCCAAACCGTTAATAATCATTATTTTCTCCATATACTGCTCCCTAGCTTCCTTGTTTAAGGTATCCCGGTAAATTCCAGTTCCTTTCCAGCAGTTTAACATCTTTTTTTTGCGTTCCGTCTGTTCACTTGGTGAAACAGAAAAGTCTGTCCCGTCTTCATTCGCTATCAAAACAAATGCATGCGACGGGACAGGATCTTTCCGGCAGTACGCGCTGGTGCTCATGGGAAACGTAGTGTTCTTTCTGGTAAAGCACTACCCCTTTTGTCCAAAAGATGCCGCCAAACTCAACAAAAGCTGAAAGTTACGTTGTGCTGCTTTAAAGGAGCATGAGACAAGAATAAGAAATGAGACTCATTAGCGCCACGACGACTGTCGGGGTTCCTGCAGCCAACAGCGAAGCCGGCACGGGAGCGCGTGTGTAATCTCATGTGATTTTCAAATCAAGCTCTAAATATGACTTACAATGTTATCTTACCTGGGGCCTCATTTGTAAAGCTTACGGAATTGTTACGTAATTGGGAATTAAAAGTTGCGTTCCGTATTGAACCAATACAGAACGCAGTTTATTCCGTATTTCACAATTGTCCCATGTCTGTCACACACGCACACACTAGTTAAGCCTAATTATGCCTAAATTATGGTTCCACGTTAAATCGACGCAGAGCCTACGCCGTAGGTTACGCGGCGACGCGCACTGTACGGTCCGCGTAACCTACGCCGTATGCTCTGCGTCGATTTAACTTGGAACCATAAATCAGCCTTGAGCAGCACTGAGGGGAGATGGGAGGGGAGGAGGGGTAGCAGGGCTCCCGTCCCGTCTTCGCACAGAGTGTCTTGATGATTTGTAATTACAGGCTGAGCCTACCGTTAGTTCTTAAACTGTAAAAAGTGGGGGGGACAAAAACATGAGTTTGAAAAGTGGAAATTGTGCCCTTGCGCCTCATGGCGTTTTATTTTCACTCGCTTTATTTAATACTATTTATATACTATTTATACTTTTACTGTGACCCCCAAATATTGTCGTTTTCCTGGCCTCCACCTCATCCACAACATCTCGTTCCCAGTCTCCGTGAAATTTAGTGGCACGGTGGCTCGAGACGTCTCATCATGCGTCTCATTCATCAACAGGCTGCAGGAAGCCACTGCGCATGCTCAGCAGGCTCATTCATATGCAAATACTACTTTGCATTGCCCATTTATGGTAAAAAGTGGGCGTGTAGAGGGCGGGATATGAGCAGAATTCAGCTGCGCAACCTTCCAGCTGGATTGTGATTTATAAAGCGAACATTGGGTGCAAGTGTGCGTGCACAGGGTTTTATAAATCCGTATTTTTTTTTGCGCCCGCCATTTTCGGCTTTTGGCTTTACGTGCACTTTTAGTATGAATCCTGCACACTCTTTTATTTTTTATAAATGAGGCCCCTGGTCAGTAGGAAATGAGCCATGCCTGTTTTCAGTCCCAA
This sequence comes from Cololabis saira, assembly GCF_033807715.1. Lineage (NCBI taxonomy): Eukaryota > Metazoa > Chordata > Actinopteri > Beloniformes > Belonidae > Cololabis > Cololabis saira. The sequence goes on along the minus strand of NC_084591.1, from coordinate 20,075,413 downwards.
TTCAAGTTGAAGCTGCATCCATGACTCAAATGTTTACTCGTGCGCCGCCGAGAACGCGCATGCAGCGTCATTTGACGTCACATTCGCAGGACAGCGCGGGAAATTCCGGTCCGGAATTGCAGCACATTTTGATACACTAGAGGGCTCATTCTTTTTGGTTTGGAACGCTTCTTCTGACATTATTACTAGAAAACTTAAAACGTATACGAATTTTTTTCATATAAGGTTAAAAAAAATAGCATATAAAGTGTAAACTAAAATATAGTTTATATATATATATATATATATATATATATATATATATATATATATATATATATATATATATATATATATATATATATATATATATATACATACACATATATACACACACAAGTTGGAGGACCCCTGCTGTAGATGCAGAGTAGAACAGGGTACCCCCGCCAGTGAGGCAGGGGGCGCTAGCGGGACACCAGCACAAAGCGCCACAAAGATGCAGAAGAAGAGCTCAGAGGTGGGCGGGGCGATGCTCCCGTCGAGCACAGCTAACCCCGAGCTAACTGCAGCTAACTGCAGCCTCTCTCCAGCAGAACAACATGGTCCACCTGGTGGGTTCCCTCCGCAGAGAGCTGGCCGACTCCCTGTCCGCCTGCAAGGTCCTGGTGGTGGGAGCGGGAGGCATCGGCTGCGAGCTGCTGAAGAACCTGGTTCTCACCGGCTTCAAGAACATCGAAGTGGTGAGTCCCGCGGTGCCGCCGCGGCTAGCGGCTCTTTGTGCGGCTGGCGGGCTCCGGCTAACGCCTGGCCTGGCGGGGACCCTCACACATGTGTCAGATAAAGGTCTACAGGGGCGTCTCAAGTCGGGTCTGCATCGTTTAATGTCGAAGGCAGAACATGTAGGTTAAGCAGGTGTAAATAGAAGCTTCAGTAATGTAACGGGGACATTTGGCGCCATTGGCGGGGCTAAGTTGTGCAGATGATTCTTTGTAATTGGGGGGAGACTGGGGGGATTCATTCATTACTCTGTCCAGCCTCCACTAACTTCCCCCAGTTGCTCTACTGGAAGGTTGTCTGCAGCACTTTAGTACACAGTAGCTGTGTTTACATTCCTGTTTAAGTCAGGTGTGCAGGTGTGAGTCCCTATGGCCGTTTTTACAATTAATGGCTGAGTTTGACACCGCAGTTGAATTGGTTTGATATTGGATATTATGAATTCAACACCCATAAAACTTGTGATACATACCACTGATTTTGGTCATATTGCTTGTGATGTGTTCATGGTCATCTAGACTATGTATCAAAAGAGAGTAATTATTATAAAATCATATTATGGGCTGATTTAATGAGGTTTAATGAATTCAACACCCATAAAACTTGTGATACATAACACAGATTGTTTTCATGACCAAAATCAGTGGTATGTATCACAAGTTTTATGGGTGTTGAATTCATTAAACCACATTAAATCAGCCCATATATATGATTTTTTTTAATAATTACTGCTTTGTGATATATAGTCTAGATGACCATGAACACATCACAAGTGGTTTGACCAAAATCAGTGGTATGTATCACAAGTTTTATGGGTGTTGAATTCATAATATCCAATATCCAATATCAAACCAATTCAACCGCGGTGAGTTTGACTATCCGGAATTAACATTGCAGATATCTACAACTGCATTTTGACTATAGTCGTAATTACATTGTGACTAGTCAGAATTTTCATTCAAGATATCTATAACGTCATTTCGCCTAGTCAAAACTCTAATTCAAGATATATCTGTAATTACATTTTGACTAGTCAAAAACTCTAATTCAAGATATGTTATTACATTTTAACTAGTCAAAACTCTAATTCGAGATATCTGTTATTACATTTTGACTAGTCAAAACTCTAATTCGAGATATCTGTTATTACATTTTGACTAGTCAAAACTCTAATTCAAGATATGTTATTACATTTTAACTAGTCAAAACTCTAATTCGAGATATCTGTTATTACATTTTGACTAGTCAAAACTCTAATTCAAGATATGTTATTACATTTTAACTAGTCAAAACTCTAATTCAAGATATCTGTAATTACATTTTGACCAGTCATAACTTTAATTCAAGATATCTGTAATTACATTTTGACTAGTCAAAACTGTAATTCAAGATATCTGTAATTAAGTTTTGACTAGACAGAATGCAAGTTAAAGATGTTTCCAATTTCAGATATCTCTCATTAAAATTCATTTCAACATATCTATAACTTGATTATAGATATCTACAATTAAATTATGACTATCCGTAATTCCAGTTTGAGATATCTACAACGTCATTTTGACTAGTCATAATTCCAGTTCAAGGTATCCACAACTTCGTTCTGACTAGTCAAAACTTAATTCAAGATATCTAAAGAGGACGATGTAGATATCTTGAATTGAGGCGAATTAAAGATATCTTGAACTGGAATTATGATGAGTCAGAATTAAATTGTAGATAATTGAAACTGGAATTACAGCTAGTCGTAATTCAGTTGCAGATATCTGTAATTCACATTGCGGATATCTGCAACTAAATTGTAGATATCTGTAATTAGAAAACCCAAACACATGAATGGCAAAAGTGACGTCACTTAACCTAGGCAGAATGACGTTGTGGATATCTGAAATGACAATTGTGGATAGGAAGAATGTAATTGTAGATATCTGAAATGCTCTTTTTGACTAGGAAGAATTGAATTGTAGATATCTGCAACACATATCCAGTCTAGCTGTTAAATATTAAAACGGCTTGCCATAAGTCCCAGATGGGATCCAGTAGTAATCATGAGGTGATGGAAAATTGTTCAGATTGACAATTGTAGTTCCACAGGAAGAAACAAAACAAGAACTTGCAGTGAAACATGACAGGCCACCCATTAAAATTACAAGTTAATGTGCTTAATAAAAGATCTAACATAGAATAGCTACAGGGAATGCACATAAAAAGATTATGGTCTTGACGTCAGCATTAGTATTCATAAATGACCACAGAAATTAAGTCACAGGTTCTTTGCTCAATAAAATTACACAGTTATTGTTTCTCCACCCTATAGACTAGAACTTCAATCAAATCAATTCGGTTTAAAACAAAAACAGAAAAAACCTTAATTGTTTAGGTTTTAGAGGCTACCACAAATCCAGTATACCAGTAAATGTAAAGTTTCAAAACAGGGTATTCTTAATGTATAGGCTTGTCTTGAATATTTTAGATACCATTTAATTAAAATGAAGTGATAAAACACTTATCCATCAGAAGCAGAGTTGCACAAAAAACATTGAAAATGTGTCAACAGCTTCAATATCAATATTGCAAAAACAAAGAAAATATTGCAATTAATTGATGCAAGTAATTGGTCTGTGCTGTAATGCATTTATGGTTTAAGTGTCAAGAATGTAATTGTAATAAAATTAAATAAAACCTCACTGCCCAAGATGGAGAGTTTGAATGTTAACTCACATGGAGAGTGTTGCGATGAAAGAAGGGAAAGAGACTTCAGTTTTCAATTATAATGTCATATATAACATGTTTTCTACTATTGCTTAGTCGTAATCAGGTATTAAAGGCCTGTTGTGTCTTTTAGTGGTCAAAGCAGCAGTATGAGATGCTGGCTAAATCTAGAAAAGTGCAGAGGTGTATAATCCAGGTGGCATGAAGTAAAAATCCAGTCCAGCAGTTGTTCCAACCAATCAGTAAACCAGCTCCTCTGCAGGTAGATGGTAGGTCGTTAGTGAAAACCCCTGTTCTAAATGTACAGGCTGATCCAGAAACATGGCAGGGTTTTTACTTTATGGCACCTGGATTATACACCTCCGGAAAGTGTGAATTTGTGGTAGTTTTTGTTGAATGAGGCTAAACTGGCGAGGAGAGATCAGGTCGCCTTGGCAACAATGTACCAATGTTTTACGTGAATGTAAGGTAAAATAAACAATAAAGGGGGTGTTTTTGATTTGAAAATAAAAACATTTGGTTGCCTTTAAAGTGTAACAACTAATTCTGCTTAACAGTTGTCTGTTATACCTCTCTTATACTGTAATAATTTAATAAAACATGCATACCTATTTCAAGAATTACATTTATAGACAATGGATAGGAAAATGCGTTTCACTCATTCTCTATACTTTATTTGATTTGTAATTTAGTGTTAAGTATTGAGAAGTGGTGATTGTAGAGCCAGTTACACTGAAAGTGCCTACAAGTACTCTATATTTTGACTTTGACTGAAAAGCACTATAGAAATAAAATTGAAAAGCACCAGACAAGGCCAGTAGCTGGCATTGACCTACAGTTCACATTTCAAGTTTGGTACGTTGGCTGCGATAAGTTGTCTCAAGGTAGTTATGGGTTTAATGCAACTTTTTTTTTTTTTTTTAATAATAGAAAGTTAAAAATCCCTTTCAGATTAATGACACGTCCTGTTTCATTTGAAATGGCAATGTTTGGCCTTACAGTCCATTTCTTTGCCTATAAAGGCTTCAGAAATTCAGTTGATCTGAATATCATTGATCATATTCCTTTGAGATGCCGCAGAAGATGGGTGTATTTAGATAAAGTTAATAAAAGGGTGCCGGTCAATTCTATTGAACAGTGGAAAAGTGATTGTTCTGGTTTAACTTTGCTTATTACATCAAAGTGGGTAAAGACGATCATGAGGGTTAAGCTCAATGAGTGCAACCATCTTGCAAGATGATTAGGTTTAATCGACAACGCTGTGATTATTTTTGATGTTGCAAACATATTCACACAATGTTTTCAGACATCTGCTGTCAAAATTAAAGACAGATTATCAGAATGAGAGCTTGTTAGATATGTAAAAAAAAAAGAAGTAATTTATACAGTGGAATATGATTTAGACAAGACAAGGTAGACAAACGTTCATTAGATTTGACCGCAGAACAGTTGTGTTTTGTTAAACATTGTGTTGTTTAAGTTGTCCTCTGAAATTATAGATTAATGCATTTTTACACTGGGAGGAAGCAAATTAATACTTGATATGATTGTACTGATATTAACCTTTTTAAGGGAAGCTTTTCACCGTGTTGAAAGTTGTCAGAAATAAGTTACACATTAATGTGACTTTAACAATCCTGTTGATTCCTGCAGATCGACTTGGACACTATTGATGTGAGCAACTTGAACCGTCAATTCCTCTTTCAGAAGAAGCATGTTGGCAAGTCCAAAGCACAGGTATGTAAACTTCATGTACTTCATCACTGGTTGAGGAGTCTTGTTTGTCCCCATATATGGCTCTCTTAAATTTGTTCACATTTGTCAGGTGGCCAAGGAGAGTGCTTTGCAGTTCTGTCCTAGTGCAAACATCACAGCCTACCATGACAGCGTCATGAAGTGAGTTTTCTTTTTCTTCATTAGTCTGAGATGCAGACTTAATCAGAAGTTCATGTAATGTAAAAGAGGAAAACCATATGCGACTAACTGATTCCGTTTGTGTATTTATTCCTTTTGTTTCTCCAAACAGCCCTGATTACAACGTGGAGTTCTTTAGAAAATTCATGCTGGTGATGAACGCTCTAGATAACAGAGGTATGCTGATTTCTCCTGGCTACTGACACATGTCCATTCGTCTAAACTGTTTTATAAGATGGAAATAAGCAATACATATTTTTTTTCCCAATAGCTGCCCGTAACCACGTGAACAGGATGTGTTTGGCAGCTGATATCCCTCTGATTGAGAGCGGCACTGCTGGGTATCTGGGACAAGTCACCGTTATCAAGAAGGTATGTCACGTACATTTTAGTCCACCGATCCTTTATTCTCTTGTGAAATCTTCAAGCTACGGATTTATATAATGTAAAACAATGGAAGAGCAGTGAAGATGTCACCTGACTTTTACCGCTTTTTAAGCCACTTGACCAAGGTGCTCCTCCTTTTTCATTAGTTTCTTCTCTACTTGTTTGGGACAGACATAACTCTACAACGATGGTTACAGTGCATGTGGTCTCCTGAGTTTTTCCTTGGCAGTTTGATCAGATATACCAGTACATTTTTGGAAGAAACTATGGAAATGACGCAGTACTGATATGAACTTAATGAGGGTTATATGAATTTAATAAGCTTATTTTCTTCCATTCACCATTTGCTCTCATCTCGGAGTCCTTTGAAAGGATGTGCTTGGACTTTTTCGGTTCAAAAGTGATTATTACATTATATGTGCTCCGTTGTGTTCAAATGTATTGTTTAGTTTGATTTAGTGATGCACCGATTGTTCGGTAACCGAAATTGTTCGGTAACCGAAATTGTTCGGCCGAAAATGGCAAAAAAACACTTTCGGTGTTCGGTGGAATAAGTGGGAAAAAAACCGAACAATTAATAACGGCGTTGTAATATAAATAGACTGGCCGCTCCGTAACTGTTGCGCACCACATAAATCGTTGGCCAACCAAAAACTAACCACATAAGAATTTAACTAACATTCACCAGCAGGTGGAACCAAAACAACATAAATCAATCTATTACAGGTGCGTTTAAATGAGGAAATCAAACAGCGAGGAGCGTGGAGTGAAGTGGTGCGGTGCAAACATGTCAGCAGTGTGGAAGTATTTTAGAGTGGCAAAGAATAATACAAGAATGGCTGTTCTGCTCAAATATCTAGAGGGGGCACATCTGCAAAGTCTTTCAGCACTACAAGTTTGATTTATCATTTGAAATGATAAAAAACCCTGAGCGCTTTAATGCATTTTTATTGTTTTAAGGCCTATGTTACAATGTTCAGTCAGTTAAGCCTAATGTAAGCTCAAAGATGGCAAAAAAAATATTTTGCTAATTTATTTATTTTAAGTTATTGTTCTTTGCTGGTAAAATTTCTGCTGGAATATTTAAGAAATGCTGGGAAATTAAAAGATGTTCAGTTTTTTTTATGTTCAACAAATGTTTTCTACCTTGTAATTTTGTAAAAGATTTTTTTCTTTTAAAAGCATGCCTAAATCAAATTTATTTGATTTATGCAATGGTGAAAAAATTGGCAAAATAAATGAAAAACTGCGAAGAACCATGTTCGGTATTGTTCGGTATTCGGCCAAGTGTTTATTATTATTTTCGGTTTCGGTTTCGGCCACAAATTTTCATTTCGGTGCATCACTAGTTTGATTCAATACTGGCACTATACTATTGGGGCCAGCCTAAAAAGATAAATGTATTAATGTTTATCCCTATTGCTTAGCCTCAGTCTTAACTGGTGCTTTCAGTGCAGAAGGCTGTAGAAAAACCAAATTACTTTCCAAGTTAGGTCAAGGCTCTGAACCAGTACTGGAACCACTTTGATGGAAAAGGCTTGTTTGTATCTTTTCTAATCTTTATCCATCCGTTGTGGCTCTTATCCTGCAGGGGATGACAGAGTGCTACGAATGCCAACCTAAGCCTTCCCAGAAGACCTTCCCAGGATGCACCATAAGAAATACGCCATCTGAGCCCATTCACTGCATTGTCTGGGCCAAGTATCTTTTCAAGTAAGCCCAATTTTTAATCGTAATTAAATGTAAAAATATTAATAAAAAAACTTGTTTTGATAAAATTAAATCTCTCTATTTTGATTTGTCCATGTCTTGAGCCAGTCCCTGTGTGTATTATTTCCTGGTGCTTTTGTTAGCAAACACTGAGTACAAGTGTCACTGCACACATTTAAACAGAATAAGCACTGGTGTGACATGTCTGAAGCAACATAAGCTAGATTGCACCTTTTTGGTGTCCATCTTACGGTGTTTGTTGCTTTTCAAGTCAGCTGTTTGGAGAAGAGGATGCAGATCAAGAGGTGTCGCCAGACACTGCAGACCCAGAAGCTGCATGTAAGTAAAACACAGCTTTATTTTTCCTCTCAGATGAACTTCTGTGTGTGAAAGTTGTTTTCTATAACAGGGAAACCAGAGGAGGCAGCAGCTCGTGCCACAGCCTCAGAGAAGGACGGTGACATCAAGAGAGTCTCCACCAAAGAATGGGCCCGCTCCACCGGATATGACCCAGTTAAACTCTTCAACAAGGTATCTCACAAGTCTGGGTTATGCTCTTTTACATGAAACATTTGAAACTTTTTTGAAACATTTTGAAACATTTGAAACTTAAAGAGGATACAGGGAATGGGACACTGTTAGAAGCCAGTGATACCAGCTACATGCCCGGTATTCTGTTGGACAGTAGTTTTGACAACGTTGTACCTCAGAGATCCTCAGGTAGACAGAAAAATCAGAATGATTCACAAATGTGCAGATGACGAGTCAAGGAGAGCTTGAAATGAAAAGAAAAAATGTGAAAAGCAGCAGTGAATCTGAGCAGAAGTGCAGGTTGGAGATCAATCTGAGCAAATTCAAATACACGCAGAGACTTTGTGAGTGCTAGGGCAAAGTTTTGAGTTCCTCAGATTGAAACTAATCAACACTGTTAAAATGAGAAGCTGGATTTAAGATGGCTAAATATATGGGGGTTATATATCAGTCAGAAATGTAAGTGGAGTTGAAATGAACAAAACCATCTGCTCCGTCTGATAATCTGGTGACAGTTCAATCACATCAGTTTGATGAGATGAAGACAGACAGACAGCGGGGGAACTTTGAGCAGTTTTACAGCTCTGCTTTGTCGCTAGATGTCAACAAGTTCACTCTTTACTGGTGTCTGTGCAGGCGTGCGTTTTTTTTCTTACAAATGCAAATCTTTTTATACACTTACACAACTTCTGTTCTGCACATGCACAAATTTAAATCAGGTCAGGCAGTTTTACAAATCTGCAAGTAGAAACTCAGTTCATTACTTTAGAAGCTCAAAGTGCATTATTTGGATCTTCCTGCTGGTTACAAATCGCTAAATGCAAAGCCAGTGTATTGGCAGGAAAATGTACTTGCTTATTTGTGCTTTTTTTAGATTGGTTTAGTAAGCATTTTATCTCTGGTGCGCTAAAAAGAATGTTTATGTGCTACCTTATTGGTCAAGTCTTAAATTGATGAATAGATATCTCTTTGCAGGCGTCTTATGTCACCTCTTTGAGAGAAGGATTCAGATGCTTTCCAGTAGAGGTTAAAATTTGATTAAGAACTGTCTTAACACAGACCGAAACCCCATTGACAAGCTTTGAGATGTGCTGCAGAAGATGTTATCGCATCACTCGGACAAAAGTATAAGCGGCTCTCTCGTATCTGGCAGCTGATGCAGAACCTCACTTACACAGTGACGTAGAAAATACTTGAAGAAACATACATTTATTTAATTTGTTGTGAATCCATTGTGGTCGGTGCTGCTTTTGCATATCATCAAGAGAAATCTGCATTAACGTGATCGATTGTGATTGGCTCTCCTTTTCAAGCTTTTCAAAGATGACATCATGTATCTCCTGACCATGGACAAGCTGTGGAAGAAGAGGAAAGCGCCCACACCTCTGGACTGGAAGCACCTGGAGAAAAATGGTAATTTATTTTTTGAATATAAACTGATATGTTTGGTGCATTGGTGCTCCACGCTCATCTACATGTTATAGCATGTTGTTTCCACTTGGGAGTGTGTTGTGGAAAAGACAGAAGTAGTAGACAAAGATCAACTTTGAGGTGGAGTGAGGCATTCTTTGCCCATTTTTGCCATTTTGCTTTATTAGATTAGATCTTTATTAGTCATTGTTACACAGTTGAAAAAAGCTATATAAATAAAGTTTGATTTGATTTAAACAACGAAATTAAAATGTGTTTATATAAAACATTCGGAGCTTGTCAGTTAGCTTTACAGACATTGCAGCAAACTATCATTCTACGCCACTTGAAAATGATGAAGAAATTGCCACGATACATTTTAAAAGGAACAAATCTACCAATCAAGTTTCTCACAGTCTTTGGGATGGAACTTGTAGTCAAAAATAATTGTAGGTGAATGTTGGGAGACATGGTGGAGGGGGGAGTGTGTGACAGAGCAGCTCTGCGTTGGGATGCAGGCGGGAAATTGAGGAGACTAGCTCAACACCTGACCTGATTCAGTTAGTGTGAAAAGGACTACAGATAGTAAGATAGATATTGATATGGATAGATGACCCCCCACCCCCCAGAATCCCTACAAAAAAGGTTTAAAAAAATTGCAGAGAGGGAAGAAAGATACAAATATTTTCAAGTCAGTCTCAAAGTTCACAAGAGGTTTGAAAACTGTTTAAATGTTCCTAAGACGGCATCACTGGGGGCAGGGCCAGGGATGATCCAGGGCAGGACGCTCACAAAGTCTTGTTCCAATTGTACCATTACTGTGCTGTCTTACTGTTGCGTCAAATACAGAAACATCTTTTGTAACATTTCAGAAGGATTATTACTTTAAAGAGTTAATTGCCACTAAAGATCAAAACCTGCTGTGTGTGTTTCTCTGGACTGTTTGTCACTTTTCTGTTTATCCATGTTGGTTGGTGTTTTCCAGTCCGCCCCCAGGAGAGCTCCGCCTCAGGTTTGAAGGACCAGCAGGTCCTGGGTGTCTGGGGCTACTGCCAGATGTTCCAGCACAGTGTGGAAACTCTCCGCTCACAGTTGAAGGAGATGGGCGACGGCGGGGAACTGGTCTGGGACAAGGTAAAGAGATTTCAGACAAGGCTCACAAATGGTTTAAGACAAAGAAGAAAGGCAGGAATTATGCTCACGAGATTAAAATTGTTTGCTTCATGACATCAAGCTTTGAATAATCTTGAGCAAAACTGATTTAAAAAAAACTTGATTTGGTCAGACGTTACTAAGTGCAACACTGTCCTCTGCTGGCTGACAGATACTTAAACCAAATGACAATTGATGCAGTAAAGATTACCGAGCAATATATCTTCAGTATATAAGAGTTGTCTTTTTTTTTTAAATGACAACATATGAAAAAAAGGAGATCTGGGGTTAAATTAAGTTTGGAAAAAACAGAGTTTGGACTGGACCGGGGCTTTTCCATGGGAAGCTTCAAAGCGCCAGTTTAATCCCGTCTCTCGTCTTCACATCAGGATGACTCACCAGCCATGGACTTTGTCACAGCAGCAGCCAACCTGCGTATGCACATCTTCAGCATGAACATGAAGAGCCGCTTCGATGTTAAATGTAAGTCAAGTGGCTTCCTTTCTGAACAAGCAGTCATCTAGAATTTTGTGTAATATTAACACACTGACACAAGTTCATTTTCATTTTCAGCAATGGCAGGAAACATCATCCCAGCTATTGCCACGACCAACGCTATTATTGCAGGACTTATCGTGCTGGAGGGGTTGAAGATTCTCTCTGGAGAGCTGGAGTCCTGTCGCACGGTAAATTCATCTGCCATCAAGTGTCCATAAGCAACTGATTTTAGTATTGCATTCTACATCATTTTGTATCAGATCTTGATTAGAGATCGATCGACCGGCTTTTGCAGATTTTGGGCCTGACCGTTGACCCTCACCTCTGTTTTTTAACTGATTCCGTTCTGGTCGGTTTTTCTCATGCATCATATGTACGACGGCACATTCTGCAATGAAAGCGATTCGCACACACTCAGCAGGAGTAACATGGAAACATTTTACCGAGTGAACCATAGAATGAAACACCATTGGACAGAATCCTTATTGTCACCCCATAGGTTTGTTAAAGAGTGGATTTCAAGCCTATTTTAATCTAGTAAAACAGCTGACTGGAACACGCCCACCGTATGTCAATTTCAATAGCTACCAGCTCCTTCAGCCAACCCCCCCGGAGAAGCTGCTTGTGCGCATTCACGGCAGAATATTTTATTTCAGATATCATTTTGGGGATGAAATCAGATTACCACTGCATGATTACTACAAACTGTCGATTGGTTCGTTAAGCCTTGTAGTTTTCGCCTTTTATACGCCAGTCAATAAAACAGTAGACATTTTAGAATTTAAACTCTACATGTTATCGGAGAATATTTAAGGGCCTTTTCCTTCTTTGTACCTTCTTTTTCCATGATGAAACAGGTCTAGTGAAGTTACTATATGTGGTTACTTGTCCTATAAGGGGTTAAAGTCATTCCAGTATGCTAGTGACACCTGTCAGAATTGGCACCATTCCTAAATGTTGTTTTGTGGCATCTTATCTCCCCTTTTAGATCTTCTTGAACAAGTGTCCTAACCTCAGGAAGAAGCTGCTGGTCCCATGCATCCTGGACCCGCCCAGTGCCAACTGCTATGTCTGTGTCAGCAAACCCGAAGTCACCGTCAAACTCAACGTACAGAAAACCACAGTCCTTTCGCTGCAGGACAGAGTAAGTCATCTGTACACAGTAGCATTTCAGCCACCGTCCAAGGAGTAGAGGTTATTGTGACAGGATTGTGAAAGTTCCCCTGTGTGACAGAGTGTTTTTACTATTTTGAGGCATGTTGGACACTTTTTGTGTTTCTGCTCAGATCCTGAAGGAGAGGTTTGGAATGGTGGCTCCAGATGTTCAGATAGAGGATGGTAAAGGAACCATCCTCATCTCCTCTGAAGAAGGAGAGACGGATGGTAAGGAGGAATGGAAACATTACATTTAAAATCTGTGTTAAAATGTTTGTATTTTATCTTTTCACGGTAGTTGGATAAGATATTTTGAACTTTAGATTTGTGGCTGCGTAAAGATGAACACTATGGAATACTGTTTCATTCAAATTTAAATCAATAAATACAGAAATTAATAAAAAGGCCACTATAGGACACTATAATTCAAATACATTTAAAAAAATATTGTTTAAATGACTTTGTTTCATGACAAGTTATTTCATAATGATCTATTTATTTTCATATTGGTACATTTTTTTTTATTAGAGACTTTTATCTTGTAATCCAACATTGACACTTATTTTGCATTTCCACTTTTATTTGAGGGCTCTTCAGTTCATGTTCTTGTATTCAAATAAACGGGCGTGGTTTTGTATGTGGGTGTGGCCAGTCTTGAATTTCAGCGGATCTTAATGAGGGACAGGAAAGCCGGAAGTAAAAAAAAAAAAAAAAAAAACGGGTTAAAAACATCAACGAAGAGGAAGAACAAAACTTCAGAATACTTCAAAATATCTGAGACTAAAAGCAGCTCAGAAGAATGATACATGCTCTCACATTTGAGTCTCCTAAAGTTTTCAATAATACCTGAAAAAAGTTGCTAGATTTGCTGGTAACCGCCTTTTGGAAACAAACAAGCAGACATTAAGGTGCCCCGGGGGTCTGAAAACGCGAAATATAGCGACAAGGTGGTCCACAACGTTGTCGAGTTGCATTTAATAAACAACTCTAGAGACTCTCTCTTCAGAGTTACTTTGTTGACATTTTAGAAAAACTGATGCTGTTATTGTTTTTAAGCTTGTGGTGTCTCAGAGGTTCAAAACCATGAATAAGAGAAGGATTCTTCTCACATTTACTCTGCACATCTTTCTCTCAACAGCCAACAACGACAAATTTATTGGCGACTTTGGGATCCGTAACGGCAGCCGTCTCCAAGCTGACGACTTCCTACAAGACTACACACTCCTCATTAATGTCCTGCACACGTATGTTCACACCAGCTACATGAATATAATGCACACAAATCGAACAATATTTAATGTCTTCCCACTTATGATCAACTTCTAAATAGAACTATTGTGTTGATCTGTCCTGATTGGCAGTGAGGCGCTAGAGCGGGATGTGGAGTTTGAAGTTGTGGGTGAGGCCCCAGACAAAGCTCCAGCCCCTCAGACTAACCAGGAGGAAGCTAACAGTATCACTAACGGCAACAAAGACTCCGCCCAGCCATCCACGTCCTCGAAAGGTCAGCAGCACTTTGGTCTTTCATTAATGAAGTACGAGTGTACGTCATGTAATAATTCCAACATGTGACAAGCAAACATTAAATTAAAGTTCCTGCAGGTAAAAGGGATAGACTTGAACAAAACAGAATTCAAACTTAAGCTTTTCCAGTCCTAATATGACCTCAAATTTCTAACATTCTTCTGTGAAAAAAGGTGAATGAACTTTGAAGCTTTTGTTACATCTTTAGGAGAAATAATTGTTCCCAAATCTATGATCTACGATGATGCAACAATCAATAATTGCAGTTGAAATGAAAAAGAAACTTTGGAGAAGCAGTTTCTTGTGTTTATCTCAACTTCTGCTGGTGGATTTTTAATTTTTTATCTTGGACTGTTTGTTTCAAATCCCTGAAGTCATTTCAGTGGGATTTTACCGTTTGCTCCTGATTGTTCTATGTCAACTCTCCATTCCTTCTTTGGATCCATTCCCTGATAGTTTTTACTCTTGTCGGGAACTATTTTCTGACTATAAAGTACATTCCACCTTTTGGACCTAAACATCTACATTATCTTCAAGCATTTTTTTCAGGTTTAAGATTTCAGATTCTGTTTTTGAAGGAACAAATTCACTGGAAAACCGCTGAAAAACTGGACCACGTCAGCTCCACATGCTCAGGGTGTCTATCTAAATGCGACTTAAATGTGCAAGCGGGCATGGCTCATGACCAGATAGCTCCCCATTACGATGAGTGGTAGCTATGGGAGGCTTAAGTCTAAAACAAATCAGTGTAGCTTGTTATGAACAGCACTGATTTCAGGCTGTGCCAAATTTGGAAAAGGAGATTGCAGGAAGTTGAAATAACAATGAAATTAGGCAAATGTTTACGCTCATGTATGGGATGAAAATTGAATCAGCACATTTGCAAACTCTACATTTTGGTGACCAGTTTGAATATGGAAACCAACATTTTTGTCTTTCAGTCTAGTGGTGTGTACATTTTTCCAAAAGACAGCGTCTTTACTAGAATAATTTTTGTTCCTGACTTGTACATTTTGGCCCCAACAGCTGTGAAGTTGCCTTCAGTTTATATTTTTATTTTTGCATAAAACTTACTGCACTCAAGCAAATTTTGCTGTCAACTGAAATTTACAGTTTGTCAAAAGTGACTTTACATAGCTGTTGGAATTTTTGCATGAAGATCGCAGGGATTATCCAACCCTAAATGTGTGAGCTGTCACTAAGGGAAGTTCCAACTGTCACACCTGGCAAAGGTTGAAAGTCTTGGAACCTAACCTGAGTTTTATAGTTTTTTTTTTTTTTTATCTTTTATTTAAAACAAACAACTTTCCCATCCAACATAATATTCTCTTTTATATTTAATTCTGCTTCAAATATATCACATGCACACCGATTTTACAGATGGCAATCCAATTACATTCATAATCTTTCAGTAACTAAAGGGATTAAAATGCTACTTTTCTTCTGTTTGATTGAATCTGCTTCTTCTTTTCCTCATCAGCTCCAGCAGAAGACGATGACGTCATGTTGGTGGACTCTGATGAGGAGGAAAGCGGGTCGTCCAGCTCTGCGGCAGTGGTGATTGGGTCCAAGAGGAAGCACGCAGACACAGAGACTGGCGAGACTTCCACCAAGCGCCTGCGGACGGACCCGTCCAGCGCAGATGCTACAGCCGCTGACAATGATGACGATGACATAATCGCTCTGGACTAAAACCCCTTTTGGTCTCTTTTTCAAAGACTATTTTGAATTCTGGTTATTTGAGTCCAGACAGACAGTAGGTTTAAATAAAACACCTCTTTGATGAAGAAGAATTTACTCCCTTGGTTCATCTGTTGTCATCTCCCTTCCCCCATCAAATGTATTTGTGTTTTCATACACACTTTCAGATATGATGCTGTAAATAGATTCTACATTTGAAAAAAAAAAAAAAAAAAACTTCAACTCCTTTTTTTTTTTTTATTCGTTTATGACCCTGAAATACTTCTCTTGTTGGCTTAAAAAGTGCTTCTTTTTTTTGTATTTTTTATAAACGTACTGTATTTCTCATACTACACCAGTAAGAGTGTCTACATGCTTTCAGAAGAATAACATTTGAGAACCAAAAGATTTTGTCATGTTGGAGCGTGGAAGTTCTTGTAAAGGAGGTGGAGAGAAGCCGGGGCCTGCAGCTTGTGCTACTTCAGCCTGACTTGCCTGCATGTGAATGTTTTTCATCTGTGGTGGGCTCTGTGTCATACAGAGGCACTGATGGGGTGCCACCAAAGTTTCTGTGCCACAGAGTTAGTTTGCTACCTCTTTCCGGAAGCATCTTTTTTTTGCATAAATCTTTAACCATACTGTCTGCTCTGTGGCTTCCTGTAAAGCTGCACTGACGGCACTGTGTCGTTCAGAAAGCGTTGACTGGGCTTAAGTAGTTTAGACCCATGCTGCTAAACTTTAAAGCAGCACAAAGCAACTTCTAGATTAAAAAAAAAAAAAAAAAAAATGTTTTTGGTCTACTGGCTCCACATCTCTCATGCTCCATCTCTTCCTCAGTCTCTTTTTCTATTGTCCTTATTTTAATTCACCCCCGCCGTGATGTCCGTTGTAGCTCTGTGAGCTGGTTTCATCGTTGCCGGTGTGATTAAATTTCTGTGAACCAACTAGCAGTTGTCAAAAGGGACAAATCAGGACGGGAGTCCAAAGTTACTTTGGCTGTTTTCTGTTCAAAGTGAGGCCAGAGGACGGCAGTTGCCAGGTGACACTTCCTAAAAGCCAGCAAAAAGTCCTTGAATTAAAATTGTAACTGATACTTTGTGCTGCTTCAAATGTTCTTTGGTGACTTTTAGTATGACTGTTCTGTTTGAGCAAAAATGTCTGTTTAAAAAAAAAAAAAAAAAACAAACAGTCCCACAGGTGGCCAACGGTTTAAATTGATTAGTTCAGATTGATCGAGTTTATGTGCTTGAATAACAGAGGAGTCCCTGGCACCAAGTGGGGCAGCTGAGCTCCTGGCAGCTTAAGTCCCAGTATTTGTCCATAATTGTCATTCTGACTTGAAAGATTTTGGACCAATTAGATGAAGACAATAAATTGAACCATTTCAGAGGATTCTTGTTTTGATTAATTGATTTTGGTGTTTTAGAGCCTATAATTTGAGCCCCTTTCCCTGAGATGAGGCTTAAATTAGCATCCCATAAATATGGGTATTGGGGATTTTATACTTGTAATTGGTTATGTTGTTGCAGTTCATTAAGAAGAAACATGGTTGCTTAGGAGCTTATCTGACACATCTGTCTCAGCGTATTTTGTATGTGTCTGCTTGAGTGTGTCAAATGACAAATGTCTGCAACCATCGTCAGCGCTGTAGCGCACCATCACAGCTTGGGTGGGGTGTTTTTATGGTAGTCTTTGGGGACTGAGGTGAGGAAATGAATTCAAATGTTCTGAGTATGAATGTTGTATATGTACAGTGTTTGGAATAAGGATAGTTTTATTCTTTACAATTTTAAAGTTGTAATAAAAGCATTTCACATGATTGAAGTAAATAGTTGAAATGTAAGGACTTGAAATGAAGCGGTTTTTATACTTGTATATACACTGTACAAACTCTGGAAGAGGAAGATTTGCAAGCTTTTTATTTATTTGAAACTCATATAACAATATTTTTTTAAATGACGGGGTAAGGGTAAATCAATTGAGAACCCACAGTGGTCCCAGGTTATCACAGGGCCACACAAAAACGTGCACTCATTCCTTTTGTGCACTGAAGCCTGCATTGCATGTTTTAGACTGGAAGGACATTACGCTCCCTGGAGAAACTACTCAAAGATGCAAACTACATACAAAAAAAAAATGTTTGTTGACTTTGAGTCATGGTGGGCTTCACACAAGATAATGGGAAAAGCTGTGTCATATCAAAATACGACATTTCTAAAAAAAAAAAAGTAAGACTTTAGGCATTCAAAATTTGTGGAAAGTGAGAATCAGTGTTGGAGGTCCATCCATCCATGTATTTTTATCAACTTATTCTTGTTTAAGGTCACAGGTCTGCTGGAGCCCATCCCGGCTCTTCAGACAAATGTTAGGAGTACATCATGAACACATTGTGGCATGCAAACACTGAACACACTCAATCAGATATTTAATTTTTCATAAACACACAAAAAAACATAATCCATACACTAAATTAAATTCTATAACACCCGAGTTCAGAATAATTCAATTCCAGCATGGACCCAGTATTAGCTATTTACAATGCTAATTTCTGTCACAAATTACAGCCAGACTATGATTGTAAACTTTAAATAAGGCACAGAGCTGGATCCAATTTTCCAAAAGGCACAGCCACCTCAGTGCAGCTTGGGCAAAGAAATTGAATTAAAAATACAATTCTTTGCTCGATTGAGGTTTTAAAATAAAATCTGGCCACATGTGGCAATCATGTGGATTTGAATCAACTAAGATTAATAGAAGTGAGTCAGGTGTATTCAATTGAAATGACTTTTACTACAAATGGAAATTGATAACAGGTACATAACATATATATATATATATATATATATATATATATATATATATATATATATATATTATATATACACACACACATTTTCGTTGAGACTTACTTGCAAATATAATTATCATCCACAAATACACTTTGGTATAAGATGTGAATGTTAAAGGCCATTAATTGAAGAGTCTAAAGTTTTAAAATAGTGTATGTGGAGCAACATTCATGTAACTGCACTTCCCCTTCCAGCTCTGAATTGGAACCTAAGCACACTGTAAATGTGGAGTTGAAGTTATTTTATGCCTGAATGATCAGATGAGATGAGACGGGGAAGGTGACGTCACGCTGCGTTGACTTTAGGATGTTGCCATGGCAACCTCTAAAATACAGTACAGACCAAAAGTTTGGACACCCTTTCTCATTCAAACAAATGAGGAAGTGTGTCCAAACTTTTGGTCTGTACTGTATATTCATGTGCTAAAACATAAGCATCCACCAAAGTTTAGATTAAAATAACATTTTAATGAGAAATTTGGTAAAAAAAAAAAAAATCATCATTTCAAATGTCATTCAGTTTCCCGGAGTAAAGCTAAAAAGTATGGAAAAACATTTAAATCCAAAATGATGGAAAAAAAATGACAAACTTATTTCTTTCTTTCTTATAGCTTTGAATAAATATCTGACTTCTTGGTCTCATACGAGGTAAAAATTTAATAAATACAATATTAAACTTTTGAGATAGTCAGACTTATGACGAAGTTAAAGGAAGGGAAGGGAGGTGGAGTGGCGGTCAGTGTGGTGCAGGGAGAACAATCTGCTCCTCAACACCTCAAAGACCAAAGAGCTGATAATAGACTATAGGGAGGAAACACCGGACCTGACACCACTAACCATGTGTGGAGAGGGTAGCTGATTCCCGTTTCCTGGGGTCCATATTGAGCAGGGCCTCACATGGAACCTGAACACCTTTGGGCTGACAAAAAAAGGCCAAGCAAAGACTTCCTGAGGATCCTCAGGAGGACTTACCGCTGTATTAAAAAAGAAAAACAGATCACAAAGGAGACTTCTCCCCCTGGACTCTCTCTGTTGCCCTCAGGTAGACGGTACAGAGCAATAAAAACAACAACAACCCGGTTCAGAGACAGTTTTTATCCTACAGCTGTAACAAAACTCAATCTACTCAAAATAAACTGTAATTGATATGAGGGATTTTGTGCTATTGATAATTATTTATTTGTTTTAATCAGTTATTTGTCTTATTTGATGTTGTGTGTAAATGTTTTATATACTATAGTATGTATCTATTTATTTTTAGCACTGACTGATGGCTCTTTTAATTTCGTTGTTATATAACGATGACAATAAAGATCTGATCTGATCTAATCTTTTTGTAATTGCAGACTCCCCCACAATAAAATGTTGGTGAGGTGGAGGAGGATGGGGTTTTCTGTAACCTGCAGAGGAGCTGCAGCCCGGACCAGGAGGAACGAGGACATCCACAGCTACAAACCTGGAGGAAGACTCCAGTGGTCAGCAGGACGTCTCATCGGTGGATCTCTCTCATGAGACGGGGGAAGCTGGTGAACCAGGACCAAAACACTCACCCGGAGGAGAGGTCTGGTGATTCGTGACTCATGAAGCTCATGTTGTCCTCTGGGGCAACGGTTCACTCCGGTCTTTCAGGACCACAGAAATCCAACCACCACCTCCTGGCTGATGAGCCTCATCGCCTGCCCCAACAGGGTTGCAGATTCCACCCTGATTTACAGTTCTCAAAGGGAACCATGTGGGCGTGCACTTGTTTAAAGTTCAGCATTTATGTAGTTTGAGCCCCTGCTCCGTTTATTACCTTATTATCAGTTTGGACCCAAGCTGGAGTGCATTTGTAACCCTTTTAAGAAGGAAAGAGAATAATAAAGGGAATGGGATTTAATCTCAAAGACCAGGAAAACAGAAGTTCTAAGATCGACTATGGAGCCCAGGATTGATCAAATGATTACACAGAAACGAGACAAACATAGTAATCTCTTTAAGAAATAATAATGCTTCCCTGTTTATTGCAGGATGGGAATAATGATGAATATAACACATTAATTGCACAAAATATCACAATTCTTGGGTAAGTATGGAAAATAAAAAATAAAATAAAGTTGGCAGCCGCATGATTTCTTATCATTCAGTTTATAGTTTAGTTTGTCTCTCTCGGTCACTCTTTCCAGTGAGGAATTAGTCCCACTACACTGTTAAGTGAGTGGTGTGTGTAAGTGTAACCGTGTAAAAGGATTCAGGTTCTGGGACGTCGTATCTCTAAGTATCCTCCGGGGTCTGGCTCGCCATCAAACTTCGACTGGCTCCAATATCCAGGTAGGTCAAACTCTCAACGGGTCCATAAAAAAAACCTGACCTACAATAAGTAGGATCAGAACACTCATTTTAATAATCTCAATCCCAAGTATGAATTATATAACAGAAAATAAAGTTAACCCAAAGCAATATAGAATAATTGCTTTAACTGAATTACTGTTGCAGTGTAATATTACAAGTGATAAAATAAGTAAATGTCATTAAATGTTAATTAATGTCATTAAAATCAACAGTATCGAATATTCTGTACTCTGCATAGTAATTTGCACATAAACAACATAAATCATCGAGAAATAAACATATAATGTGCAGTTAGTAAAATATGGCTGTATATGCTTATAATGCACAAATGAAGTGCTTAACATACACATAACATATTACAACAGTGTAACAAGTAAAACAAAAGTGCAAATAAACGTATAGGACCTTTAAAATGTTTAAAAGATTGGCTCAGTGCGTCACCACTTGTGTATAATAAGCAGATATAACATCTGTCACCATTTCATGAACTTTGACCTATGCAGCGTTAAACAAGAACCATGCAGATCTCAGAAGTAGTGCCGTCAGATTCGCTTTGCTGTTATTTCACCTTAAGAACGTCTTCACTGGTTAAGAAAAAAAACAACATTTGGTTTGCTAATGAAGGAGGAAACCAGTGTGCATGCAGACATGACATCAGAGATGAAGGACTGGTGGGTCGTCTGAGTCCATGAAGTGGAAGAAAAAGAGGAGAAGAAAAGAGAAATACAACCTAGAAACACATTCAAACTAACAGTTAACAACAATTACAACACAGATTATTTCTACTGACATAGAAGATGATAGTAACATGAAAATGTTCCAGGTGAAACTACAAAAGAATGACTTCCACCTCCAAAAGAGGAAATAACAAAAAAACATCAACTTATAGAACAAAAACGAAGAAAAGAAGATCAATAAAAATTGAGATGAAAACATGAAGAGGAAACACGTCTACTTGAGTTTACAGAACTCAGCTGAGTCTCCAGGACGGGACAACGTAAAAAGTCCTAAGAGGGGGTAACTAAACCCGACTCCAGCGTAGAGCGGCTGAGTGAAGGTGGTCTGGACTCTGTGGAGGAGGGTCATGGTTTCAGAGACGCTGTAGAAGGACAGAACACCTGCTCTGTGATCCAGGTAAACTCCTATTCTGGAGGCCTGAGGACCATAGATGGTGGTGTCGATGTAGTTGTGCCAAAATACATATCTGTCTGAGTAACAACATAGTGACCAAGATTGGTCATTAATTCCAAAGAGACTTCCCCCCCACCACCACCACCCTGATCTGCTGATATTCTTGTATGAAACTGCTACAAAAACTACACCTGCTTTCTTCTCCACCTCCCAGTAATGACGTCCAATCAGACTCTCTCTACTCAGGACCTGAGGAGTCTTAGTGAATCTGTATGGATGACCATAATAAGACTGAAGTTTCTCCATAAAAGTCACCTTTCTGTTCTCCTTTAACAGTAACAGCTGTCTGTTTACTGTGTTTGGATCCAGAGTGATTTCACATGAATACTTCAAGAATCCAGCTCTGCTCTTTGGTTCTGGTTCTGGTTCTGGTTCTGGTTCTGGTTGTGGCAGTAAAACATCCACCTCAGTGATGGCCAGTGAGACGTTTGTCCACATGTCCTGTAGTTGACCTCTGACCTCTGACACAGCTGCTGTCACATCCTGAAAGTACCTGAGAGGACGGATGCTGATGCTGGAGGACTGTGTGGACTCACTGAGTGGTGACAGTGAGGGGTAGTTGTGGAGAAACTGGTTGTGGTCCTCGGTGTCTCTGAGCTGCTTCATCTCAGCGTCTCTCCTCTTCAGGTCAGTGATCTCCTGCTGCAGCTTCTCCTCCAGCTCTCTGACTCGACTCACTTCAGTTTCCTGCTGGGATCTGATCTCCTGCTTCAAATCAGAGCTTCTTTTCTGGAGGAGAGAGATCAGCTCAGTGAAGATCTCCTCACTGTCCTCCACTGTTTCATCAGCAGACTGATTGATGGCCTTCACCTCCTGCTGAAGCAGCTTCACATCTTTCTCTCTGTCCTGGATCTCCCGCTGGATTCGTTGTCGACTCACCTCCATCTCCTTCTGCCTCTCAGCCCTTTCTGCTGCAGCTGAGACTGTGTCGTGGCCTTTATGTTCATCCACAGAGCAGATATAACAGATACACTTCTGATCAGTACGACAGAACATCTTCATCACCTCACCATGACGGGGGCAGATGTTGTCCTGCAGGGTCTTGGAGGGATCCACCAGCTTGTGTTTCTTGAATGTAGATGAATCATGATGAGGTTGAAGGTGTTTCTCGCAGTAAGAGGCCAGACAGACTAAACAGGACTTGACAGCTTTCAGTTTTCTTCCAGAGCAGAAATCACAGGCCACATCTTCAGGTCCAGCATAGAAGTGATCAGCAGGAGCAACTTGGAGTCCGGTCTTCTTCATCTCCTCCAGTAAAGCTGCTAACATGGTGTTTTTCACCAGCGCAGGCCTCGGGGTGAATGTCTCTCTACACTGAGGACAGCTGGGGAGTTTCTTCTCTCCTTCATCCCAGTAGGATTTAATACACTTCATACAGTAACTGTGTCCACAGGGAATAGCCACTGGATCCTTTAAAACCTCCAAACAGATGGAACAAGGAAAGGTTTCCTGGTACAGCAGATCTCCTTTCCGTGCCATTTCTCCTCTCGGTAACTGAGACTGAGACAGGTTCACTTCCTCAAAGCTGACACCAGTCTGAGAACTGGTCCGACTGGATCTGCTGGTCTGAGAGCAGGAAGAAGAGGGAGGTTCATCAGCACCAGATTCCAGGAAGAGGACGAACTCTGGATTTAACCCTTTTATATCAGACTCCAGTTTACAAGGAAACCTCTTTTTACCTCAACTTGTATTTATTCCCAAATAAAAACACAAAAATTTAATTAGGTTTCATTTTAGACGGATGGATTATTTTATAGTTTATAATTCTTATAAATTTCACATGAACAGAGACTTCATGTAGCATTTACAGATGAAACCAGATGAACGTTCACATGAAAGTCATTTGTTCAGACTGAAACAAGCAGGACTCTGATGCATCTCACTTTTATTCCTGAGTGAAGCTGTGTTCAGGACTTCAGGACTGGTTCTTCTCTTGACATGTTTCCACGGAGTTTATTTCCCCAGTGAAGTTTGATGGAGGGAGACTAATGCAGGAGAGACGTGGTCTCTCTTGCTGATTCCAGTCAGCATTCATGCTGCTGCATTTTGGATCAGCTGCAGAGGATATTCATGAATTACGTGGACGTCCTGCTAATAATACGTGACAGTAATCTGGTCTACAGGATACAAACGTGTGAACTAGTTTTTCAGCATTACATTTTGCGTCCAAGTCACTGACTTTCAAGATTCTGGCCGTCACACCAAAAACATGGCAGACATTTCTCATTTTTTAGTTAAACAAATCAATATTTTGAGTAAGTTTCTGCATAAAACTGCGTTTTGATTAAATTTCTAGCGAGAAATATATATTTTACTTTCATAATATTCACTCAGTGAATGTACATAATCACACGCTTCCTCGTTGTTGGGAAGTTGTTTCAGATCTCGCAAGAATAATGTGAAATCGCAACGTTTCAATAATGTGAAATTGCAACATTTTGGTGCTGGGATACGTGGTCGTGATATATACACAGATTATTACATTATTATGGTAAAAGGCTTACACTTATATAGCGCTTTCCAGCTGTACTCCTACAGCTGCAAAGCGCTTTACACTGTAGACTGTAGCTGCCACACAACGGCGCTGGCCTGAGAACCGGGAGCAGCTAGGATTATTACATTATTATTATTATTTATATGGGGAACGTTTGACACAAGAAATTCCCTCTGGGAGCCCCCTCTACGTCATAGTGACGAGGGGGATCCTGGACACGTGACAGATGCTGTCCATGATCACCTGACCTGTCCACGATCCCCTGACCTGTCCACGATCACCTGACCTGTCCATGGTTACAATAAAGTACTGAAGCAACCCAAGATCAGACTCAAGGTACGTTCTCCACCCATACTCTGAACCACTTGAAGAGGTGCTCTGGCAGGCCCTCTGGTATGAATTTAGTGACTCCACCCCGAAACCAGTGTTTCTAGTAAGAACAGTGTTTCCTACCCTTCAATCCCTGTTGAGATTCTTCCTGAGCCTTTTCATGTAGCTGTAATAATGACCTTGGTACTAATTCCTGTCAAAACCTAATTGTGCTTAAATGTTGCAGTGGCATCAACCCAAACATAAAACTACAAGTGGATATTCCAACTATTGATATAGAGTAGGTCATATTTGGGGTAATCTCAGGGACATATCAGGGACATCTCAGCCTAGTTGTAGCTGAGAAGAGCATACAGGTACAAGGGAATCTATAGTAGAAAAACAAGTTATTGGTCGAAATTTGAATTATATAAGAAATGTTATTAATATAGAATGGAGATGCAAGGATTAATCGACTAATCAATGACTAATTTACTATTGAATTAATCGCCGACTATTTCAATAATCGATTAATTGTTTTTAGTCTTTTATTTTAAGAATAAAAAGTCCTAATTCTCCGATTGCAGCTTCTTAATATGGTTTCTCTCGTCTATGACAGTTAATTGAATATCTTGTGATTGTGGATGTATTTTTGGGCTTTGAGGAACAGCAGCAAAGTTGATTAAAATCTTTCTTGTCTTTATATTATTCACAAGTTATCTTTTTAAGTTGAGTCAACTTTAGTAGTACCATAGTAAATAGTCAAATAGTAAATGAGCTTTGTAGTATTATGGCGCTTTTCCACTAGCACCTACTCAGCCCGACTCGGCTCGGCGTGGCTCGTCCCGGCTCCACCCGTTTTGTCCTTGTTTGTTTTTCCACAGCCAGGTGAGAAGTGGGCGGGTTGGGGTGATCAGCGCCGACACAAACAAAGGTGTTGCGCAATCGTGTACGTCACAGCAGCTTCCCCCCAACCTGCCCACTTCTCACCTGGCTGTGGAAAAACAAATGGGGACAAAACGGGTGGAGCCGCGACGAGCCGCGCCGAGCCGTGTCAGGCTGATTAGGTACTAGTGCAAAGGGGCCATTACAACCTCGGCAGAATGGTTACAGAAAAAGTATCTGCTTGGCGCGGCTCTACCCGTCTCAGCCCGTAGTGGAAAAACGCAATCGAATATGTTTTTAGATGCATCTTTAAAACGGAAATTAGTTTATATTCCAATTCTTAAAGTATTGACAGAGCTGTTAAATCGTAATGATATGTTAGATAAAATCTTGGAGACAGAGAGGAATGAAGCAGTTGAGCATTTGACTCAGTAAAAACATACAGAGACGGTCGATATTACAAAGACAATATTTTGTTTTCGTCCAAAGCTCTAAGGATTGCTCTGGGACTGTATAAAGATGACTTTGAACTTTGCAACTGTCGAGCCACATTGTCACGGGAAGCCGACACCTATATATATATATATATATATATATATATATATATATATATATATATATATATATATATATATATATATATATATATATATATATATATATATATATATATATATATATATATATCAAAGAACAGCAGCAAACAAAAACAAATAAATATTAACCTTTGTAGCTTTGACAGATTGCTCTACAAATCTTTTTTTTGTAAATTGAAAATGAGCTGCACATTTGTAAATCTAGGTTAGGGTCATTCCATAATTTAAGTCCCACAACAGATATACATCTCCTTTTAGTCTCTTTCGTAGCTTTTTGTACAACAAATTATATTTTGACTCATGTATTGAGAAAAACCATACACAGACAGGGGGTAACTTTAATGTAACTTTATACATTATTTGCATTATTTTATAATAAACCAAATAATACAATTTCATAACATGGGATTTTATAAACAATTGATTTTTATGTTCATAATATCCCACCCTATTAATAATACGTATGACTCATTTTTGTAAGAGGACTATAGCATTTACTGTTGTCTTATACGTCGAGACCCAAACTCCCACACAATACGATTTATAAACAGAGGTGTCAAGTAACGAAGTACAAATACTTTGTTACCTTACTTAAGTAGAAATGTTGGTTATCTATACTTCACTGGAGTAATTATTTTTCAGACGACTTTTTACTTTTACTCCTTACATTTTCACGCAATTATCTGTACTTTTTACTCCTTACATTTTAAAGGTATTGTGACATCATTTTTAACATGCTTTTAACACTATTAAAAGTCTTGGCCAACATCCCTCAAATGTGTCTAAAAGAGTGTAACAAGAAAAACTTCACTCTAGTACTCTTTTCCTGGCTTTTTATTACAGTGTTTTTTTGCGCCGTGAAAAATGCTTCCTTTCCCCCCTTTCCTGTCAATCATTGCTCCGCTCCTCCTCCAAACCTCCTCCTCCTCCAGCCATACGCTCACAGCAGCGTCGGAGAGTTAAGCCGAGAGCGACAGGCGAAGCATGCACGGAAAAGCAGCAGGGCGAACCACAGCAAACAATCATAAAAATAAAGGCATGCAAGCAGCACTGTCCCCTTATCTTAAGTCCAGTCAGTGGCCGCGGGTCTTCTTAGCAGTTTTCCTCCGGTGATTAGAACAAAAGACGCTCTAAACAGCTCCGTGTTAAGCCTCATTTATGGTTCCGCGTTAAATCGACGCAGAGCCTACGCCGTAGGGTTCAGCGTACGGTGCGCGTCGCCGCGTAACCCTACGCCGTAGGCTCTGCGTCGGTGTAACGCGGAACCATAAATCAGCCTTTATGGCGCTCTGGAGAGGAGAGGAGGCAGGGAGCTGGGTGGAGGGGGCGGTGATTTAGCGGGCCGTTACGTAACGGCACGCCACCAAACCAGGTGCGCCGTTTTTGCACAGTTATGCGGAAAATCCCAGAAAGCACACAATACACTGAATGTTAAAAGTTCGTTGTTTTTTGGGTGTAATTGATGTCAAGACACCCAACAAAACACAAAAAATCAAGAAAAATGTGTTTTTCATGTCACAATCCCTTTAAAAACAGCCTCGTTACTCTATTTCTTTTCGGCCTTTAAAAAAAAACTATCCAGTTAAATTGCTCCATCCAGATAGAGTGAATTTGGTTGTGGTTGTGGCACAGATGTTCTTGTCCAGTTTTGTTCTTACATCCATTGCCCTCAGATTCCTGCAACTAAACTTGGATGTACATTCCAATAAAGGTTAGGATAAATGATAACATGCCTCTGAAGTTTGACTTTTTGCACCATTACAATACTTATAAGCAACTAGTCATCATATCTTCTGCTCTCTGAAACACATGTTAATGCTCAATAGTACACATATATGGTTCTTTAATATATTTGCATTATACTAAGATGCATTCATTTTCAATGGCTTTTGTCCTTAATGGCTTTTTTCCCCCTTACATTACTTTTACTTTTATACTTTAAGTAGTTTTGAAACCAGTACTTTTATACTTTTACTTGAGTAAAAAACTTGAGTTGATACTTCAACTTCTACAGGAGTATTTTTAAACTCTAGTATCTATACTTCTACCTGAGGAATGAATGTGAATACTTTTGACACCTCTGACTGTATATAAACTTTGACAGGGGCAGTTATCTGTTGCCATGGTAATCCATATGCCCCCGTAGTCAAGACTACGTGCTCCTACGTCATGCTACCGCCTCTTGATGGAGGCCGCTGATTGGTCCGTGGCTCGGCCCGGCCCCGCCCCCCGCGACCCCGGTAACAGCGACCCTTCCCAAACATCAGAGACGGGTGTCTGCTGGTGGGGGACAGGACTCGGGGGAGAGGGCACCAAACACCCGTAACAACACCCACAAACGTTGCCCTTAACCCTGCTCTGGGTGTGTTGAAACCGAAACCCATAAACCCAGCCCTGCTCGGCCCCCACGCCTCCAGCGAGCAGAGACAGAAGAGGATCCAGACACGAGAGGAGCCAGGCGGAGGCGATGTTGTGAAAAACAACTTATGTCAGGACTTCCAGAGCTAGCTGCTAGCGCCCAGCACAGACGCCTCGGCGGGGGTTCGTGGGACAATATTCAGGGGAACCGGGAGCTCTATTTTCATCGAAAATGGTGACTTTCTCTGCGCTGGTTCGACCCCTGGTCGCCCAGCTCCAGCGCCAGCTCCAGCTCGCCAGAGCCGGCGGGAGTCCGCGCTTCACCCCGGGGAGAGGATGCAGCCTGACGGCGTGCTCCAGCAGATACGTGCTGTCTCAGAGTGAGTACACATTTACACATCTAACTCATCTAACACATCTGCCACATCTGCACATACCGTTGTTGAATTGGTTTGATATTGGATATTCGACATTCAACACCCATAAAACAATTGGTGTTATGTATCACATTTTTTATGGGTGTTGCATACCTGCCAACACTCCCGATTTAAGCGGGAGTCTCCCGATTTTCAACCATTTCTCCCGCCCTGCTCCCGATTTGTAATTTCTCCCGCTTATCTCCCGATTTTAAAGTGGAATGAGTCAATGGTGTTTCACGTGTCGGGGTTCCTGCATGGATGTATTATATTAACGGGTTCCTGACAAACCTGGCAACCCAACCCAAAAGCACTGCCTACGTCCAAGCTCCGCCCCATGGAGCTGCTGCGATACGTCAACGTCGCCGCCATATTGGATGTGGCAAGACTGCGCTGTAAACTAATACAAGTAAATGGACTTATTTTCATAAAGCGCCTTTCTACAAAGAAATTTACGTTTTACGTCTCATTTATTCATTCACACACGCACTAATATACTTGGGAAACAGTTAGGCACCAAATATAATATGTTTAATTTTCTCAGATGGCAAAAATAAGAACTTTATCGATCCCACAGTAATTCATGTTATATCAGCTATAGAGAACAAGGTAGTGCCGAAAAACAATATATCCCCCCTCACAAAAACAAGAAACATAGAGAAACATATTCTCTCATCAGCAAAGAATTACATAAACATATTTTAAAATTTTCAAGTTACAAAATAACATATTTGAACCATTTTTCAGATTTTTTCAGTTATTTTATTGTTTGGAAAATGGTTAAAATATGTTATTTTGTTATTTGAAAATTTGAAAATTTGTTTTGTTTGAGAAAATGCTTTGAAAAAAAGCTGAGGGAAGAGTTGGTGGAGTATCACGTCATAGCAAGCAAGGATCTCCCACAGGAAGAGAGAGTTGAAGGTTCTGGGTTCTTCTAGGGAAAGAGGAGAGCTTTACAAATCTGACATCACTGGTGAAGGCAAAGCTCTGCATCCCTCACAGCAATGCCAGCTCAGAGAGGTCATTCGGCATGGTGAAAAAGATCCTCACAGAAAACACGATGAGTATGGATAATTCTACTCTTTGCGCACTCCTTTCTTGCTAGATTAACCATACCAGCCCTGGCCACAAGTATGTTCCCTCCAAGAAAGTGATTGAAGCTGCAAAGTCTGACACCTACAATTACAACAGGTCCTTGGGTGACAAAGGGAACCTGGAAAATTCTACAAATATTGTATTTTATTGTTATTAATACTAAACTTATTTGGCTCCAAGAAGGCTGTAGAATCATTTTGGGAGGTACATTTTAGCACATTTCATTGTAGCTATGGATTTAAAGCTCATTAAAAGTCGCCTTGTTTATATCAGGGCGGGGATATTGTGAGTGGAGCATTCCAACCGCTACCCCAGAAAATCTCCCTCTTTTTCACAGCCCAATGTTGGCAGGTATGGTGTTGAATTAATTAAACCTCATTAAATCAGCCCATAGTATGATTTTATAATAATTACTCTCTTGTGATATATAGTCTAGATGACCATGAACACATCACAAGCAATATGACCAAAATTAGTGGTATGTATCACAAGTTTTATGGGTGTTGAATTCATTAAACCACATTAAATCAGCCCATATATATGATTTTTAAATCAGCCCATATATATGATTTTTTTATATGATTTTTTTAATAATTACTGTTTTGTGAGATATAGTCTAGATGACCATGAACACATCACAAGTGGTTTGACCAAAATCAGTGGTATGTATCACAAGTTTTATGGGTGTTGAATGTCGAATATCCAATATCAAACCAATTCAACCGCGGTGTACACATTTACACATCTAACTCATCTGCACATCCAGCCTGTGGGCTCGCCTCGGCTCCTCTGGATCATTTCTGCTTACAGAGAGGAGGGATTTTACTTCCCTCTTCTCTCTTTAATTGGATCAAACAGCAGCCTGGTTGCTGGTTTTGTTGTGGCAGACAGTCAGTCATTGTGGACGCCGTGCCTTTAATTGTGGGTCACAAAGCAGCTGTAAATGGTCACGTTTGTTGTTGCAATTTTTAAGAAACTTTGGACCGGATTTTGCTCATCGCTGGACGTGGCTCGATCACATCCCTGGTCATTCAGAAAAATCCAGTTTCCTGGTTTTCCTTACATGTATTGATGCTGGATTACTTCATGACATGAAGGCATTTGAAGCCCCTTCGGACCTGCATAGCTGCCAGCCAGCCTGTAGGTTACACTCAACTAAAAACACAAAGAGTTTTAAATGTATTTTTCTTTTTAGTGTCCTGGGAATGTGCCCTCCTCACTCCTCACCACCTCTGTTTACTCAACAGATAAGATCTGTGGCTACAGGTCTTGGGCAATCGTGTGACTCACGCTGTAAAAACATAACATTTTAAGCCGTTTCTGATTTGAGTTTTATATTAAACTCGTTGAGCCTGTGTCTCAGCCCGCTGTTGTGAGTTACAGGGATCAGATTGTGTACTTACTACACCCAAACTGGTCTGACAAGTTCTTACACTTTCCAAACAACGCCCAGTAACTGGGCTGTTGTCTTGATTTTCAGCGTCGGGCTAAATACAACCACATAGAAAACATGAATAAAGAAACAAGACACAAGTGGGAAAATTGCAGAACAGAAAAACTTTAATTTTCACCCATAAAAAAAAAAATATATATATATATATATATATATATTTATTTATTTATTTATTTTTTATTTTTGTTAGTTTTATTTGACTGGTATGCTTGCCCAAAGCATAATGAAAGGGCCTTTGTTTTATTTAAAAAAAATTCTAACTAGATATGAACTTTTATAAGACTTTAATTGGCCTTTCATTTGATATATCCACATATTTCTCTTTAAGAAGTCATTGTATTTTCTCCACTTCTAACCCACAGAACATGGTAAAGTTGCCCTGATCAGGACTCGAGTGAATGATCACTGATAGCTGGAAGAATAATCCGTCAATACGGATCATATGTATTTGTAGCCTTGTGGTTGTTAAAAGTAGTAATCAAAAGTAATTAATAACTGTTCATTTACTACCAAGCAGCATTCACATCTAATCCAAGACACTCTTAGTATACTTCCCTATCCTCCTCACCTGTTTTCTGGACCAGCAGTCTTTCTCCCAACTCTCCACACACATCTAACCCTGCTGCTCTCTTGAAAGTCTTTTAAATATTTACCAATAATTACCATTGTCCAATCAGTCATAGCTGCCTTAGAAAATTGTATCCATGCTGCTTAAATTTCAACACACTCTGAATATAAGGCATTGAGGACTCGTGCACGTACTCGGAGATCAAATTCCCTGTTCTTTTGTGACTTTGACAGAACCTGATCCTTATCTGTAGCTTTACATTTTGATTTCAGACTTTGTAAGGACAGGTACACACCCTACCTGCAGTCACCGGCGCAGGCGGAAAGAAAAAGGAACTCCCATAAGAATCATACACTATTACCTTTTTATGCAGACAGTTTCCGATGTCTCCTCAGAGGGTTGGAGATATCATTTTATCTGGGTAATCCAAAGACTCCACTGTTTAGTTGGAACTGTTCCTTTCGGTGAAAACATTAACTAGTAACAACTTGAAACCCGCGTAGAAGACACCCACATCAGTTGCTGTTTGGGATCTTGAATTTTTATCCAATTCTTTCACATAAATAGGGTTGAACTCAACGGTTTTTGGACTGTTTTTTTTATTTTTATGTTTTTTGTCTTTTAGACATTCATTGCCACTGGTTAAATGACATATGTCTGTGAGTTAAGCACATCGTAGGCAGTGCCAATACAAGCTGAATGGTTGCTCAACAAGTATGGCAAAAGATGTGTCGTAAAAAGCAACATTGTGAAACAATCTGTGTGGTACTTCTCATCTCACCTAAGTCTCAGTATGTTGAGAGGAAATTCAGGAATGCGTGTATTTAGGTCAAACACAGCTTCTTTTTTTTTTGTCAGGGTAGATGTTTATTGCAAGTCAGTGATAAGACTTGTTCTGCGCATACTGGTTCTTCTAACTTATTAAAGATGCCTGGTACTACTGAGATCCGGAGTATTAGGGTGACATGGCACTAGAAATCAGCATATTTTGAAAAGTACAGAGTACATGACCATTAAAGACTTTGTCAGCAGTTATAGTGTGACCATGCAAAAAGGAGTCAGGCGGTCAACTCCCCCAGGAGGAGCCGGTGAAATCCGATGAAGATGAAGGTCAGCTCCCAGTCGGACCTGTTCAGTGAAGAACAAAACAAGGAGCTGAACTGCTTTCATGACTTTTATTTTAAACTTTGGTTTGGACAAAGAAGGAAGAAACCTTTTTAGACAGTTTTTGTATTTTTTCATTTTAATAAGTGGACTTTATGCTTTTTGGATTTCTTTCAAGATCGCAACAGCAGTAAGCGGGAGGTCTGGAAAGCGAACAGAGTGTTTGGTAATTAGAAGTCAGGTCCACTGACGGGCGCTGGCCCGAGCTGGCGGTTTGACCGGCCAGAGGTCCTGGTCGGTTTCCCCTGCTGTGGAAAGGAGCTGGGGGCGTGCCAGGACATTCCGCGTGTCACTTTCTGTACAGCCAACCCACGTCTCTCTTATTTAGTTGTTTCCTTTAAGAAAAAAAAGTAACAGGACTAGAAGGAAGTACTATTACTCACTTGAGCCTTTTTCATTCAGTTCCTTCTAACAGCTCAAGGAAGCAGCATCTAGTACTGTCACAGTCTAGCATATGTAGGTTTCTTTTTGTTAGGCATCTTAGATTTTATATATGTATATTTTTGTTTAAGAATACACTGGCTTACAATGCAGGAAGCAGCGGAGTATAACATGAAAAGTAGGTGTCAGTATTTTTTTGTCTTTGCAGTGCACGCGGGAACAGGGACTGATTGTTCTGTGGTTTTTTAAAAATGTGTCATTTCTGACTTCTCTCTTTGATTTATCTCCACCTCCTTCTGCTCTCTCTACTGCTCTTATCCAGTGCACCCCATGTGGCAGGGACCCCTCGCGGTACCAGGAGGGGATCGTCAGTCTCCCATAGATATCGTTGTGAGAAAGAGCGTCTTCGATTCTGAGCTGAAGCCTTTGGTCCCCGTTTATGACCCAAAGACCTGCCAACAAATCTGGAACAACGGTTATTCCTTTCTGGTTGAATATGACGATACGACAGACAAGTCCAGTAAGTACCTTTTTGAAAAATCAGTGGATGTTGTTTCTAGCCACTTGGTCTGCCTAACATTACATTAGTTTAACATTTCAAGTATTTCGTAATGATCATTTCGGAGCTGTAGTCTGTCATTTAAATCTTATTGTATGGAAAGAAAATCTCAGGAATGAAAATGCATGTTTGGCTCTACATAGGAAGATTATCTCCTCCTCTTCCTCCTTTAATCCTGCTGTATGAATCCAGTAGTCAATCCTACACTAAAGTGCCACATGGACTGTGACTGTCATGTGGCCTTTTTTTTTTCTTTCCCTTCATAAATCTGTTCCCACTTCAACGACAACTTTGGCTGACTTTAAAGTTTGATCTTTTTAGAACAATTGCTAGGCTTCACCTAAATCCTATAACTTGCTAAACCATGAGGACTTTAAGGCTTTATAATTTCTTTAAAGAATTACAATTGTCCAAGCATAAAAAATATCCATTTTATATGGTTCACTTGTTCAGTTTTGTATTTTGTATTTAATCTGGTGTTCACCGAACAAAAAAACAAATTCAACTGCAGTGTGGGAGTTGGACTTTATCACTAATAATAAAAACAAAGACACAATTCAGACATGAAATAAGGTATGTCTTAAAACTTAAGCCTTTGAGTTTTGTTTTTCTTACTAGAAATGAATACATGTTTATAATCTATAGCTAAGAAGGTGGAGATTGGATTACTCTCCCAGAAGGGCAGTTTATTACAAAAGTAAAAGTCATCACATCTCTAACCCTACTTCTGTTCAAGTGATTATACTGTCTGAAGGAAATTTCAAGGGGTGTTTTTTTTGTTTTTTTTTTCACCAGAACTACCTCAACTGATGTGTTTGTGGGGGGAAAAAAGGCTATTTTATGCAAAGACGGAGGATGTATGATGTTTTGATCAACATTTTCTGGGTCTCTGGAAAGCACCTAGAGACAACTTCTGTTGTAATAGACACTGTATAAATAAAATTGAATTGAATTGAATGTTCTGTATTTTTCTGCTGCAGCGCTCAAAGGAGGCCCCCTGAGAGACAATTTTAGGCTGTGTCAGTTTCACTTCCACTGGGGCGAGACCAACGACTGGGGGTCAGAGCACACTGTGGACCGAAGGCTGTTCCCTGCAGAGGTACTGAGTGCTGAAGCATGCATACACCAACACAGACGGAGAAAGAGCATGAAAGCTGCGTAAATGCTGTGTGTCGACTACACCACTAAAAGTCTTGCATGCAGACAAACCAATTCCTCGTCTCAGAGAGGAGGCGTTCACATTCATATGGACACATTCATATGTATGAAATTGGCTCAATCTCAACTTTTTGAGATGCCTGGATGTGCGGCCTTCCTGAGATGTTTTTTTCATTAATGTTAACCGTGGCTCTTTAATTTCCATAGAAAATGAATAGGAAACTGAGTGTAATGTAGAAAAATCCTAGAGGCGCCGATTGGCTGGTGACCTATTGAGCCGGTTTATTTCAGCTTGAATGGCTTTTTTTATCGGTCAGTCTCATTTTGCACATTCCCCCTGAAAAATGGCTGTCATTCATACACGGTTCCTGACAGGAATGTCTTTGCCATGGAAGTTTTTCTCCCAGCTCTCCCCTCAGCCTAAAATGAGCAATTTGGAGCAGGAGATAATTCTCCTACATTGTGTCACCGGAAGAATTTAATCCTGTTTAATGATGCACACACATACACGCGCACACGCGTGAAATGTTCGCCCTATTTTCAGATACGCTTTGTTATTCTGAGATGAGTTTTAAAAAAAAAAAGGAACGGAGCATGTATAATCTGTAGCATAATGCAGATATAATGTATTATATTTCTTGTTGGATTTTGAACACATCCATCCATCTAGGAGCCTGGATCCCTTTACTTTTGGATTTGATGTGATAGATATCAAAAGTAATGCAACTTCCTGCAGGAAATATGTTACTAATACTAAATTATTTTTTAAATACTACTATTTGTTTCTTTTTTAATATATCCATCTTTTGGATGTCAGATGATTAAAATAAATGTTACAAGAATTGCTTTATGTGCAACAAAGTTGCAGTTGGTGCATCTTTCCCTTTCAGTGCGCCGTCATCTATCCATAATTAGATGTGCCAAGTTTAGATTTACAAATGTGAGTCTGACTAACAGGCATCTTATTCTGACAAAAGGCACTAAGACATATCATTTGAGGTCTTTATGGTATGTTTTTAATTGTTTGAATTTTATTTAGTTTTTCTATTTTTGGATCCTCGTCACTAAAACTGATACACACTCATGAATCCAAGGATTTGTACGAAGCGTTTCAGTGACTCATGTGCCAGGTCTGTTACTTTGTTACAGACTTGTTATCTTTGCACTGCAGTTTTGCCTTTTTCATGTTAACCCCCTTCCATCATTGTTTGTCAGAAGACACACATCTATTGAATGTATTTAATCCAATTAAACGCACCTATTGAATATATGTGAACATGCAGAGGAAAACATTTGCCTTCAAAAAAAGTTCAAGGTGGAACTACAAAAGATCTGGCTGAAATTTATGGCAAAAAATTGCCTTTTCTGGTTGTGTAAAGCTGTACACCAATCCCCAACAGGCCTAAGGAGCGGTGGCTGTCCAGAGTCAGGTGGCTGACAACCCCCCACCCCCCCAAACACAAAAGGCAGCGGCTATGAAAAGAGCTGTGTTAAAAATGAACCTGCTGTACTGTATCTCTCTGTGGTATTTGGACCAAAACATGTCAGATAGTTCATGTAAACCTTAGGAAATTGTGTCAACTTGTGGAAACTGTGTTCTACTCAGGATGACGATAAGACTGTACCGTTAGCCCTGAACACATGGTTAAAACATAAAAATAGAGAGCGATAAGGAGGAACAGAACACTAGGTAGACACTGTTTATACAGAGCAAGTATTGACTTAGTTTGCTTTTTCTTTCTTCTAATCATGTTCTTGTCTTGAATTTCTTTGGTAAAATATTTAAAAAGTATTGAATAGATATAGATTTTTCCTTCCCTCTTGTTTTCCGGTATGTTGGCTGGCTTGTTTCCATTGTTTCCTTGAAACCTTAAGACCAAACTGAAACAAAGCAGGTGTGTTCATCTTTCAGCAGGGTTTTAGACTGGTGCAGTTGTCCTGACTCACGTTTGGCTGCAGAACATCTATTTTCAAGCTGCTCCATTACATTCAGGCACCCGTATTACATAAGAGTTTCCATTGACGGTGTGTTTGTGCATGATATTCACCAGGGCTTTGCCTGTGGTAATGGGAATGTGTCGATGTCATGTTCTCATCACTCAGCAGCCCTTCTATGGAAGTGTGCTCAGAGGGGTCAAGTTACAGTTGTGGATAATAGGATAAATCCATCAAAAGAACAGGAACAGACACGGGGAGACTCCTGGCCTCAGCTTTACGAACATTCAGGCAAATTCATGATGTTCTTTCTACTGTGTGTTCTCAGCTGCACTTAGTCCACTGGAATTCTGACAAGTACAGTCTGTTTGAGGAGGCGGTGATGGAAGACAACGGATTGGCTGTTATTGGAGTTTTTCTGAAGGTACACAATACATGCATGTCAGTCTGATATAATTGTGCAAAAAACACTAATGTACACAGACATGCAGCCCTCTCCCTGTGATTAACATTCTGCAGGTTGTCAGTGACCCGTTTGTGGGAGATAATACTGTGTGCATTGCATGGTGTCAGCTGATTTGCACTGTGACTGAAATCCAGATTAATGTCTAATCCTTCTGTAGGTGGGAAAAAGACACGAGGGGCTGCAGAAGCTGGTCGACGCTTTGCCTGCAATCAGACACAAGGTTGGTCACACACGCCAGAGATGTATAATGCACATCAAAACAGCCAACAGTCTTATTTACAATTATTTACACTCGACAACACTGTTTTATGTCTCTCTGGTTTCATAGCAGTGCTGTTTCTTCATCAGAAGTGCTTTTAAAATAGATGAGGAAATATTGATTGCTGGGAATGAGAAATATCTTGTCATACGAGCCACAGTGCCTTCAATAGGGATGTTCTCTGGAGATGCATGGCTCATTCTGAAAATGTTGTGCTGGTAAACATCTTTATGTGCAATGCAAAAAAAGTGAAGTTTCACTTGACATGTTTCATGACACACCACAGTATTTGTTTTTTTTTTGTTTAAATTGGTCAAATTCTAGATTTTGGGAAGGCAGCCCGCTAATGGTTTTGGTTACCCTCGTTATGAACAGAATACTAGTCTTTTTTTCTTTCTTTTTTTCCCCGCTGTGTGTTCAGAGAACTGAAAACAAACCGAATCATGGCCATTTAAATCACTCGTTTATTGATTCTATCGGAAAATTTGTGAGGGCAGTTCAAGCGAATGAAGCACACTGTGTAACCTGTACACTTAGATCCATCCAGAAGAACCCATCCAACCCAACGATTAACGGATAAATGTTTGGCAGAGAAAAATCCGAAAGCCCCACACCTGGTTGCTTTCACACTATATTCAGCCTGCTTTGGCACTTGTTGAGCTTTCAGGCTGGTCAGAGGCAAATTTGTGAGTGAGTTCCTACAATCGTTATAAGTGAAGAAGGCAAAGACTTTTGCTAACCTACTGCCAAGCCGTTGCCAGTTAATTGCCATGCCATATATCTGGAGCCACCACACAACTTTCCTTTCAAGCTGCGTTTAGGTTGTCATGGAGAAGGGATATGTTTGAAACGCACATTGAGACACAATGTGCTATTCCAAAAAGACAAGCAGGTTTTTACTTTTTCTTGACAGTTTTTTGTTCATAAGTAATCACAGATAATCCATACCGTTAAAAAAAAACAGAAATGTAGCAACTGAAACAAATATATTAAAGTTTTGGGTAGCTGTTGCAGTCACAGCGCTGCCATCAGTGTTGTAACAGCAGGTTGCTCTCATGTCAGCTAAATAAAAGGACAGAAGCTCCTACTGTCAGCAAGAATCAATGGAGTCATACAACCTGGTGTCAGCAGTTCCAGCTGCTGGTGCTGTAAAGCTGTGTAATGTGTCATGCTCCTACGTGGATTATTAACACACCTGATGAAAAGACTTCGAACAGGAAGTACGTACTGTAGTTAAGAAAAACTCCCTTTTTGTGGCGGTGCCACTCTTTAAAGTGGACATAAAAGTGGTTATAGTTTCCCGTTAATGTACTGTTCGTCTCTATCTGATAAGGATAATCAGATAAGATGACAAAGAGTACCAGTTGAATTGCTTTTGTTGTGTAACCCTTCACATATTTTGTTCTGGAAAATGAGTGAAGATGGTTGTAATGATATAGTTGGTGATATTTCCAGCCTAATTAATCTAATATGCTTTCCAGCATTGGCTTTAAGCACATTTTATGTTGTGATTACACTAGAACTGTAATGATCTTACTTTCTTTTTTTTTTTTTAAAAGGTAAACAATTGTATCCCTGAACCCTAACCCAGTATGCTGTCTGTGTTTGCCTGCAGGACAGCGTTGTAGAGTTTACACACTTCGACCCGAGCTCTCTGTTACCCGTCAACACCGACGATTATTGGACTTACCACGGCTCCCTGACCACCCCCCCTCTGACGGAGGCCGTCACCTGGATCATCATGAAGCAGCACATAGAAGTCAGCCATGACCAGGTATCAAACTCAGTAAATGTCTCTTCTTACGCCAAAGTACCGCACTACACTTCAGCTGGTATATATTACAGTATGTAAGGGTGGCAGGCTGAATATAGAGAGAGATTCATATTACATTTACCTTAGAAACAACCAAAAAGATAAGATATCCTTTATTTAAAAATTCAAGTTGGCCCTAAAAGTCTAAAAAACAAAGTGACACGTAACAAAGGACAAGAATTATTGAGTTACTGGCAAACACAACACCTCTCCTTATTTAGCGTTGTCGATGTAGGAATGAGGGCTTCCGAGGCTTCACATGTACACTGATATCTACCTGAGAGTAGCTGTTTGTAGGTTAGGATGGTTTTTCTCAGGGTTTCAGCATTGTTTGGTTAATTCCACTTAAATCAATTCAGCATAACATAAACAATGGCAGGTAAAAACTCTCCTAGTGGGAGAAAAACCAGTGGCAAAGAAAACCAGGACCTGGATAAATAAGGGGGGACCTGCCAGCTGGGCAGAGCTCAGAGAGGGAGGTAAAGAGGTACTTAATTCAAAAGTGGATCCACTTCTGAATTAAGCATAGACAAAGTAAATATATATAGCTATTTAGTTTATCTACATTTAAAATATTTTTATTACATATTTTTTTATTTGAACTGCACTCAAAGGGCCTGATTTACTAAAGGTTTGCGTGCGTAAAAACCTGTGCAAACTTGATAGCACCCGCAAACCAATGTGCAAGCTGATCTACTAACAGCGTGCAAAGAGGACTGCGCCTCTCAAATGAGCAAAATAGCACACGCTATTCATTTAGTACTTTTGCCCTGATGAATAATCAATATGGGGTGTACCCGCCAGAAAGCGCTAAATACTGGGAGGGGAAAATGCAAATAGGTTCATTTACCACATGCAATGAGATTTACCAAGCCTGAAAGTTATTGCGGGGATTGTGATTGCGTCTGTATTTAATATGTTCGAAAGGAAGGTGCTAATCTGCTGCTGCTGTTATTGTGGCAAGGAGGCGACATCGCCAAAATCAAAGAATACGCAGAGAGAGAGTCTTTATTCTGCTGCATGCTATTTTAAAAATGGTTGCACAAGTTTTATTAAAGGCCACTTTTTCTTTAGTTCTTCGCCTTATATCTTGCCACCTTCTTTTAACCTCATCTGCCATTCTTTTTGTCTTACCAACTGCATTTATTCTATCGCAGATTTTCTCCCATATTGCGTTTCTTTGGTAATGTTTAAATTTCTTTGCTGTAGTTCATGAATGTGTTTATTTGCCTCTTCCACTAATATCTCTAACTCCAACGCGTCAAATTTCATTTTGCGCTTGTGACTATCCTGCTTTCCATCCAGACTCTCCATGGCGCAAACCGTAAGACACGCAACACCTCATTTAAATACTGCTCTTTGCACCTGTTATCAATTGCGCAGGCATTCTTAGTTGATCACCCGCAAAACACACAACAACAGCACGTGCAAACTTTTTCAGTGCACACGCAATTTAGTACTCTTTATTTAGGATCTTAGTAAATCAGGCCCAAAGAGGAGGGATCATTTATCCTAAAACGTACTTCTGGTGCTCCATGTGGTCACAAAAAATTGGTGAAGTTTAGCTGAACTCCAAAACCACCACCAGAGGGCGCCTGATGATTTCCAGAAAGTCACCTGAGTTGACGTGTCATGACGTTTTCTCCCTCTCACACCTCTAGCTGGCAGTCTTCCGAAGCCTTCTGTTCACTTCAGCCGAGGAGGAAGTACAGAAGAGCATGGTGAACAATTTCCGCGTGCAGCAGCCCCTGCGAGGTCGCACCGTCCGCTCTTCCTTCACTCCCTTCCTGCAGG
The DNA here is from genome assembly GCF_033807715.1 of Cololabis saira. Lineage (NCBI taxonomy): Eukaryota > Metazoa > Chordata > Actinopteri > Beloniformes > Belonidae > Cololabis > Cololabis saira. Next base: position 20,033,917 of record NC_084591.1, on the reverse strand, counting down.
ACGGAGACGGCAAGCAGACCCACTGAGGAGGCCCGACTCAGTAATGCACTCAGCGGCCGCGATCTCACCACCTCACCACAGGCCTCAACAACATCTCAACAAAGCTTTCTGAGGAGCTTTAATGTTTTTATTTCATGAATACAATCACTGTTTTTATTACATATATATACATATATGTATATATATATATATACATATGTGTGTATGTATGTGTGTGTGTATATATATATATATATATATATATATATATATATATATATATATATATATATATATATATATATATATATATATATATATATAAAGATTCTTTTGCTCAGACCAATTACTAATAAGGGATGGTTGCTGAGGGGAAAAAATAACATATCTCTAATGATTTAAAAAAAGATAATTGTATAGATCATATTTATTATACATTTATAACCTGTTCAGTTTTGTGTAAGTTTTTATGTGGAGCTCAGTGTGACTCTGTGTACTGAGCTGCACGTAGCAAGTCCACATCAGGGTTCAGCTGCCTGGCCGCTGCTGCAGCTGCAGCTGCTCCCACTTCCTCTTGGTGGTGCTTTTCTCCTTAGAAAGAGGCCGGAGCTGCTGTCAGTCTACAGCACAATGCCCAGGAGTCAGCAGGGGAGGGATGTCTCCAGATAAAAACCAACGGTGATGAATCAAAAACCAATCCTGTATGCGAGGTAGTGTTTTGTTCGTCTGTTACAAAGAGACTCTTCTACACTTCAGTGTTAGATGCTGTAGGTAAGTCAGGTTACTGTAGCACATAGATGGATTTGGAAATAATCGGATTTGATGAAAAGCAATTCTCTTCCATTATATTACCATGCGACTGTCTAATATCACCACCGGAGTGCCTTAAACCATCTCCGTTCACACACAGCCATCTCTTCTTCTGTTTTTAAACCCATGACCCATGTGCAGGGCATACTCACGGCAACAATCAATGCCTAGCTGGGATTTATTTCCATCCTAAATTCAGTTTGATTTGTGTAAGGACAGAGATGAAACTGGAGTTCCAGCATGGTGGGAACAATGGTAAAGGGCATGATCAGATTTGTTTACTTAGAACAGAATCGACCTGACTTTTTCATCCGTCTGGTTTAGTTTGGTTTGAACTCTTACAGAAGACCAACATTATTCAAAGTAGGATGCTGCGACACAGCAAACATTCTTATTTTTGGTTTAGAAATCAAAGCTGCTCTTGTTTTGAAATGCACAAAAGACAATTCCTTTGAGTGACTACATTAGTTTCATGCATTAACAACATACTTATTTTTATATAGACTTTCTCTATCCGCTTCAGCTATTCTTAGCAGAGGTTTAAATCTTCAGTTTGCAGTTAGTGAACCAAGTTTTTCTTCCTTCTTGTACTCTGCAGGCGCTGTGCCGATGACGGCTTGATTACAGAGTCAGTTTACACACCGTTGTACTTTCTAAAGAAATCTGGCTGTCTTCCCGGTTAAGTTAACACACAACAGTCAGGGTGCACTGCAAACTGTGCAGCACAGTCAGAAAGATAAAGAGAAGGTTTTTTTTCGGTTATGTACAAGCTCAGGTCAGGAAATGTGGAACTACGAACTAGAAAATTGTGTCACATCTGGCCTTTTCCTTTTTAACAACCATGTAAAGCTGACCTCAGGGGTAAGAGACTGTACCCGCCTCTATAATCCCACTTTAACAATACTGCTGTCCAAACTGTTCCTACTAATGTCCCCACGAGGTATAAACTCAGCTTGCAGCGTCTCCGAAGGTCCTCCATGATGAGGTTGAGCCTGCGGCCACACACTGACCAGACATGAATTGAGCTGACCTGATACTCTGGGATGTGCGCTGGGTGATGGTAACTGGTTGTGAAGGCTGCAGAATGGTTGCATAAACTCTGCAGGGGCCACAAGGGGCTGAAAAGATCTTTGTTTTTGACGCTGAAGTGAAACTTTGAGATGAAGTCTTGTTTTGTTGTTCTTCTGTGTTCGTTGTGTTACACTAACATGGATACAAGGGACCCGGCTCTACCTTCATCTTGTACAGCTTTATTTTACTGATAATTGACATTTACACCATCATCTGCCTTCACGTGTTTTGGCATTTTTACTCGCACTGTTACTTTTTATGCCTTCATTTTTAAAGCTATTAATATCAACATGTTTAAATGCAGATGTTCATTAAATGAATGAATTTGACATAAAATTACATAAAATGTTTGTGAATGGCCTTTTCTGTCCAAGTGGAAGCCATTAGAAATGAGTTTACTTTCTTTTATAAAGCAATGTAAAATGTGACGATTGCTGTGTCATCTGCTGCATCGTCCTCTGGACTCGTATCACTGTCTGCCTTTTCAAATCTTACCAGTACTACAGAATGTACATCCTGTTGTGTCTTCAGCACGTCTGAGTCCTCCCCGGCCTTCTGTAGCCCAGTGTGATGTTTTAGCAGCTGTACGTTGTGTATACTACCCACTGTATGCAGTACTGTTTATTTGCGTAGACTGCAGCCTTCATTCCTGCCCTCTCCCCTCCCAGCATGCTTTGCTCCGCCCGGAAAGTTTCTTTAAGATCCCCATCCAGCTGTGCAGTCAGGGCGTGTTCTTCCCCCCACTGACCCTCCTGCCCCTCGTGGAGGGATGTCGTAAACAGCCGATCATTGATGCAATATGATTGTACAGATATTAATAGTTGATGTAAAATAAAGCAATATAATGTTACTAAAGATTACTGAGTCATCTCTGATCTGTTTGAAACGGATGACCACAAACTTCCTCTTGCGTAATATCTGATGTTCTTCTTTTCATGCGTCTGTACTCGTTGGAGCTCTGCGTGGAGCTGCTCTGCTGGCTCCTTCTCAGGAAAAAGGATTTCACTGTTTTCATTTAACAGCTTAAGATTCCTGTTTGACATGTTTTATTATGAATGAAACCTCAGCTGTCTGCACTACGGACAACGGATCCTGGCTCGTACTGTATTTCCTAAACTGCCTTTTAACAACCTTTCATGCAGAATAACAAATCTAAAATGAAAAGCATTTTGATAATGGCACATATTGGTCTTAAAGAACCTGCTTCTTACCAGAACATAGATCTGTTACTCTTTAAAGTCTCCTCCCTGTTCATACTAGAACGTCTTGTTTTGAACTTGGATGTGTAACTAAGGTCAGTGGCGCTGGGAACATTGCATTCAAATAAAGATCTTTCACTAGACCTGCCTCCCTTTCTGATTCTAGCAGGTCTATATCTTCGGACATTTCTGACAGGATACGCAGAGCTTCGCCGATTCGTCTAACTCCAACTGAACGACATCCTCGGCAGTAACTTATTGCTCAGGATTAATCCATTTCATCATCCTCTGCCAGTTAAAAAATATTACTTGATCTCAGACTGGATATTTGATCAAGTTTTCTTTAAAAAAAAAAAAAAAAAAAGCTCATTTAACTCACTTGTTTGTTCTAAACTTTTAAGATAAAGGTAAAATGATAAAACATAATTAGACTTGTGATGGACTTGTGCCCTGCTCTCCACTGGTGACGGCTGGGATTGACTTTAACACGCCTTTGTGACCCTGAATAGGGTTGAGGTTGGTATTGAAGATTACTGTTGACTTTGAAAAAAAAACAACTTTTAATTTATTTTTTCTAAAGCCACTTTTCTTCAACAGACACTTGGATTCTTTCATCCAGGGAGACTTTTACAAAAGCCTCCGAGTCCGTCTGGATACTCCAGGTGAGTTTAAATAGTCTGGATTGTATTTTTCATCATTTTAAAGTTTGGGCATTGTGGAAAAATGCACATCGTAAGAACCTGTTGAAGCATATTTTGAAATTTTGATACAAGTATTACATTTCTGATAATTCTTTTGTTTTTAGCCCTGCATGTCCATCTACTTGACTGATTCCAGATCTTCTCCTGGATAGTCACACTATCTGGATTGTAAATCAAACATTCTGGAGACTCAGACCTTTCTTTGCATTAATGTCTTTCCTTGGTAAGTCCCACCTGAATGTATTTTCTATTCATCTCACATACTGATAGGAACTTTTTCAAATCATCTCAGACTTCATCACAAATGTGCTCTCCTAAAAATGAATAAGGTTATTTCAAAACTGCCCCGGCACTCCATCAATACCTTTGAACTCTCCCCCAACACACTGAAGGGATGTGTGGAGGCCCCTTCCTTGGTGTGTCTGCCTGGGCTCTTTTAACTATTTTCTCTGTTATAAAGGCAGGGTGTGATCCCCATCTCCCTCTGATTCCAACCAAAAGGAAAGCGATTGAAGCTGACCTCTGGGAGTGTTTATTGTGCTTGGCGTCAGGAGGGAATAAAAGCCCGGTTCTGCGTGGAGTATGCTGCCCTGAGCTTCCCTTAATTGTGTGGACTTGGTAAGACTAAAGCTTTGAACTTTACAGTGAGTATCCCTGAAGCAATTCTGATTTGCTGTTGAGGCAAATTATAATTGAAATTAAACTGGAATTGCAATTTGAAATCATGCAACCATGAGTGAATTGCAAAGGCGCAGCCTGTCTGAAAACCTGAAACGTAGTAGGTGTGACAGTCCGACTGACTCAGCTTTGGCCAGAACTTTATACATGATCTTTGAAAAAGTTTAGATGGAGCTAAAACAAATATGGAGCTTTACACCAAAACAACCGTGTCAAACTGTTGACTTCATCGATGAGGCCTTTAGTTGCCAACCAGATGCTTTTCATGTTATCACATAGGTCAGTGCGGTATCCCTCCAGCATGTAAAAATCTAAAGGATGGGGTGAATACTGATTTTGAGCCTGATACTTGCAGATAAAATCACAATCTTTGTAAAAAAAAAAACATCACTTAGATATGTTAGGTTTTTGTTAAGAACATAAACACAACACGTCCCATGGTTCAGTATCTTGAAGTGTCACCTTCACCGGCCGTAACTTCAGGTGATCATTTTCTGCACGTTTTCCACCATTCACATCATTTGGGAGCCCACTTTTCTTTATAATATTTAAGTTTTGCAGGTATTTGTTCATAAGCAGTTCTCCTAATGTCCCACCACACCATTTGAGCTGAGCTCATTCAACACCTTACAGTAATTATTTTCCTTTCTCAGCTTTTGTGTGGTAGATTCACTGATGTATTTGGGATTATTGTCCTGTTGCATGACTCAGTTTCAGCTGAGCTCCAGTAATCGGGCGAATGGTCTTGCTTCTAAGTCTGGAATAATTTGGCAGCTAGAAGAAGTTCACGGCCCACTCAGTGGCGGCGAGGTGTCCAGATCCTGTGACTGTGAAACAATCCCATATTCACCCTTTACAGTGCTTAGTTAGCAACTGTTAAGCAGCGTGTTTTGTTCACTTTTGATGTGCATTATGTCGAATCATCTCTGAGAAGTCTTGTGTTTTGCTTTGATTCAACTATTCTTTAAATAACTTGGATGGCAGGTTTTTTTAAAGAGAGAAAAGGCTTCCTCATGTGAACAAGATGTTCTTGTTCATCAGTTCAAGAATGATACGTGTATTGCGGTGTACCTCCTTCTTTGGGAACATATTTTAAATTCCAAAGTCAAATTGAGAAACCAGTCTGCTGTTTCTTCTGTTTTCTCTGTGTAGGATGTCAGAAAAGCTAAATTCCCAGCCACCATTGAATGCACCATCAGTAAAGTACTTTTGATCAAAAACGGTTCTGGCAAGTCCCCGATTATAACTGCAAAGAGCAAAGAAGAAGAGGACAAACTTTTTTGATAGTTGACCGTTGATCCATTTCTCTTGGTTTTATTTTATGTGTTATCTCTGAACACTTTCAACTGGTATTCATTAGTTACCGAGCTGCGAGTGTCCATCTAGACTGGAGAAATATCTCTTCATCTGAAAGGGGAGTCAGTTTCATAGCCTCCATCCGTCAGTTTGGTCTGAACATCCTGTTTTTAAACATCACTTTGTGGCTGCGCCGACTCTTGCAGTCCTGAGCTCAGCCCCTTTTTCAGTGGTTAAAACCATTCTGATGTCTGACTGCAGCAGATAATGACTTTACCACTATTCAATACAGCGTAAAATGACTCCAGTGATCTGGAAGCACCAACTTGGAAACATGGAACACTAGTAGTTTTTAATGATGCTGACGTCTGCGGCTGCAGACGTGGACACAGCTCTCATTTCTATACTGAAACGCTACATTTTATATTTGCTCTGAACCTTTGAGCAACAACATCTGGAAATAAAGAGACAAACCTGATTTATTTTACAACACATGGAAGTTCTCTAATATCTGCAGGTCAACCCAAAAAGAAAAAGCTATTCTTATTTTCTCAGAAAGTCATGTCTACTGGAAAGTGTGGGTTCCCCCCACAGCCTGCAGGATATAATGATGCCATATTTTCATGTGCTTGTAGCTTACGGGCTTGTCCCTTAGGAGGTAGTTGTAGTTCCCAAATGTAAGTCCAGTTCTTTGTAAAGTTTACCCTGCAATTACTTAACAAGTGATTTTAATTTCCAGTCAGAAGGAACTCACCAAGAGTCTTGCTCGAGTTGCCCCCCCCCCCCTTATCCAGTCTGGACAAGGAGTAGAGAAAACAGATCCAAATTAACCTGCTGACACAGTGACGATCGGCAGGGTCTAAGGTGAAGCCAGGGTATTTATTTAGGTGAGAGATGAGCCGATTCAGACCAGGTGGTTAGTTGCAGATGCAGGGTAGGTGTGGAGTGGAACCAGGGAATCGTACCACTGACTGGGTTCATAACAAAAAATCTTTACAAAGTTTCTGTGATTCCATTTAGCGAATGGTTGGCGTGAGCTGTAGTCCTTTTTGTCTCGTTTGAAGCAAGATTTAGAGCAAATATGAATGAGGGTGGTACATATTACTTGATACATTTATGTTCAGAGTTGTTCTCATATCGTCACTCTCAATGCTGAAATAATAATTGAATGTCATTTGAAGTCATCAGTATTCAGTATATTGGTGAGAGCACCTGCAGCTTAAATATGGGCCTGTGCAGTGTTGGAAACCCCTGGATTTCTGGTGGCGTGGGAGGCATTGGTTGTAAGTTAAGTCTCCACGAGTTGTGTCTGATGTAGGGTTCCTCAGTTCCAGTATTTGAGGGCAGCATGTTTAAGACGTTTTCCTACTTTAACACATCTGATTAAAACAAATGCAGGTGCAGAGCCAGCGGAACAGCTGGCGGTGATCGAGTCATGTGAACGAAGCGTGTTAGCACAGGGAAACATAAGCACACAGGCTGAATGCTGCATCACAGGTATTGCTTGATGTAATCCACTGTTTATACCAAACAGACTTTACAAGTGGTTTTAAATCATTTCCACGTCCCCTTTTAAATCCTTTCCACCAGCACGTTAGGACCCCACGTGGTGAGAAAGACTCTCACCTTGCTGGTAGCTACATGGTATGTTTTTAATATGATCATCACAAAGAGGATACCTCTTGAAAGAGTGCTGTTGCACCTCTCCAAGATTATTTCTAAATTTAAAAAGAAATGGCAAATCTTATCTGCTTTACACAGAAGACGTTTTTTCCTTAGTCCCCACAGTCCTTATTTAAATCCTTAGTCTGTACAGATTGTTTTCACAATAAAAGTTTGGTTTCCTCTGTGCATTCTCGTAAGAATTAATTTTCTGAGACTTAGCCTGATTAAATTTAAATGTCCTACAGGATGTGATTTCAGGAACGGCATGTTAGGTTTACACCGTACGTCTGCTGCTAGCACTGAAGACAATAAATGAAGAACAAAACCAAACTACAATGAAGAGGGTCGGCTCGCATCAAAGCCCTCGTCTTCCTGCCATCCTTCAGTTCTCTGCTTGAGGGGAGATGCTTCAGATCAACAACCCAGATGTCCCTGCGTGTCTCTGAACAGGCGCAGTCATAAACAGGAACAAATACAGAGGCCCCCGTCCTTCTGAACTCCAAGCCAGCTGCTTCTCCTCCTCATCTTCCTCCTGTTTTACTCACCACTGCTCCTCTGCCTCTCTCTCCTGTGTTTGTTTGGTGTTGGAGTTGAGAGGTTTTCATTCATGGGATTCCTGCTTTGATTTGGATGCCGTCTCAACAGGTGTACTGGGGATGAAAGGTTATTGTGCTCCACCTCGTGTTATATTCTGCCTGCAGTAACACCGGACAGTCACAGGAACACGTGTTAATGTTTGAGGACTACTTACTTTTTTATTCAACACTACACTGACAATTAGAATCAGAATCAGAATACTTTATTGTCAGTGTACTTGGGTAATTAGATTTAAACCCTCTTTTTTTTATAGTTCTTCTGTAATAACAATGTAACATTGTTGTTTTAATAAATCAGGAACCTAAAAGCATTAATAGTTACAATTTAGTTACTGAGATTAAAGTTATTCAGCTCAAGCACATCCTGGAAAGAACAGGAAAAGAACCTGCAATGTAATCATGTTTAGATGATTTTTGCCATTTGTAGGCACTGCCTGCAAATGTTACTTAATCAAATACTTTGTATTTAACAACATTAGTGCGTCTTTGCTTGTGATGAGTAAAGATGCCAAATTTAGATTTTACAAAGCCGATTTTTCTTCACATTTTTTTTTTTGTTGACTTTTCACATTATGTAGGCGAAACCAATAAAACAAACAAGGTACAAGTTTATAAACTTACACTTAGAAACTGTCAGGAGATACTATTATTCAGTCCACTGTTCCATTCTCTATTTGTTCAGTTGGTGTCACGTCTCGTTTTAGATGTTCTACTTTTCCCAGTTTTTTTCCAAATACATTTTCTTTTAGTCTCCACTGGTATGTCAATTTTTCCATAACAAGGATTTCCTGGACAGTTTCCAACCACTGCTCCTGTTTTGGAGGTTTCACATTGAGCCAGTCTCTTGTGACCACTTTCTTACTTACTGCGAGTAATATTTTGGTCAAGTACAAATCTTCTTTCATTACAACCTTCTCGATATTACCCAGATACATCACTGGACAAATATCCTCATTTTTGTACAATTCCAGGAGATGTGTGTATGATCTGCCTCCACACTACAACATAATCTCCAGGAGTCTTGTATAGCAAGTTGCTTAGATTTTATCTTTGGCGTTATGAAATAGTGAGTTAGGTTTTTCCAGCAGAACTCCCTCCATATTAATGAACTTGTTGATGTACATTGTGTCTCACACATGTGGTACCACTCCTCCGCTTGCATTTGGATTTTTAGTTCTGCTTCCCATTTCTCTTTTATATAAAGTGTTGATTCCTTCCTGCGTTCACCTAAAGCTTGATAGAAAGCTCTGTTTGTATGAATCGATAAATTGTTCTTCAAATTTTAGACCCAGTATTGTTTTAAATCCTGTTAGCTTGCTATCAGTTGCTTTTTGCGAGTTCTCTGCTTCTTCTGGATATAAATGAAATGCAGAGCCAATTTCAGAAATGTGTCATTTATCAGGTACAGTATGTAAGTACTGCATTCAAACTTTGGTGTGTTTGCACGGCGGTGTCAGAAAGAAAAACAGGCAAAACAAACCTGGAAATTACTTTAGGAAAAATAAGTCCTTTTCAGATTTCTTCAAAGTAGCGATGCCTAAATACAACAATAAAGATGTAGACGCTTCTGCAGACCTCAACAAACTTCATCATATAGATTTTATTCATGAACAAGTAACTCAAGATGGATTTGATGCTCAGTTAATGTTTCACTTAGTGGTGTTCTGTTTACTGAATCATGTGCTAATTGGTCAGATTTGGAAAACTTTCCTGGTTGGATACTGAAACTTTGTTTTCTATGTCCAAAAGATTGTAAAATCTAAGTAAAAGTAGAAAATCTCATAAAACCCTTATTTTATTCACAATAGAGCATAGAAATGTCAAATATTGAAAGTGAGACATTTTACCATCTCATTCAAATCATCATCAGCCATTTCATAGTCCACACATTGATCCGACCCGGTGCCCTTACGATGCAACCCTGCATGCACAACCATTTATGCTCACTCAGAAACTTAGCTCGTCAATCAATCTAGACGTGTCTGTTATTGGACTGTGGGGGGAAGCCGGGGTACCCGGGGGGAACCCACGCAAGCACAGGGAGAACATGCAAACTCAATACAGAAAGACCCCTGCCGGGCCAGGGAATCGAACCGGGAACCTTCTTGCGATTAGGCAACAGTGCTAACCACTTATCCACCCTTCATTAAAAAAGTATTAGTTCGATTTGAATTTTGATGGCAAAAAAAAGGAAAAAAAGTTTTGACATGGGAAACAAAAAGTTGGAAAGGTACGTGATACTGAAAAGAAATAACCGTGGGAGCCTCTTGAAACTAATTGGGTTAAATTGCACCAAGTTAATAAGAAGATTTGGTAGAAGAAAAACGAAAAGCCTCTTAGAGGTAAGACCTGGCACAGATTCACCGGACCGTGAAAGACTGTCTAAAAGATATTTGGAGAAAATGGTGAAATATCACCATTGACTCTTCTGACTACTGGCGGAGTTTTCTTGAGTTGAATAGTTTTTTAAATACCCGGATCCATCCGTAGGGCTCCTATCTGCACAATCACCTAGGTGGAATGACATGTTTGAGTTGAATAAGGGGTTTTGTCACGGCGCTGTTGTAGTAGGACCCAGATGCAGGAGACCAGAAGGCAGGAGTTCCCAAAAAGGTGATTTATTTAACAAAAACAGAAACCAAAGCGCTGCTGAGCAGGATGCAAAAACCAGAGTTTAAAACAGGAATCAAAGACTACAAAAACCTTGGCAGAAAACATGGGGGAAAAAACAGTACGGACCACCAGGGAGCAAGGGAAAGACAAGACCAGATATACACAAGGGTTAATGAGACACAGGTGCAGACGATCACGTTGGCCGTCGGGGCCAACGTTAACTGTATGCTTCCTTCTACACGGTCTCCTTCTAGGAAGGCCTTGCATCTTCCAGTAAGACAATACTAAACCACATACTGTACTTCAATCCATTGCACATGCATGCAGAAGAGGTGCTAAATCTGCCAGACTGCAGGCCAGGCCTTCCACCAGCTGAAAACATGATAACCCCAGGGCTGTTAACACTTTTACCTTTGAGGTGCCAACAGAAAAAAAACAGGAACCGACTCTCTAGAGCGCTAAATCTGGGCATGATTCTGTGGGAAGTCGTGCTAAACATGGACTTTTACTTGTGGAGTCATTTGTTATAAATATTGTGGGATTTTTAATCTTTATTTGATCTTGAGGTTGACCAGTATTGCTTTTGATTCAGTCTAAAGAAAAATCGCCAGCAGAGGCTCAAGCAATGATATGGGCAATAATTTAAACATTGATACAACAACATGTTGGTGCTCAGGATTTTAGCACTTAAAGGAGCTGTATGTAAGAGCAATAATAAAACAAATCATAAAATGACCCTGATATGTCAACAGACATTTAAAAATCATGTTCATTTCAAATACTTATGTCACTGACAACAGCACTCAAGCCAGGATATTCCAGTTTAAAAAGAGGAGTTGCAGCCCTCAACTGATGTTTATGTTGTCATTTTTTGTTTTGGCCTGAAGCTCCACCCTCCACCTCCACCTACAGAGGGTTGCAAAAGTATTCACCCCCCTTGAACTTTGTGACCTTTTGCCACATTTCAGGCTTCAAACATAAACATATAAAACTGTAATTTTTTGTGAAGAATCAACATCAAATGGGACACAATCATGAAGTGGAACGAAATTTATTGGATATTTCAAACTTTTTTAACAAATAAAAAACTGAAAAATTGGGCGTGCAAAATTATTCATCCCCCTTAAGTTAATACTTTGTAGCACCACCTTTTGCTGCGATTACAGCTGTAAGTCACTTGGGGTTTGTCTCTATCAGTTTTGCACATGGAGAGACTGAAATTTTTGCCCATTCCTCCTTGCAAAACAGCTTGAGCTCAGTGAGGTTGGATGGAGAGCATTTGTGAACAGCAGTTTTCAGTTCTTTCCACAAATTCTCCATTTGATTCAGGTCTGGACTTTGACTTGGCCATTCTAACACGTGGATATATTTTTTGTGAACCATTCCATTGTAGATTTTGCTTTATATTTTGGATCATTGTCTTATTGGAAGACAAATCTCCGTCCCAGTCTCAGGTCTTTTGCAGACTCCATCAGGTTTTCTTCCAGAATGGTCCTGTATTTGGCTCCATCCATCTTCCCATCAATTTTAACCATCTTCCCTGTCCCTACTGAAGAAAAGCAGGCTCAAACCATGATGCTGCCACCACCATGTTTGACAGTGGGGGTGGTGTGTTGAGGGTGATGAGCTGTGTTGCTTTTACGCCAAACATAACGTCTTGCATTGTTGCCAAAAAGTTTGATTTTGGTCTGATCTGACCAGAGCAGCTTCTTCCACATGTTTGTGTCTCCCAGGTGGCTTGTGGCAAACTTTAAACGACACTTTATATGGATATCTTTAAGAAATGGCTTTCTTCTTGCCACTCTTCCATAAAGGCCAGAATTGTGCAGTATACGACTGATTGTTGTCGTATGGACAGAGTCTCCCACCTCAGCTGTAGAGCTCTGCAGTTCATCCAGAGTGATCATGGGCCTCTTGGCTGCATCTCTGATCAGTCTTCTCCTTGTATGAGCTGAAAGTGTAGAGGGACGACCAGGTCTTGGTAGATTTGCAGTGGTCTGATACTCCTTCCATTTCAATATTATCACTTGAACAGTGCTCCTTGGGATGTTTAAAGCTTGGGAAATCTTTTTATATCCAAATCCAGCTTTAAACTTCTCCACAACAGTATATGGGACCTGCCTGGTGTGTTCCTTGTTCTTCATGATGCTCTCTGCGCTTTAAACGGACCTCTGAGACGATCACAGTGCAGGTGCATTTATACGGAGACAGGTTTACACACTGGTGGATTCCATTTATCATCATTAGTCATTTAGGTCAACACTGGATCATTCAGAGATCCTCACTGAACTTCTGGACAGAGTTTGCTGCACTGAAAGTAAAGGGGGTGAATAATTTTGCACACCCAATTTTTCAGTTTTTTATTTGTTAAAAAAGTTTGAAATTTCCAATACATTTCGTTCCACTTCATGATTGTGTCCCATTTGATGTTGATTCTTCACAAAAAATTACAGTTTTATATGTTTATGTTTGAAGCCTGAAATGTGGCAAAAGGTCACAAAGTTCAAGGGGGGTGAATACTTTTGCAACCCTCTGTATCTCCCAATCCCCAAGTCAGTATTGTTTCTGAAGCTCCACCCTCCACCTATCTCCCAATCACAAAGTCAGTATTGTTTCGGCATCCGGGTTGCCAGCTCGGCTCTAATTATCGCAGCCATGGCAGCCTACGTTCCTGCTGCATTCTGCAGCCTACCTGGGGCCTGTACTACGAAGCAAGTTCAACATACCCAGGATATATTTTCCTTATCCAGATTCACTAACCCGGACAATTGCAATCGCGCTAAGCGGTCACACGACGGTGGTTATCAACTCGGTATATCAACCCAGGTTTCTCCAATCTGGATATGAGCGCGTGCACATAAAAGGGGCGGTGTTTTCAGCGCATGACCAATCGCAAGCATGGAGAAGTCCGCTGTCAGAGCCGCTTATTTCAGTAGCGAAGAGCAAACAATAATTTTACGGAAATATGATGAGTATAGGCATATAATACAGGCAAAAAGCAACACAGTTGCAGCTGCAAAATGCAGGAAAGACAGCTGGCAAAAGATCGCTGACTGTATAAATGCGTAAATTCATAGGGATATAAACATATATTTGAATATTCTGGGAATCTTAATCTTAAACTGTAAACCATGATCAGCAATATTAAAATAATAAAAGGCTTGCAATATTTCAGTTCATTTGTAATGAATCCAGAATGTATGGCATTTTTTTGTTTTTGTGTTTGCATTACAGAAAATCACAATATTCTAATTTTCTGAGACAGTCTGTATATATTGGTTCTATAACTATTGTTGTTGACCGATAACTTGTGCTGATGCTGTACCAAAGAATTGGGTTTATTTATTTATTTTATTTAATTTTTTATTTTTTCAGGAGGGGGGTATTTAGTATTTTAAAGTGACTTCTCAGAATGTTCGAGGGACGAAATTGAAAATCCCTTTTTTGCTATCCCCTTACAAATGCATCTTCTTTTTGATTTCTTCTTGATTTATTTATTTAATTGGTATTAGTTTTGGATTGACTGTACATCGGATTTTGGGTGATGATTTGTTTTATTTATTCATTGATTGATTTATTTTTTATTTTCTCCTCCACCTCTTTTTTCTTTTTTTCCTTTTTTTCTGGATCGTTCATACAGGTACTCATCAGGGAAAGCAAAGGGGTTTTGGCGATCCCTGAATACGCGTTCTCTTCGGAGGGATCCTCTCACGATCCGCGCACCGAGCTCCACTGGATTCTCTTCGAAAGGGCATGCCATTTTCCAAGAGAGCTGATTGGTCAGTGGGCGGTGCTTTTACACCCGGCGATCTGTATCTCGAACATAACCTGCTCCGGAGCAGGTTAGCTGTTCAGCATAAGTTACCATGGCGATGTACCCCGCTAAGAAGTGAACCACCGTCGTAGTCCTGAAAACCCAGGGTTAAACCTGAAGTTACCTCGCTAACCCCAAATCCCGCTTCGTAGTACAGGCCCCTGGCAACCTCTGGTCGGGGGGAGGAGGGGGAGGGTACACGCCGCTCAACAATATTTTGAAAGTGACTGCAGTACCAGTTTTGGCCATTTCTTACAGACGGCTCCTTTAACTTTTAAAAGTGGACGGGAGATATATTTTGAGATCTGTTTCTGGCAAAATAACCCACTTTTCTTCTTAATATGGCACCTTTCCTCCCTTGACATGTTTTCTACGTTACATTGTGAATAAAATATGGGTTTATCAAATTTCCACATTATTATATAGTTTTTTTCCCCCACATTTACACAGTATACCAAGAACTGAAGCTGATCGATGTAGCGCTGAACAAGCTGCGAGGGAAAAGCTGGGTCCACATAGAGGACGACCGTCAGAACCAAACTGTCTCCACTAGTTCTGTGGACTATGCTGGGAGTGCATGACCTGCTTAGGTGACTGAGTCTTTGAAGATTTCATTGGTCGGCCTACATGCAGATTCCCAGGGAGAGAAGCTGGAAGCAGCCAGTAGGACAAGACCTCTCCCACAGTAGTGCCACTGTGTTCCTACTTTGTTTACACGTCCCCTTATAACCACGACTTCATGTTCCTGACAGAAAGTCCTTTCACTCCTTTGAAGTGGGCGCACAGACGATGAACTGGAATTAAACTGCTCCGCTGCCATGTGAAGAAGTTTAAGATCAACGAGAAACTGAGACATTCATTGTCAGACTTTATTCCGTTATTCATAATGTGTCAGTGGGTCAGATTTAATTGGAAACCCGCTGACGAAGCTCAGCTACAACAGCTAGTGTGTGCTACTATTTGGCAAAGTGAGTGAGCACTTTCAGTCCTCTCCACAAGTGAGGGTGGGTATGACAAATTTATTTTCAACAGACTGAGGGTTGCAACCCCACCAACATTCACAAACACGTATCTGTCTCCATCCAACATTATTAACAGTATAAAACATTCTTGTCGGTCGTCTAATACCAAACCACGTGTCTCTGAACAGAGCCTAGCAACAGACACAGGCTGCATATAATAACTTTTGATAATAACATTACATCATTTTGGCAAGGCTGTAATATCACACTTATCTTATCTATATGCAACGCTGAGTAAAAACACATGTTAGTAACTGCTCTAACATAAAAGTCAGCAGTAGCTCGCAGCAGGTCTAAACATATCCACACATGTGATGCGCTTTCGAATAAATCAGTAACAAGTAATAGAAAAACTTTACACATGTTCTCAAAAAAACATCACAAAAACACAACCACACACAAACATTGTGTACCCAGGACATGGACATAGTGTAATATAAAACACTCACGTGCGCACTCACGCACTGTCATAGAGGCCTAACGTTGGTATCCAGATCAAGCAAGGTCAACAATGCTCTTTAACCCTCTGAACACAACTGCTGGGCCCATCATTCATCTCTTGTGATTATGTAACAGCCTGATGGGCTCGTGTTGCAGAGCAACCTGCAGGGTAGAAGACGGTGATGCTGTTTACCTGTGTGCATGCGCAGCTCTCCCCTTAAAGAGCCGGGCGGCAAGGATTGGCCTTGAACGCGTTAATTATTTCATCACAGGCCAGTGTGTCCGTGAACTCTTTTTCAAACATGAGCAACGATATTCAGTCTCTCTGTGAGTATTGTAGCTCTGCTGGTGGATTAAATCCTGTTTAAAGCTGAAAAAAGACGCTCCACAGAGCAATTTAACATGCAGTGACGTCAGAATACAAAGCAGTTAATGTTGGGGAAACAGGAGTCTTACACTTCACCCACTTCCAGGTTGATGAGTTTCCCAGAGAGTCCATTCAGAGTCCTCCACGCCAGGTCCAAAACTCCTGCTGGGCGCGCAACATGGCCACGTCACAACGAATAGGCTGGCGCAAACTTTACTAATGGATTGACTGATCGAGTCAAACATGTTAGTAAGACAGCATTTCCTACAAATTGATTGATCGAGTCAAACATGTTCAGAATCAGAATCAGAATACTTTAATATCAATGTACCTGGGTACTGTGAGATTAGAGGTAGCATCACCTCTCCAGTGCAAGATAAATAGCAGTAGTGCAAACAATAAGAAATACAAGAAATATAAGTAATATAAAAAATATAAAGAAGGTTAAGGTGCATTTGAATCGTTTTTTTTTTTTTTACAGATGACAGTATATACATGTGTAGAATATTGTAGAATATTGCACAGAGTCCGGGAGAAGTATTGCACGGTTTAAAGAGACAGTAACGAGGATGATTCACATATTGTTCAGGGTGATTATGGCTTTGGGGAAAAAACTGTTTTTGAGTCTGTTTGTTTTTGACCTGATGATGTTAGTTAGACAAAAACAAAAAATGCATCAAATGTTTGGGTGTGCCAGTTACAGTTGCCTCTGTGCAGGGTCACAGATGTCAGCATCTCCTACGTGGGTTCGTGGGTAACTAAGTATATTATTATTAGCCCATCTTTGTCTAAACATTAAAAGTGTGTGTTTTTCAGGTCAGGATTACGGGTACCTCTAAATTACAAGCAGGTCTTCATAACTGAACATCTTCAGAGACACAAGTGGGTTTTCCTTGTTGAAATTGTGATGTTTAGAGAAAAAAGAGAAAACAAAATATAGTTTGCATTTCAGTGAAGTGCCTGAAACACAAAGTGCTCTCTGGTCAAGTAGTGGCATCCTACATTAATACTAGAGTTCAGAACTCTTCCCAGCACTGGTTTTCTTTCGGCCAGTCTCACAGCTTTTGCTTTCCGGTTCTCTGGAGTTCTTTTTATAACGGTTATTTATAAAATGGTTACCGTTTTCTGTTCCTTTTTATTGGTTCATCTCTGTGGTTGGATTTGCCCTGGTGATCATTGAATCCTCCGAGACCCGGCTACTGAATGCAGGATGCGACCTCCACTGTGTTTACTGGAGTGATGTCCATCTGTACCACATCTCACTGTCTACAAATTGATGTTGCGTTCAATGGTCTCCCTACTTCTCACTCATGGAAGATTATCCTACAAATGAATCTTTTTGTCCCTTTTCTTTAGCCGTGTCATCTCTAACTCGCACCAGCAGAGCCGTATTCAGCGTGACTCGAGCTTCAGGTGGCTCCAGGTCAGAGATCCTCTCACCGAGTTTATTCTGAGCACTGCATTATGAAAGCATCGTCAGTTTTCTCACACAAAATCATCTGATTTTTCCAGCATTTAAAGATCTTTGGCAGTCTTCTTGTTTCCATTGTCTTTATCTCTGTGAAACTGCAAATAATCAGTACCTTCTCATGGATCAAAACCTTGATTTTCTCGGTTGATTCAAGTTACTTCAGCACTAAAAATCAAGCGATTGCAAGTTTATACGTTTACTGGTAAATCAACTTGTGATAACAATTAATTTGAAGTCTGTACTTTAGTTTTACTCAGTCAGATCAGTTTTTTTCTCCTCCAAGAAGGTTGTGCTCTTGGAACAGTATGTTTGGTTGTTTATTAGCTGCATTACTTGAATGGATTAATAAAACGACCAGAAAAGCAGACCAGATGGGGAACACGGACCAACTTAGACACTATTAACTTTTGATGTTTATCCAGTTACACATCTCGGTCAAGGAAATCTTATTCAGCTTTGAAAGAAGTCTACAGTCACACACGGATTTGTTTGTGTTTCAGAAAATAACCTCAATTCAATGCTTACGGGTCAGAGCTGCAAATATCTGAGCAGGATTGAAGAGAATTTCAACAAAACTACTCAGCAAAACAAATAAACAAACACCCTCAATCCCCCTTTTCACAGCCATTAATGAAGTGAGACAAGGAGGGATTTATATTGCTGACAAAAACATGCATATTATCTATTATCTATATCAATGAACCCTGTGATAACCAACTTCTGTGACTTGCAGCACATTTCCTCTTAAAGTTATTCTATGCAACTTCCTAGAGCTAGCAAGATTTGAAAGTGGCGCTTCCTCTAAGCCCCGCCCCCCCGCCCCCACCCACGAGCGCTCCGTCCAAAGCCTCGCCCCCACGAACACGAACACGCATACGATTATTAAACATTTTGGACAGCACATTTACAACAAAACTACCCCATGTCTCATTCACCTGTAAGCGAGGCCGGTTTTAGGGGGGACAGGGGGGGGCTGTGCCCACCCAAACGTGCATCCTGCCCACCGGCGTCTCCATCCCGGAGAGCGCCGGTGCGGGTGGCAGAGCGCTGCGGTGCCGTGCAGTCTCTAGAGCCACGGCTAGGCCGTAGCCTACGGCGTAGCCTACGGCGTAGCCTACGGCGTACCCTACGGCGTACCCTACGGCGTACCCTACGGCGTACCCTACGGCGTAGGCTACGGCGTAGGCTACGGCGTACCCTACGGCGTAGCTGTGGCAACAGAGCCTGCACGGCACCGCAGCGCTCCACCAGCCGCGCTGCCGTGCCGTGCACCGGCGTTCTCCGCTCTCGCCGTGACGGAGACGCCTCCATCCCCACGGACCCCATGCAGCTTCCGAGCCGGAGCTGCGGCGGCTCTTCACGGCTGCTGTGGCTGCACG
The DNA here is from genome assembly GCF_033807715.1 of Cololabis saira. Classification (NCBI taxonomy): domain Eukaryota; kingdom Metazoa; phylum Chordata; class Actinopteri; order Beloniformes; family Belonidae; genus Cololabis; species Cololabis saira. Next base: position 20,014,815 of record NC_084591.1, on the reverse strand, counting down.
TGTCCCCGCGAGCTGCTGCTGCTGGGCAGAGTCCTGCAGCAGCAGCAGCAGCAGCAGCAGCAGCAGCAGCAGCAGCAGCAGCGGACTAACGGCTCTGCTCCCCGGTCACACACAGCGGGACCGACCCGCTCTGGAAATAACTACTGGGCTCCGTGGCAGAGGGGAGGGAGGGGGGTTACACTGGCTGGAAGCGAGTGCGCGCATGGGACAGGGCGGGGGGGCGTGGTTTAAAATGAAGGCATCTGATTGGTTCTTTCACTTCCTGGACCTGGACCAATCCGTATCATTCGGACCGAATGGGCGGGGCTTAGAGGTGCCTCTTTCAAAATTCTTGCTAGCTCTTCCGGATCAGGGAGAATACCTTTAAGTGTGAGCAGACATGTTAACGTAGCCTCTTGATACAAGAATATCATTTTGTTTTACTCATATAGGGATGGCAGCGGGACAGGTGGTGGAGCGAAGGATTGGTGTTTCGAACCCTGCTCCCCCAGTCATCTGTCGTCGTGTCCTTGGGCAAGACACTTCACCCCAGTGAGGCATCGCTGATGGGTGAATGTCCTGGATGTGGTCGGAGAGGCCGCGGGCTACATGTGTAGTTTACCATCACCACGTATGAATGAATAATGCAACCATTGTGAGCACTTTGAGGGTCGAGAAAAGCGTGATATAAATCTAATCCAATATCAATAAAATAATTCCCTTAAACAGTGGCAGGTTGTGGCAAATACCCAAATGAGGGTAAATGTGGACTGTTTCTAGCTGCCCAGCTGGACAACCAGCCTGAGCTGTCTCGTTTCTCTATAGGATGTAGGATGTGATCACCAACCCACAGTGAACAGAGGTTGATCCCACACACTTCCACAGGTCTCTCAGAGGCCTGAGGGATCCTGAGGGACAGACAGACGGACGGACACGGAGCCAGGCGGGCCGACACGGATTAAGGTGCATTGGACCTGAGTGAAGAAGCTGCATTCTCCAGGCTTTGACAAATATCTGAGTCCACCTTTAGGCTTGATTTGAGTAATAAAAGTTTTATGCCCTCAGCTGACCTGAACACAGGAAATTGTCTGTCTGCAGCCTGGCTGTGAGTGTGTGTGTGCGTGCGTGTGTGTGTGTGTGTGTGTCGGTGGATGAGTTATTCCATTAATTATTGTATGTGTTTGTCTGACATGAGGACGGCCTGTCCTGTCGGATGTACCTGTAGTCCCCCGGTGATGTGTAGCCGCCGTGCGTCTGTGTGAGCGGACTGGTACAACAGTCGGCTGCAGCTGTCCGTCCTGGACGCACTCCCAGTGCTCTTAAACCCATTTGGCACACTTCTTTGAATCCCTGGATGCTCATGTGACGTCCGTTGCCGCACCGAATCCCCGTCTCGAATTGGAAACTGGCACGGGATGTGAGGTCACGCTTCAGTTGTGCACCTCCTCTCTTTGAAACCTCTTCCTTTGTTCTGTGATTCATCGGACGGTAACATTTGCTGAGGAGACATCTGGGCGCGTAGTCGTGACTCTGAGTGGGAAAGTCATGGCAAACACATCCTCTCAACTCTTAACTTCTGCTCAGACCCTTTTGTTCTCCAACTTTCCTGCTATAGTCTTTATCTTTTTTGAGAGTTTGTATTTTTAAAACACTATCCTCCTGCTTTGGGACAAAACCCCTTAACTGACACACGCCAAGTCTTAACATTTATAAACCGAAACCTCTACATAAATAACAATCTGCCAGGAAGGAAGGCTCCCTAAAGTCTCCTGTGAAGGTGTTTAAAACACTCTGGTGACACAGAGAGACCAGCAGGTTGTCTAAAGTCAGCAAAAAATGAAAATAATTTCCTGGGCAAGAAGAAACTTGCAACTCCACTCAAATAACTTTCTGATTTGCTTGAAAATGTTCTCCAAATATGGAGTTTTTAGTGTAAAAATGGACCCAGAAACCAAATAAAACCTATAAAAGTGTTGGATATCAGGTTTTGGACATAGCAAACTTGGGCAGATATCTCAGACTGTTTGCTTAAATTGATGCTGTTTCTGTGGAGACAGTTTTCCTGACTGTGCCTGTTTTAATGCATTTAACAGAAAAACACAAAAGTGGATTTGGAGGTTTAAAGTCTTAATAAAAGCTGGCTCAGAATAACAAAGTCTTAGTAAGGTGTTTCTGTTAATCAAGTGGAAGGGCAAAAAGCATAAAAACACAACAAAAGTGAAGTTTCTGTGTGATAAGATGCTTGTTGCATAACTAAGGTTTCTCAGATTGAAGGACAGTTACACAACGGGGCCGTGGTTTCTGAGGCATCTGCAGGCAAAACACTCACATGACGGGAAGTGCTCGGAAGAGACAAAAGCCTGCACATGTCAGCCAGTATTTGTAAAAGAATGTAATAATAATGGCAGCAAGGATTTTTCTTTAATGTTGCAACTTGCACTTACATTTTGGTGACAGTCAGCTTTGAAGCAAGATCTTTCTGAGGGGCATCTAGACATGTCCCGTGCTGTAGCTGGGATTTATTTCCTCATGATTTCCACAAACGGGACACCATATTCCCGTTAATTTGGTCTCCAGCGACAGCTTACACTCCCTTCCATCTGATCACTTGTTTCAAACAGCCACTTAAATATAACACAACATGCATAGCAGCCTGTTGTAGTGGCTCTATTAAATTGTCCTTCTTCATATCTCCATGAGAGTTTTCTACTGAGCTTTTTTCCATTGAGACTATGACTTTATGACTGAAACATTTTCATCATGTCTGTTTACAAGCTTTTCTGCTATTTTCAAGTATCATGTTTCTCAAGATGTTGCTGCAGGAGCATGTTCTGGACTCCCAGATCCCTCTACGTGGAGTTCAGACAATACAGCTGGGCTAAAGACTCCCGGTGGACGGACAGAACTGGAGTAGGAGCGCTTGCAGGGCCTTTTAACAGAACTCCAGATGTTGGTGCTGTTGGGTTTAAGTTTTCATCCATCTGCTGATGACTCCTGTGATGTCATAACCACTTGTTGCTTGTGGATTCGCCATATTATTATACATTTCCCTTTTAGTGCATGGATATTACTGAAATGGATGAAAAGAGGCTGCAAAGGCAGACACTTGTTAGTTCTCTTATGGTGGGAAAGCGGGTGGAAACCTGTGGCTGATAACTGTGAGTCAGAGCTGGTTTTGCAATAATCTTCAGGGATTCTTTGAATGTCACAAGGTTTTGTACTATACATTCCTCTCTGTTCAACTGTTTCAAAGCTTCTCCTCGATATTACAACACAATCAAAACCTGTTAAGCTGGTTTCTACGTCTCCCTGGAAACAAGCCAACTTTCTTGTCAGTATTTCCTCCAGGAGTGTTTTCTTATTGTTTTTACACAATGTTTTACATAGCTGTAAAATCCTAAGCTTTGATGTATAAGGACATAAAGAAATCATCAGGTGCTTTTGTTGTTTTAATGATTGTGTCTTTATTTATTTGCCATAACTTGAAGTACTTGCTTTCGTTGTGGCGTCATCAGTCTCTCAAATCCTTTTGACCCACTCTTGTGTACAGCATTGCTTCAGTTCATTGAGGTTTTTGGAAATTTGATTATCTGCAACTTTCTTAACGTCCACAGCTTTTCGATCAGGTTGAGGTCTGAACCGTAACTTTGCTATTGATATACATTGATCCTTTTCAGCCGTTCAGAATCCATCATCCTGCCGCATCACGCAGTTTCAGCCGAGGTGTAGTTATCAAACAGATGACCTCTAGCATCCTTGGATGACTACAAAGAGGAACTCATGGTTGATGCAAGGTGTCAGGTCAAATGATCACCCCTCAACCTTTGTGTGTTATGTGTTTGTGATGTTTTGTGTCTGGATTTTGCACAAAGTGGTGCCCTGTGCCCAAACACGTACATTTCAGTCATCAGTTTATTCAGATGCAGCTTTGTAAAACTAAACCTCGCTGTCATGTTCTGGTTAGAGAGGTTTTTATAATGCCATGAACATGATGTAGTGGGTAGAATCAGTTGCTCCTTGAGTGGAAGCTCGCTGGATGGATCCCGAGCCCCATCAAGGGGAAACGTTTGAAAAAGTTTTGTTTTTAAGTCTTTTTGAAGCACACTTGTGCTGTCCTTCTATAACTGTATGAGACCTGTGGAGCTTCAGATATAGCTGTTTTTTGTACTGAGCTATACCTGACTTGACCTGACTTAGTGGCACATCCACCCGTGGCAGCTATCTGGTTACATATGCATATAATCCCTCTCACAGAATAAAGGACACAACATTGTTAGGAAATAACTTTATAACCTTCCAGATGGATGGTCAGTAAGAAATGCTTCTCCAAGATTACTGTTGATGTCTTTCCTCCAATGCGTTGTGCCCAAACACAAATGGATCCTGCAGACGAACACAGTGCCACAACTTCTGCATTTATAGACATGCTCATATTTGAACGAATGAATAGTTTATTTCGGTTACATTACATTATATGCAACTTAAGTTGTGTGCATGAAACGGACAAAACGTTATCATACATATTTACACTAATCAGTTTCACACAATAAACAATAACACAAAAACTCCGTGTAACTGAAAAAGGAGTAGGCTGAAGCCGAAGCTTATTTTTGCCTATCATGTACCTTCCAAAAGATAACCCAGTTCATCAGTAATACAAAAGAAAATAAAGAAAAGAAAATTTACTCTAAATCACTCTGCATAATCAGAAATAGAATAGAATAGAATAGAAAGCCTTTACTATCATTATAATGGTATAATGAGATTAGGCAGCAGCTCCATAAAAGTGCACATATGTGAAGACTATGTAAAAAAAAACAAAAGTAAGAAACAGGAAATATAAATATACACTATAAAAAAAATTAATAAGAGAATATTGTACATAAATGAGTGAAGAATATTGCACATGAATGGATGAAAGAATATTGCACAGTCTGAGGTTTATATATAATATAACTTATAACTATAACTATATTATATTCAAATCATTTTGCATTTTGCATTGTAATCCTTAATTAATTATTATTTGCTTACAATCAATGAATGTGCAGCACCTGACCGGCCTGGTTGTGGTCCTTAAATGCCAGTGGCGCCACCAGGGGGGAGGCAGGGGTGGCCATGCCCCCCCCTACAAATTTGCTGGCCACCCCACTGGCCTCAATAAAAAAAAAAGAAAAAAAACACTTGCCGGTCACATAGATTCTATCGTCAGTATGCGTTTCATCCCAAATCATTTGGGCCAAATGCTTATCAGTCGGCGTTTCTTTAAGTATTTCTGGGCCTAATAATAAAAATAAATAAATATAAAAAATAAATAAAAAGAAAAAATATTTAAAAAAAAAAAAAATATATATATATATTATATATATATATATATATATATATATATTATATATATATATATATATATATATATATATATATATACAGATAAGTTAGAAAGTAAAAGAAAAAGTATTTCTGAGCCTAATAAAAATAAATAAATATAAAAAAATAAAAATATAAAATATTTAAAAAAAATGATAATTATTATTATTGTACATACATACATACATACATACATACATACATACATACATACATACATACATACATACATACATACATACATACATACATACATACATACATATATATGCATGCATGCCTTAGGTTTTTACCATTAATATTAGAAAGTAAAAAGAAAAAAAAAAGTATTTCTGAGCCTGTATACAGTATAATAAAATCCTGTAATGATGGCTTTTAGTTTTGGTGTCCACCCCAAGAATTTAAGTGGCCCCATCGGGCCCCCCCTATGAAACATTTTAACAGGCGCCCCTGTCAAACCCGGTTGATGCTGCGGGGACCGCTGCAGTACCGCCGGGCCGCCGCCGGGGGGCGCTAAAGCTCCGGCCGCGCTGCCAGGGGCCGTCCCTGCTGGAGGAGGGTTATCATGATGACGGAGCGGAGGTACAAGACGGCCACGCCACTCTTACTCACAGCAGCCCCGGCAGCGTGAACACCTCGTGGAGCGGCTGCCAGTCAGACCTCTCTCTCCACCAGAGCCCCGCCAGAGCCAGAGCCAGAGCCAGAGCCAGAGCAGGGATGTCGGGGGTGAAGAAGCGAAGCTCCGGCTCCTGCAGCAGCAGGGAGAGGGAGGACGACCCGGGGGCCTCGGAGAGGATGCTGACCTCCTCCTCCAGCTGCAGCCCGGCCCCGGGGGAGCAGGGCGCCGGGGTGGCCCTGCAGAGGAACATCACGCTGCTGAACGGCGTGGCCATCATCGTGGGCACCATCATCGGCTCGGGCATCTTCGTGACGCCCACCGGCGTGGTGCGGGAGGCGGGCTCGGCCGGGCTGTCGCTGGTCATCTGGGCGGTGTGCGGGGTCTTCTCCACGGTGGGGGCGCTGTGCTACGCCGAGCTGGGCACCACCATCAGCAAGTCCGGGGGGGACTACGCCTACATCCTGGAGGTGTACGGCTCTCTGCCGGCCTTCCTCAAGCTGTGGATCGAGCTGCTCATCATCCGCCCGTCCTCGCAGTACATCGTCGCCTACGTGTTCGCCACATACCTGCTGAAGCCGCTGTTCCCGGTGTGCCCCGTGCCGGAGACGGGCGCCAAGCTGGTGGCGTGCCTGTGCATCCGTGAGTACCAGAGAACCAGAGAACTAGAGCTGGGGACCAGAGCACTAGAGCCGAGAACCAGAGCACTAGAGCCGCGGGCTGATGCAACTCCGTGCTGCGCTTACCTGTGTGATGCGGGACACCTGCAGCAGGGGGAGGGGGGTGGTGGTTATGAGAGGAAGCCACCTGTCTCAAACAAACACACCTCAAAGAGAATTCGTTTTTTTTTTTATTTAACCAGGAAAAGAAACCAATTGAGATTAAAAATCTGCAAAAATCTTGCAAATTTGCAAGGGTGTCCTGGCCAAGAGACAGCACAAGATTTCAGATATTAAAATGTACAGAGGTGTAATATGAAATATTAAAATCAAATGAAACAAAAAATGGAGATCATTTAAAACAGTTACAAATCAGAGATGCTGTCTCAAGTGCACTCATTCTAGACTTAAAATCACTCAGTGTAATAAGTTCTGTTATTTTTACATCCTTTTGAAGTTTGTTCCACGTATAAGGGGCAGGGTATGTGAATGCTCTTTTTCCTTGCTCTGTGCGCACACATGGAACAGAAAGCACAGAACAGAAAGATAAAGACATGGCTCAGAGGCTGAATTTCTAATTTGTTTAGCAAACAATCCAAAGCTTGTTTTTAAGACATTCAAGTCCTTTTTAAAATAAGGATTAGATGCCATAATAGGTCCCCTTTAAGGTATCACCTTTAAAAAAAAAAAAAAAATCAAATTACAAAATTGCATATGCATTTAACTATAAATGGTAAACATACAGAAAATCTTTAGAGGTGTGCCAAACATTTGATGGATAAATCATTATTCAGGCCACTTTGAAAAGAAAAACAAAACACTGGCTCATCTCCAACAGGCAGAAACATGTTTTGAATTCCCTTCTTTAAATTTCCCTCTCTCTCTTAAGTTTTTCTTTTTCTTGGATATTTCTGTTTTAGACCTTCAGGGCCTGTTTAAACTAGGGATTATATGCCATAATAGGTCCCCTTTAAGAGTCGTGCACAGATGGGTGCATGGGGGTTTCTCCCGCAGCACGTGTGCGCTGCTTATGCGGTTAAAAAGTACAGTTTGTCCTCGCGCGCCTCCCGCTGATAATGGTGAAAAGTGGCGCCTTGTTACGTCATCCCCACGCTGATGCTCACACATATAGTTTAATGTTATTCCTTCTATGAATTAATCTGTGGTTTAAGAAGCCACAACGCTGCAGATACTAACTCAAGAAAGTTAAAAAAAAAAAAAAAAAAAAAAAGTTACCATAGCCTAATGTGAATATAAACACAACAAAAGTTTTCTATGATACAGGAAATTAATGTAAGGCAAGTTTATTTGTATAGCATAATTCAACACAAGGTAATTCAAAGTGCTTTACATCAACATTAAAAGCGGCCAGACACAATTAAAACCTAAATAACAAATAAAATGATAAGAAAAGAGGTAGAATAATAGAAATAACAAATAAAATTATGATAAAAAGCACAAGTTGTTAAAAAGTAAGGGCAGTAGAGTCCAGCAGGTCAGTATTTAATTGTTCCACCGGTGAGGAGCAGAATAACTGAACGCTGCCTCACCTTGCTTGGTTCTTGTTCTTGGGAACCACAACAAACCAGATCCAGATGAACCTCAGGGGTCTGGGAGCTTCATAGGGAACTAACACAGGGGTGTCCAAAGTCGGTCCTTGAGGGCTGCAGTCCTGCACGTTTTAGTTGTTTCCCTGCATCAACACACCGGATTCAAAATAACAATCATCACCACCTTGTCATCGGAGTCTGGATAGTTCTGTTGGTGACCAAGCTCCTTGTATCACGGTTTGATAAAAAAAGGGACACATCTAAAACATGCAGGACACGGGCCCTCGAGGACCGACTTTGGACACCCCTGAACTAACAGATCCAGCATGTATTTTGGTCCAAGACCATTCAGTGCTTTGTAGACCAGCAGTAAGATTTTGTATTAAATGAACAGAGTCAAATCAGAGTCAAATTAAATCATTTAAATGTAGTGATGCAGGATTTATGCTTTTAAATGATTCTTTTGTTTGTGTTTTAGCTATAATTAAAAAAATATTGTACAGTAGTCTTCAAAGTCATCTTTATTGTCAATTTTTCATCCCAAAAAATACAAGAAATCCAAAGTACGTTTCCCTCTTGTCTGACATAAAATAAATTAAAAAAAAAATACTAGTGAAATAAAAAAAAGGAATTAAAAATGCGTTTTTATTTATTTCCAAAGGACAAGTGAAAAGACTTTAATGGTTAACACTTCAAAAGTTATAATCAGCCAGTTTAATCCCATCCAGACCTACATCCTTTATTCTTGGAGAGTTCTGCTGGACTTTCATTCATTTTAAAATGTCGACTTCATTTGTACAGCAATCTAAACAGCTGAATGTTGCACCATGTGTTTTATTACCTGACAATAAAAATCACGGATAAAAGCATGACAATAAATACCAGCCATCCCTGAACCCCGCGCCCCCTTCTTCATCTCAGTCCAGTTCCCCAAAAAGTTAAAATGATTTCACAAACTCATGCACCCTTTTGAACCTTGTCTGAGATTCTTAACCAGATTAACTCTGGATTATTGGCTGCTTCAGCGAGTTAGTGCCAGTGCCAGTCTGCTCTCGTAGGATGCATTTGATTGTTACGTGCCACAGGTACTTCTGACCCACTTACTACTCACACACAAGTTTTTATATATATATATATATATATATATATATATATATATATATATATATATATATATATATATATATATATATATATATACACACACACCCACGCATATATACAGGAAAACACACACTCTTTCTATTCTGTGAATACTCATTACACTGTGTGTGTGTGTGGTAATCCGCAGGTTGACTGTAGTTTAAATCCTGCCTGTGACCACATGACAGAAGCTGAAGTGTGTGTGTGTGTGTGTGTAGTTGCGTCATCGTGGTCTTGAAGGGACTAAAAACCAGAGACTCTTACATATAGTGCCACGGGTCTGTTTTTAAAGGTTATCGTTTCCTGTTATATTGCCTCAGTCACATCAGTTTGTCCGTACTTGCAAAAGTTCAGTCCAAGTATTATGCATTTGTGCGCGGAGGCCTGTGTCTGTGTGGATACCAAGTGTGTGTCAGTCCTCCACTGTACATGGCCCCTTTCCCTTTGTCTGGGTTCTCCCACACAGAGCCTCATTGTGCTGCTCGTCTCTCTGTTGTGGGCCCGACCTGATTTAGGAGCTTTTGAGGAGGCCTGCTACTTTAGTTAATCACTTTTAATGGGGTCCAGGATTCTGGGCCTCCTCAAGAACAGTTAGCAGGAAGGGACGAGAGCAATGCGGTGTGTGTGAATGCGATGCAGGGGTCAAGACTGGGAAGAAGATTAGATTCTACTGAGGATTTGTTTTCCATAACAGTGAATTCCTCACCTGATTGCATCGTGCCATGAGAGATACACAGGAGACAAATACACTGTTGCTATCTCCAAGGTTGAGCAGATGGAATAAGGACAAACTGTTTACTCTTACACAAATGTTGTCTGCATTTGTCTCCGTTTCACATCTTTTCTGCCCCTTAAAGTGTGTGTGTGAGATTGTTTTTCTTTTCATTTAAAACAATGACAGCTTGCAGTGTGTTCTGCAGGCCCGGTGTCATTCAGGTTGGGGCTTCTGAGTCACAACAGAGTGAAGAGGCCTCTCGGCTGCAAACGAGAGGAATGATGCCAGAGAGCCTTTTCAGAAGGATGCTGCCTCCTCAAGTCACCGTCCCTGTGTCTGTCCGTCTCTGCAGTCCTGCTGACGTTCGTGAACTGCTACAGCGTGAAAGCGGCCACCAGAGTGCAGGACTTCTTTGCTGCGGCCAAGCTGCTGGCGCTCGCTCTCATCATCATTATCGGCTTCGTCAAACTTGGCCAAGGTAACACACACACACACACACACACACACACACACACACACACAAAATCCCAAAAGCGTCCTGTTTGATCAGGTGCAGGTTTTTGTCGCTCGTTGAATCACCTTCCACTGTTTGACAAGTACACAGCTGACAAGTTCAATGCTTCCACTTGACATTTAGAATAAAAACATCAGGTTAAAATATGCAAATTAATGTTTTTAGGGAATGCTATTTTAGTCAGGATGAGATATATTTAGTATAAAATGCTGGAATATGTTGGCCTTAAAATGAAGTAGAATAAAATCCCTGATTAAGCAACACAAAAACTGTGTGTGTGTGTGTGTGTGTGTGTGTGTGTGTGTGTGTGTGTGTGTGTGTGTGTGTGTGTGTGTGTGTGTGTGTGTGTGTGTGTGTGTGTGTGTGTGTGTGTGTGTGTGTGTGTGTGTGTGTGTGTGTGTGTGTGTGTGTGTGTGTGTGTGTGTGTGTGTGTGTGTGTGTGTGTGTGTGTGTGTGTGTGTGTGTGTGTGTGTGTGGGGGGGTGTTTGTAAAACCAGCTTTAGCAACAACAACTTGGAATAAGTATTTTCTTTATTATTGCATTATTCAGATCAATATTGTTTCAGATTATTGAGGATGCAAACACTTATTTTTTTCTTTAAGCAAACTGTGGCCTTTGACATTGATTATGTTCTTCCTTTGCACATTGTGTCGTAGACTTGCAGATAAGTCTGTGACTGTTGTCCTGTTGCAAGGACCAGCCGAGCTCTATCTTTGGAAAAGATGGTCTCTCGTTTGACTCCAGTATTCTCTGGTATACAGAAGAAGTCATGGTCTTCTTCCATTGACTTCAAGGTGCTGCGGTTCAGAGGCGGTTCAGAGGCGGTTATGTAACCCCTCCTAGGTTGAAGGGCCGAAAAGGTTATTTCTTTAGGATCGTTGCCAATGTCGTTCCTCCATGGCATTAATTGATCCAGACCAGCAAACTGCCAAGACATCTGGAGGAGCTCATCCTCGCTGATAACCCTTTACTAAAGTGCTTGCCATCACCTGGCTGCGGCGTATCTTCTTCTTCCCATGCTGCTTTACCGTTTTCGGTGGAGTTTTTACGAACCCGTGACCCTTCTGCGAGCCGTTCTGCTGGAGCATCACCACTTACACTCTGGTTCTGTATTTGTCCACCGTTCACTTCAGAGAAACACAAAAGCAGAGTAAAACATTCAACAAACGTGCAGCGGCTCACAAAGCTCCCCTGCACGTCGTCTACAAAAGCAAACGTTCAATAGATGAAGCAGGACTTTGTGCAGGAACATTCCAGCTGTGACGGAGCGGTGTCTGGGCGCCACAGGACCTGAAGCAGGACGTGGTTACTTTTATCCAGAAAGCAACCTGCTGGCTCAGTACCATCCTTTATATAATCACAACTTCAACTCCAGTGGGAGATTTTTTTTCCTCTCTAAAAACACAGTTGTTTTGCCTATTTTGCTCAGCATACACAAACACACGCCCTCTAAAGTGAGTAATGATCCTAAAATCAGATACGGTTTAGGTTGAACCGCGAGTATCGGCCCAGTCTATTGACCCCCCCGTCTCCCTGAGCTTGTCGTGGTCGTCCCGTCTTGGTTCTCCTCTACACCTGCAACCCGTGGAGGTGCAGCCTCCTGGATTGCTGCCCAACTTTTATCGCAGCCATCTTGGCATCTTGTGGCCGTAATGAGGATCCGGTGGCGACGTGAGGACATTAGAGAAACCTCACAATACCTCTGAAGTGGAACAAAAAGCTCCTTTCCTTTGGAAGTCTGCTCATGAGTTGCTGCAAGACTGAAGTCGCAGAAAAACTTGGATATAAGTTCTCAATTTGACTGCAGCCATTTGTTGATAAGAACTGAAACAGACACAGTTGTGCAAAGTGTCAGTTCCAGAGGTTCACCACATGTGGGTTGATTAAACGAGACTGCGTGTGAGTATCAGAGGTGGAATAATACCCTTGTTCTTCTAGACAAAACACTGGAGCTGAAACCTCGATTAGGGAGGACAACAGACATCTGGGGTGAACATAGACACATACAGAGCAAGTTTTGCAAATACATATTGTTTTGTCTCATCTCGCTGCAGCATTTTTTGTTCCCTTAAAGAAAGATTCCTTTGAGAAGGTTTCCCATTTATTTCCTCTCTGTAGCCTGTGCGTCCTCTGTTTTGAACATATATGACCTTGCCCCTACCGAGTTAACACCAGACACTAAACTCTAGCCACGCTGTAAGATTCAGCAGTTTAACTAGAACCCAAACACCTACCTGACACATCTGCTGAGCCGCTTTAGATTGAGATGGACTTCAAAAACAATTCTGGTAAAGAAACCCGGCATTGTTCTGCAGATTGAGACTGCGCAGATGCTTCGCCCTCAGGGATGACGGGCGTTTGCAGAGACGTACAACATTCTTACAGGAGACCTTCAAGACGAACTCGGCACATCCTAAAACTGCAACAATAATTATATATTTAAATGGAAAACAAAGCTAAGGTGCGAACTAGAGTCCAGTTTGTACTGGATTTTGACGTTAACATACTTTTGGAGGGCGTTAGATATGAATCCATACCCCTTAATTGTTGCCATCACTCTGTCAAATTCTTGTTGCTGGATCTTAATTAACTTCAGCATGTGCTCTTAGAGGGAGGTCAGCCTTCTGTTTTCTGTTATTTTCTCCCTGTCAGCTGCTAAATGATACAAATCTGAGTTTTGCCCTCTGAAACATCAACAAATTAAAACCAAACCAGAAACTGCTGTCCTTGGCGTGTATCCAGCATTTCCTGGAGTTTCTGAGTCAATGTCAAGCTCCAGTCCTGCATGAACACGGCCGACCGCCTGCATGTGCGGAGGTGGGAGGTCACAGTTCCCAGACCAGCTGACCGGTGGGCACTCGGGGCCTCAATCACGGGGGGGCTGTTCTGACGGGGAGGACAAACGGAGGTCGGGATGGAGGGAGAGTGAGGAAGGCGGCTTTAACCCGGCAGGTCAGCAGCGGGAGGCCTACGCACGAATGAAGCCATGGACTTCCAGTGTAACACGTCTGCAGCGTCGTTCTGACGGACTCCAAAAGCTCAGTTTCACTCAGACTAAGAGTGATTAGATTTTTTTTTATTTTAATTTTTTTTCCTACATTTATGTGGAATATCTACAGAGTGCACTTGCCACCATTTACATTATTTATTGGCTTTCATAACTAATTTGAGGGATAACATCAGAGTTGAAACTCGAGTTGTGCTGGAGACTTTGTGTTTGGAGTAGGAACAAACCTGAATCACAGGTTAGCAGCATCTGTGCAGGATATATGGAGTCTTAAGTTTATGTCTTAATACATTCATTTCATTTTTCATTCATTTATTCTTTATTTCATTCAAAAAAATAAAACAATTCAATACAAATACAAATGTTCTTAAATTGTGAATGAAAAGGGAGCAGAAAGAAGAAGAATCTTATCTGATCTGCCCCTTTTTCCAAGAAATAATTTCACAAATAACATAAATTAAAAAAAACAACAACAACTAAGTGAATAAAAAACTAAAAATAATAACTAATACATCAGTGAAGATGAGGGCATTAGGCAAAAAAGGAAAAGAGCAAAAAATGATTTGATTTCAGTAAAATCGTACAAATTCTTCAATCAAAATCTACCAGATGCTCATGTACTTATTTATTTATCTCTGACCATGTCCAGGCTGAACATCTAAATCTAGTGTATCTGGACTCAACTGGATATCACTAATACAAATAACAAGCTTGAGCTCCTCATTTTGTCCTGAACAGAAGCAGGGGGTGCTGTTACTCCTCTTCCTGAGCAGTTCCTAATCCACCTGAGGTAGATACAGATCTCTTGAGTCTGACATCTGCTGTGGTTTCTTCCTGGATCACGGAGATACATTCATCTCATTTGTAATTCTGCTCCTTCAGTACTCATGTCTGATGCCTTTCTTAAAGCCTTTTACTGCTCGTCTTTGTCAGTGCGCTGCCTCCAATAAGCGTCTATCCGAGACCCCTCTCATTATGTAGCTTTAGATAAAGACCCGCAGCGCGGCGGGGATTATATCAGCAAACAGAGGTGTAGTTCTGGCTGCCGTAGCTCTCCCTGACTCCTGATTGGTGGTTGGAGTGCACACTGAAGCGCACGCTTGAGTTGGTTAAGAACCAAATATTATTGATAACTGGATGATTATCTGGTTGTTTCAGGAGCTGGAATAAAAATCCAGCATCATATTGAGTACTAGAGGATATACTGTTAGAATAGCTGTAATTAATTGGATAGGAATGTTGCCAGGTTTCCTCCCACCTGTTGATGGAGCTCTGTCTGATTAGAGATCAGTGTAATCTAATCAGCTGCACTCTTTGGAAGTGAAACCTTCAGATGAGCTCATCTCCTCTTCTTTCCTTTCACTTTCAATGTGGAGATCTGTGCTTGAACCTTTTTAACTTTCTTAATCTGCATATATCTATGGTTCCGTGAGGTATTAAATATGAATTCATGCAAACTAAGACCTATTTAACAATCTGCTGCTGAGAAACGGCTTTAACACCAGCTTGACTCCATCTTTGCTAATTAAAAGGGTGTTTTTTTTTTTTTTTTACAAGGACTTATTCAGAGTTGGTTTACTCCCACTGCAGAGAAAAGCAATCTTCATTCATCTCGGTTTTAAGATTAGAGCTAATCCTTGTAATGCTTTTGCCTTTAACTGTAGTTTAGTATTGAACGTAAACTCGCTCACACAAAGTATTTACTTACATGTGGTACACTATGTGCAGCTGGCTGGGAGAGGTCTTTTCTGTGTAATTTATTTCATTCTTAAGCAAAAAAAACAACATAAAACAATGACAAATGTAATAAATAGCTGGTGAGATGGTTCACAAACACATTCTTTTGATATTGAGACACTCTGAACAATCCTGGCCCAGTCTCCTGGTATCTGTTCAGTCAGACACAGAACAAGACTCAAGGGAACTTTCACAGCCTAATCCAGTGTGTTACTACATATGTTTCCATTCACAGTGCGTTTAAGATCCCACTTTGTTTTACACTTCCAGTGTAAATGATCATATAGACCCAATACCGCTAAGCTTTATTCAGTCCAAACTGTAAATATGCACTTTCAAATTTATAAACGTATCTGCTTTATTTGTGCAGAGATCTTAGTGGCAATTTGTGGGTTTTAAAGAGTTACGGGGCCTCCACTTAACCTCCACACGTTTTGTTATTGTTAAGTTTAAAAAAAACATAGATAAAAGAGGTTTCTGTTCTAAAAGATTTGTCCCCACCTAACCTGCTCACAGTTCTGGCTCTGCAGTAAACACTGATATGAGTGACATCTGTTTAATTTTTTGTTGAAACAGACAAGAAAGGCAATGGTCTTATTTCCCAAAGAATAAGTTATTCAACTATTCAGCTCTTGTGCAGTTGGGGAGACTTTGAGAATAAAGCAATAAATAGATGCAGGAATGCAGTTTAGTTTGTGGTGGTCCACGTGGGAGTGTGTTCTCGTTCTCACACGGAGTTTGAGGAGCATTTTGTAAAGATAGCCGTTCACCTATATTACTGAAGAAAGTTCTTCCAACAAATAAGCTCCCGGGAGACTTTTTACCCAGAACTTAGAAATTAGAAAATGTCACGGCCGAGTGCAGTCTGTTTGAGTCCAAAAGCTTCCCCTCAGTGAGGGGGAGAAGAAAGAGCAGATGAGTGAGATTTCACCACCGTGAAAAATAAATCAGGCGATTCACAGATTTTAATCATCACTGAAAGCTGCGAGAGGAGCAGGAGGTTCGGCGAGCTAAGAAAATGCACTTTCAAAATCTGACCTGAAGGCCGATCGCAGGATTTGTGCGTTTGACATCTGAGGTGGAAATGAAAAACAGCTTGGGAATGAAAGACGGGCCTGGGTAAATTAGTTTATATCCCTATAAAAAAAGAAAAGTGTGTCCTGTAAATAACATCCCAGGTGTTATTGATCCTTCAGGGATTGATAAAGTATTTTGAACTGAAGGGTCAGAATTAGTCACGCTGCTGTCTGTCTGGTATCACTGTGTTCCCCGTGCTGAACATGGACCAGGGAAAGTAAAGGAGAGATTTGTCTGAGGAATTCAGGAAGGAAATTCTACACAAGCATGTTGAAGGGAAAGGTGAGACGATCGTCTCGCGCAGTGTGACGTTCCTGCGACTACCGTTGGAAATTTCAGTCAGAAGTTTTGGCCCCACTGTAGCCAACCTCCCTGGACTGCACACGAGAAAAACTGAAGAAACGATAATACGAATGGAAACCAAAGAGTCCCGAACAACTTCCAAAGAGATTCAAGGTGAACTCAAACGTCAAGGTGCATCAGTGTCTGATCTCACCGTCCATCACTGCTTGAACCAAAGTGGATAATAATTGTCTAATTTTTTTTTGTTTTTTGAACATTCTTTTTATTATACATTTTCAAAATTATACATGTGCAGTGTATATATACAAATAATTTGAAATATGTAGCAGATCCAGAAAAAATGCACAGCAATGATTCTCAGGGTCCTCAGTGAATCCAACGTTTCAGGCAGTTCCCAGGTGCTCCAACACTTTGCCAAATGTTGCTGTAAAAAGACTCCTCTGACCATTAATTCCAAATCTCAGTCTTTCCAAAGAATTATAGTCTGCTATCAACGACTTCCACAGATGTGTTGAGGGAAGTTCTTCTCCCACCCACTTAGTCATAATAGCCTTTCGGCCCAACATAAGCAAAAACTGTATAGTGTTTTTATGCCGTCTTAGTGACTCAGGGAAACATCCCAATAGACATAGTGGGTTTGGCTGTAATTGTTGTTCAATTATCACACCAACCTCATCACATACAGTTTGCCAGAAACGTTGAAACTTTTCACATTCCCAAAGATGGTGCAATCTTGTTCCTAAAGTAGTCTTACATTTTTGACAGTTTGGAGAGGCCCCTGCTGTATATTTACTATACTTGAGACTGGAATTTGTCAAACTGCGTATAGGCATGGGGCGATATACGATATTATCGTATATTGCGATTAAAAAACGGCCGCGATAACGTTATCGTGGGGTACTGTAATTATCGCCAAATTTTTTTTATTTATTTTTTTTTATTTTTTATTTATTTTTTTTTTATTTTTTGGTCACACAAGGCTACCAGCCAGGTAGAAGCCAGTGTTATTTTTTTCATGTATTTTATTGATATTATTTATTATTATTTATTTAATATTTTTTCAGAGAGTAGTACAATCCGTGTGCATTTGACTACTGTGGCACTTTATTTTCACTCAATCTTTGTGTTGGCCATGCAGCTTTTGTTTTGTATACTACAGAGCAGTGCCTTTATTTTATTATTTTTCCAGAGAGCCGTACTAAGTAGCAGGCAGCCAGCCACTGTTAAAGTTTCAGAGAGTAATACAATCAGTGTGCATTTGGCTCTACTTTGTCACTTTATTTCTATTTGTCACTTATTTCTTTCGACTCTCAGGGAAGTATTTTCTTACAAAAAAAGAAAGTTCAAATAAGTACCGGTACCGGTACTATAGTTTACACTTTGTAATGCATAACATTTACAGTACACTATTTGTTCTCTACCTCAAGTGTCACTGTGTTGAGAATGATTTGAGAATAAATGTTCTGAAGGAACCAGTGGATCCACGGTTAGTGTTTTTCCTTGCATTTTAAGAATTTTATAAGCGACACGCTAATATCGTGATAATATCGTAATCGTGATATTTTTGTCCACTAATATCGTGATATGAAATTTTCATATCGTCCCATGCCTAAATGCGTATCGACATGCCACAAAGTTTCTGGGTGACTGTCATTTGGATAGATGGGACAAAACTGGAGCTTTCTGGCCACTCACATAACTCTATGTTCACGAATGCAAAAGTGAAGCATTTACAGAAAATGCTGCAGTGAAACATGGAGGAGGCTCAGTTTTGTTCTGGAGCTGCTTTGCTGTATCTGGCACAGGCTGTCTTGACTCTGTGCAGGTCACTATGACATTTCAAGACTATTGATGCCTCCTGGAGGGGAATGTGCTGCCCAGTACCAGAGAGCTTGGTCTCAGTCACAGGTTATGGATAATACATCAAACGGATGAGCCAATAAACAGAAAGATATTGGGCTTTTCCTAAGTTGTCTTCTATGAGTCCTGATCCACATCCTGTTGAAAGTCTGTGAAAAGAGCTGAACCATGAAGTGTGAAGCAGAAACCCTTCAAACCCGAGACAACAGGAGCAGTTTGTTTACGAGGGGTGGACCAGAACACCTGTCTACAGGTGCAGAAGTCTCAGTGAGGGTGCCAGAAATCACTTGAATACCTCACAAGGCTGTGCAACAAAATCTTAAGATGAGGGTGCTAACTACTTTATCAAGGCCAGCTTCAGTAGTTTGCTGTTCCTAATGATTCTGTTGATCCACAATTCAAAAGCAATGTCTAAATGTCATTAGCTACCTTGGTTGTTTCAGCACAATTTCAGACATCATTTTGCACAACTTCAGTGTACAGGACCGTCCTGTCTGCAGTCCACATTAGCCTCTTATTTCAACTAAATGGAGCGTTATGCAGAGGAGCAGTTCAAGTAGCAGTGCCATGCTGCAAAATCCCTCTGAATAAGCCAGTTGAGATTATTTAAAGTACTAAAACTAACTGGGAAGAGAAGCACCTGTAACTATATCCATGTCCTATGACACGGAAGAAACGAATGTTTACACCCGAATCTGGAGCAGCTGAATAATCGACTGAATTACTCAGGCTAATGTTGCTCATCATGAAACTGTCTGACAGACGTCACAGTAGCCGGGTGTTTCCCACGCCGCGCGCTGGCTTAGGGCTAACCCTCCCTGTACCAACACAGCCCTGAGCGGTTGGTTTAGCAACCGTCGCCATGTCTGAGAATGTGCATCCACGTCGAGGGGAGCCGGAATGTGGCACAGATCCCCACAAACCGGCAGGAACCAGGGGGTCGGAGAAAAACACAGGGAGCAGAATCTCACTAATTCTCTAAGCTTCAGCCTGGAGTGATTTACATGTGTATGAGCTCCAAACACAACTTCAGCAGTGCATTTGTAAAATAATACCACTGGACGGCGGTTAAAAGCATTTTAGTTCTCCAATAAGACACGCTCTTTTGTTACAACCTCTTTGTAGTCCATTTAATCTGTAATTCTGTGATGCTGATTTAGATTTCACATTAATTCCCAGCCAGCATCATCAGAGCACTTTTTATACAAATTATTCAAGTTCATTACAGTAAATGCATGTTAACAATACATAGCAAAAGGCAGAAACAGTAAGAAATGTGTCCAGCTGTGGAAAAACCAGGAACAAGTCTCCCGAGGGTCATTTTGAGTTATGTAAGGTTCAGAAAGTGTAGTTTATAAGCTTTCCAACGATGTCTAACACAGTAATCTGAAAATAATTGATGATGTGACCACTTGAATGTTGGCATTCCCCAAGCTAGTTTTGTGAGAAATCTGACCTCAAAGTTTTCAAGGATCAAGACCCTCCTGGGAGCCAGGTGTGCCAGATGTGCCAGGTTGTAACAAAAGCTGTCCACATTTGCATGAATTAGCGTGATAAACATCACTTAAATGGTTTTCAAAAGGAACTGTGAAGGAACTGTGAGGAGATTCCAGGAGGTCACCAGAAGGAAAAAGGGTTGTAATAAATGTTAATCTAATCTTATCCCACTTTTTGAACTGATTAGGGAGAAATGCAGAGGCAATAACTTGACTTTTGTCAGGCCACAAGCAAGAGATTTATTCATAAATGCTCACATGTTGTATACACATCTACAGTATTGCCCCACATTCTTCCAACCCTACAGGGGCTGCACCATCCCATCTTCATTTATAAAGCACTTGAAGCTGCTACACTGGGCCACAGCGCTGTAAGTTAAGCAAATAAAAAGACCACAACATTTAAAACATAATAAAAAGCAGAATTTTCCATTGACATAAAAAATAAAATAGAAAGGGGGAAAAAAAACAACACATTTTGTTGATCTGGGCCAGATACAAGGTGTGCGGCTGCGGTCTGAACCCTCTGCAGATGAGCAGTAGAAGATCCCCGAACCATTACGTACAGAGCATTACAGTAATCTAGCCGACTTGGCTAGATTATTAAACTTTGCAAACTGCCTCAGATGGGAAATAAATCTACAACCCTAACAATAGTGAAAATAGTGAGATCAGACCATCATGCTTGTGTGCTCCTCCTGGCCGGGACTTCTGCTGCTGTGCATGTAATGGGCATGTAATGTGCATGTAATGGGCATGTAATGTTCTAACTGGAAGTTGATCTCGTAAAGCACTCACTTGGGGTAGGTTAGCTTGATACATCCAATCACAATGCCACAGCATAAGCATTACAGTAAATACTAGCTAAATTTCACATGATTTTGGTTTATTCAAGTTAATAGCTGTTTCTCTTATTGTAACATTTAAACCTCCTACAACAGCTTATAGTTCTTATTGCAAATCGTTGTGTAGATAATTTGCATTTCTGTTCACATAAGACAGAACCAGTTCTCTTTCGTTTTACTTAAGGGTGAAAGTTTTTCTGTTTATTAAAAACAGCCTAACAGAAAAACACTGTTTCCAGTGCCTATATGCGAGTTTAAGTGACCAAAATGACAACAGTGAGCTAGCTAACAGTAATGTTTGGAGCATGAAGTGGCTAACCTGAACGGTCTGAACCTCCCCCCATGAGGAGAAACTGTTTTCCTGCAGATCTCACTCCCTCCGATCACGTACGAGGTTCTGGGGACTGTGTCCCATGTTACGTAGCATTTACAGTCAGAGTTACAAGTCTTCTCCATTTCTTTTTCTCTGTCGTCTTCAAACGTTACGGTGTTGACAGCCTCTGATATCTTACGGTCCAGCTGCTCTTCATCTTGGCCGATGGTTGGATGGTCCTTGTTCTGAAAAGTCCTCCCAAACTGTACTGTAAATGCCACAATTTAGGTCCCTGCAACCCGCTCCACCAGGTCCATCTTCATTCAACAAAAAGAAACACCAGTAGTAGCACGTAAAAGGAAACCAGGAGCAGAACAACTGCTTCAGTAGCCATGCAGGTTGACTGGACCGTGCTGCTGATTGGCAGAGAGACTCAACCAAAGCGTCTGAGAAGCCAACAGAGTTGATGCAGATGATGTTGTAATCCTTCACTTCCACCCGACACTAGGGAGCGGCTCCCGCTGGGGTTTCCTCTCAAAGTAACCAAAGTCTATGGGTTTAAAACCCTTAATACTGTTATTTGAAGCAGGGAGCGTATCTTCACCATTTCAACTGGCATATTTTGCAAATAAACAAAAGTCACATTTTTCAGAAAAAAACGTTTTTCGTTCAGCACATTTGTGACAAATGTCTACGTTCAGTATCACAGTAAAAACTACACAGCTTTTGCAGATCTGCAAACAACTGTGACTCCGATACCTGATGGAAAATGCAGGTTATTTTGTGCAACTGTTTGTTTTGTGATATCTCCCCATCAGAAATAGAGGCTGTGGCTCAAAGAGCCTCACATACTATATTAAGTGAATATTTTAGCAGAGCGGCTTGCAGGGTGGGCTCGATTTGCTGGCTTATTGATTTCTTAACTGCCAGACCCCGTTAGTGGCCCCTTTCATTGCCTGCTGAAAACGCTCCTTTTTGAACATCAATGTTGCAATAATGAAAGAGATGATCATTGATTCTCTTCTCTTGTCCTCCCTTCATCCATTCATGACCAGACTGTTGAGGTGGTGCATGTAACAAGTATTTGTGGACTATTGTACAGACAACCAACCAACCAACCAACCAACCAACCAACCAACCAACCAACCAACCAACCAACCAACCAACCAACCAACCAACCAACCAACCAACCAACCAACCAACCAACCAACCAACCAACCAACCAACCAACCAACCAACCAACCAACCAACTCTTCATCAAATTAAAAACACTTCAGTTCTGAGATCTAGTTGACTTTAAAACAGGACAATTTATGTGTAAAATAATCAATCAAAAAGTACCACAAAGTATCCAGGGGTTGCTTCATTTGAGTGTTTATTCTTTACGGGGTTCATGCATGTTAGAAACATAAGAATATAAAAACATAAGAATGATAATGATAAGAACGAACACACAGTATCACTATGTTACAACAAAAGGAGTTAATTTATAGAATAACCTCAGTGATTAAATGAAATCATGTGGAACAGTTCAGACTTTTGAAAAATTATATATTAATGATATATTAAAGATGTACAAGATGGGATGTATAGTTATGACATGGACGAGAGGTTATTCATCCTTTGGGAATGGGTAAAGATTATGTTTGAGTTGTGAAATGGACTGAGTTCAGCTTGGATTCGTAGTACTGTACTGACAGAACTGTTTCCAGGTATTACTGTTACGGGACGGACATAGTACATTTGTTAATCATGGACTCTGCCATGAGTAGATATGTGAGGTAAAACGACGGGGAAGGGGGCAGGAATATATGCGAGTTAAACTTCACCATGCTTTTTTTTGCCCATTGTTTTTGTTTTTAATATACTAAAAATTAAAGATATAAGAATTATGTTTTTTTTTTTTTAATTCTTGTTTTATTAGGTCTGTTAACTTTTTCTTGTATCTGCTGGTTTGTGTCCCTCTCTATGAAAAGTAAAAACGAGATGGACTACATAGTGAGGATGTGCAGGTGGCTGGAAGGCAGTTTGATGAACTCTCAGCCTTACAGTTAGAAGAAAGTCACAGCGTGTTTTTAGCTGTAACTTAGGTTTGCTGAGGTGCAGGACGAACAGGTTTAAACATTCAGCTGTGCCTGCCAGTATTGTCGCTCTCAACAGCACTTTGTGACATGTCACTGTGTGTGTGTGTGTTTGTGGTAATTTAATTGTCAACATTGCTGACTGGAGAACAAATTGCCCATCTGGGATAATAAAGTTTACAATGTCATAATGGAAAATATTACAGCAAGTTTAATCATAAGTTTAATGGCTTAGTTTTTTATTTAAGCCAGTTATTGAAGAATATGGTTATCTCCTCCCGTCTGGCTCCGTCCGATAAAGCCATGAGTGCCTCAGGTAGGCCGACAGAGCAGTGCAGCCGTCTGGGTCAGTTATTGGCCGTCTCAGCCCGTCTGATCTCCAGAACCTCTGCAGCGCTTCCACGATCCACATTTAAGCTCAGCAATCGTCTTTGCTGCCTCTGCAGGGATCTGTGGTTTTGTATACATCTCTGTTTCAGATATTGCTCCACATCTCAGACACGCAGTTGAACCTGCCTGCAGAGCTACGGTACAGACGGAGGGGTTTAGGCCTGTCTTTTGTCTTGTCTGATCCCACTTCATTCTTCCAGGTGGTGTGGAGGAGCTTCTTCCAGAGAATTCCTTCAAGAGGTCCAACTATGAGTTTGGCAACATCGGGTTGGCCCTCTACAGCGGCCTGTTTGCCTACGGAGGCTGGTGAGTCAACACTTGGACCCGTTATTTTTATATCACAGGCTCTACAAATTGCTGTATTTTGTGCTCATCACAATGGACTAAAATCACCTCTTGACCTGCAGTAATTCTCATGGTTAGGGCGACTTCGTGCTGGATTAGCAGAGTCTATGTTTTACCATAATCTTGAAGATTACATAATCTTCAAAAAATGTTTGCGGAAAGGGACGGAAAGTATAACCTCAGAGGGAAGGGGAAATTTAAACAACCAAGTGCTCGTACCACGCTAAAAACAATGTGTATTTCAGTCTATGGAGTAAAAATGTGGAATAGTTTACCAGATGAAATAAAAGATAGTAAAAGTGTTGTCCAGTTGAAAAAAAAGTTTAAATGGTGCACTTTTGAAAAGTATAAAATGTTATAGTTTATTACTTTATTTTTTTTTCTCGTTCAGTTAATAGTAGTTTGGATTATTTGGGTACATAATCCTTGTGTTTATGGCTACATGTGCATGCATGGGTATGTATGTGGGTGTGTATTCGGGTATATCTGTAGGGTGTGTATGTATGTATGCATGTATGTATGTATGTATGCATGCAAGAAGGTATGCATGTGTAGATATATTTATATAATTATGTGTACAATCATATTAGTGTATTCTTGTGTAATTTTGGTAAAGTTTTGGATATATAGCCTATGTTAATATACATTGTAATTTTGGTAAAGTTCTGGATATATATGTTAATATACATTGTTGTAGTACTATAAAGTACTGTATTACTAGAATATGTTTTGTTTGTTTGTCAAATTTTGAATAGTAAACAAGGGTTTGGCGCCTAAAAGCTATGCTTCTGCCAAACCCTTTTCGTTCAGCCATAGTTTAATTTATTTTTTCTGTTTTGTTCATGTTTGTTCTTTTTTTATGATGTTGCTGCTGAACGAAATAAACAATCATTCATTCATTCATTCATTCATTCATTCATTCATTCATTCATTCATTCATAATTCACAGACATGAATCCCTTGTGTTTTATTGAACAATTATATTTTATCTAACATTTATTTAGAATATTTAGTCAAAAGCTTCTTATCAGACACCCCGGAGATGGATTTCAGCGACGACTTGTTGAAGCCTGAAGGTTTTATGCCTCACAGAGGCTTTGAGTTTGATGAAAGAAAAGTATTTAGCTGCTTGATGCAACCACGCATGTCGTCATTTTATTGTTGGTCTTCTGTGGATCTGGACTTCTTGTTTAATAAGTCTCCGCGTGAATGTTGATTCATTTTTTTTATCAGCTAAAAGTATCAGATTATTTCTTTTATGCGGTGGATATACGCTAAAGCCATAATATAGTATGACAAGAGGCAGGGAAGGGGACGAGAGAAGAGTTTGCTGTCCGCGCTTTACTGAGCTACTGAATCAGACGGGATTCAAATGATCCGGTGACCCTGGTGTTTGGGGAAACAGAGTAGGTCATTTACTGTGGAATGTTGACTTTACAAATCACCGACATGGTGTGTTTTGATGGTATTAAAAATCCCAGACGTGGAGCATTTAGATGTTGTCATGTCATAATGAAAGAAGTCAAAACCATGCTTCCTGGTGTCATCGGGATGTGCGTACTGAAAAATACTCGTTTTGTTAGTTATGTGCAGCAAACAAAACATTCTCAGGTTTGAATGCATATATAGCACCCAGTAATTAAAACCAATGCATTTGTTATGGGTTTTTTTCCATAATATATTCCTACTATGGGCTTTGCTTTGGTTGATAACTGCACCATGTCTAATTGTCACCACTTCTACTTCCAGGAATTACTTGAATTTTGTTACCGAGGAAATGATTGATCCTTACCGGTGAGCTGCATGATTTTTAAATTCTCTTCAATAATAAAAGTTTGGAGAAGAGCAGTTAAAAGTTTCTGTCCTTCTGACTTGCTCTCTCCGTTTGCCGTTCTCAGAAACCTTCCTCTAGCCATCATCATCTCCCTACCCATAGTGACAGTGGTGTATGTTCTGACCAACTTGGCATATTTCACCACCCTCACCCCGGATCAGATGCTCAACTCGGAGGCTGTCGCTGTGGTGCGTGCACACGGAAACTGAGCTGTGTCTGTTAAGGGCGCCGCACACAGGCAGAGTATTAACCTGTCCCTTGACTTGAGGCCTGTAACCTTTCAGGAAGATATTTAAATATCTTAGTACTTATACTGATTATAGACTGATTGGACATCACAAAAAGGTAAAACAAAAATAGTCTGTGAAAAAAAAATCCCCATATGATCTTTCAAAGACTGAAACTTTATGAAGCAGCTTTTAATTCATTTCAATTCAATATTATTTACATAAAAGTTGTCTCTAAGTGCTTTCCAGAGACCAGAACCTGACCCTCGAGCCATTATTACATAAACATAACAAAAAAAAAAACTTAAAAAAACCTTAAGCCAAACAGTGGCAAGGAAAACTCCCCTTTAGGAGTGAAGAAACCTTGAGCAGGACCTGAATCATAAGGGGGGAGCCTCCTGCTGGAGGCCAGCTGGGCAGAGCAGGAAAAGAGAGAACAGACAGAGAGAATGAAGAACAGAGAGAGGAGAGGCACAGATATATTGCCAATGGTACTTGGACATCCTGCTAATAACACATTACAGTAATCTAGTCTAGAAGATACAAACGCATGAACTAGTTTTTCCGTATCACTCTGCAAGAGGATTTTCCTAATCTTTGTGATATTACGGAGATGGAAAAATGCTGTTTTACAAACCTGATTTAATAAGCTGATTAAACGACAAATCTTGATGGAAGATAACGTCATCCCCGTTCCTCGTTTGCTACCACGGTCAGCGTCACCAGCCTTCTGATCATTTGTTCTGAACCTACAACTCCCAGCATTCCCTCAGTTCATCACCCTCATCTGAGTTATTGTTATTAAACCTTACTTTAGCCATATGCCTGATTGATATCTTCTCTAATTTTGATGATTTTACTGTTAAAGAAGCTCATAAAGTCTTCACAACCGAGAGCTGCAGGAATGCACAGCTCAACAGAGTTGTGACTCTTTGTCAGCCTGGCTACAATGCTGAACAGAAAACGTGGGTTACTTTTGTTATCTTCTATCAGCGATGAATAATAAGCTCTTCTGACTTTGCGAAGGGCTTTTTTATATATTATTAGAAAGTCTTTCCATTCACGATAGGAGTCTACAGACTTACAAGAGTACCACTTCCTTTCCATTTTACACACGTTTTTTTTCAACATGCAGATATCTGAATTATACCAGGGAGTTATCTCCTATGGTTGGAAACCCTCCTTTTCAAAGGAGCAACTGCATCTAAAGCTGAGTGAAGCAAATCAGCAGTGTTACTAGCAAGGAAATCAACATCTGCAGAGGCAGAACCCAGGTCACTGGCGTCGACTACTTCACTATTTTCCACTGTCCTAAGATGAGCAATGGCCTCCTTAAATTTAGCAATAGCTTCATCGGACAACCATCTGCTAAAATAATACCTCCTATTTTGCGCTTCAACATCGACAATATTAAATTCAAACGTTATTAAATAATGGTCGGACAAGAGGGAGTTTACAGGCGACACCAACAGATTATCGTGATCAACACCGTGGGTGAGAACGAGATCGAGAGTATGATTAAAACAGTGCGTCGGTTTTCTCCACTTTTTGTGAGATACCCATTGATTCTAGAAGAGAATTGAAAGCTAATTGAAGATTATCGCTTTCAACATCCATATGAATGTTAAAGTCACCCATTATGATGAATTTTTCTGTACTGATCAATAAAGCAGATAGGAAATCTGAACATTTAGACAGAAACTCTAGATAAGCACCAGCAGAAGGCCGGTACACTACCACTAATAAAACTGGCATCTCTGATTTCCAGCCCGGGAGTTTTAGAGTTAACCGTGAGGCTTTCGAACGTATTATATTCGCATTTAGGTTTAGATTTTATGTGAAGACTGAAGTTAAAGATTGCCGCTACTCGTCGGCCCGTGTTTCGGGGAATATGATGATTTGTATATGACAGTGCTGTGTGTGTGAGATGGAGATGTCAATTTCCCCGAGGGAACCTCCCAAAGGGTTTAATAAAGTCGTCTGAATCTGAATTAAAGTAACTGGGTGACACTAATCAGCACTAAGCTCTAAGTTTAGTTTATAGTTTCAAATATCAGAGTCCAGCTGTTTGTTTTGTCTATTGTTTTTAGTCCCAATTCAAGCAACTAAAAATGTAATATTTAACGTTTAGAAAATTCTATTAAAAAACAACTTATCATAGTAAAACGTACTTAGGAAATGTAGTAGATATTTGGTTAGCATATTAGACCTGTTACCTGCAACCTTGAAATTAAAACTCACAAAGCTGGATATTCTTTCACTGATGTTATATTCTACACCAGTAATCATGTCGCTTATATCTCATGACCTGCTAGAAGTGTGAACTGGTGTATTTCTGAAATTTCTTCTGTGGTTATATGTTGGTGCTACACACCTTCAGGCTCTGTCAGAACAAGGCAACAATAACCACTTAGTTTGCCTTTTAAATGGATAATAATGGCTGACCCTTCCTGTACCACATATCTCTCTCATTCATAATGGCAGTATGTTGCTGTTATTTGGTTCAGCTTTACCAAAACACTCAGCTTATGATAGAACCCACACGTGTGTCTTGCAGGACTTTGGAAACTACTACCTGGGCCCCATGGCGTGGATCATCCCGGTGTTTGTGGGGCTGTCGTGCTTCGGATCGGTTAACGGCTCTTTGTTCACCTCATCCAGGTGAGACACACTTCACGGAAAACAAAACCCAGAATTAAGAGTCAGGTTTAGCAGCAGAGGACCTCAAGAACATCCCCCATGAGCCCCTCGTGTGTCTTCTCAGGTTGTTCTTTGTGGGTTCCCGGGAAGGACACCTGCCCAGCCTGCTGTCAATGATCCACCCCACTCTGCTCACGCCGCTCCCCTCACTTTTATTCACTGTATGTACTTCTTATTTTGCCTTTTTTCCCCTATTTTCTTTCTTTTTTTTATTGAAATAAGTTAAAACAAAGAGATCTTATGTCACAGTTCATTCCACGTTTATCAAATACACCATTTATTTTAAATAGTGAAGAGTTAATCTTTGACATTTTATTCTCTGCAGATATATACCTGATGTATATCTGAATCCACAAAGGTCATCTGTTTTTGTGTGCTGGAGCTCTAACAGCTTCCCTCCCTCGCTCTTCTCTCTTCAGTGTTTGATGACGCTGCTGTACGCCTTGTCCAACGACATCTTCTCCGTCATAAACTTCTTCAGCTTCTTCAATTGGCTGTGCATCGCCTTGGCGATCATTGGAATGATGTGGCTTCGGGTCAAGAAACCGGAGCTGGAACGACCGATCAAAGTGAGTGACCCCTGAGGAAATGAATGAACAGTCGGGACATATGGCCGGGTTAAATCTCAGAACGTACAGTAGTATCGGCCCCATGCACTCGGTCTTCTTGTTTCACTTGTTCAGCAGCTACACCTCTTTTCAGCCTTGAATGAACTGTAAAAAGAGAAGGCCCCATAGAAGAACCCGGAAGCAGTCAGGAGATATCAGATCCTCTCTTTGTGCTTGTTACCATTGACTCCCACTTAAGTTACTTTTGGCTGCACTAAATGTTTCTGCTGTTGCTCCTGCAACCAACAAAGATCCATTCAGGGCCACTCAGTCGAATAGCGACTGATCGCAGTTTAAGGAACAGAAGAAAAGCTTGTCAGACTCTTACATCTGACTAGTTTTATGTCTTTATATGCATTATTCAAGTTGGGAGGACTTTCATTTGGACACTCCTTCACATTTAGGGAATGTACGTCCTTTTCGCAGAGAAAACCACATTTACCATACATGTTATGGGTTAAGGCTGAAAATTAGATTTTTTGGCTCTGATCACGGTTATTTCCCAGAAAATCAAGAGTTTGCACGTGTAAAGCCATCGGAAGTGATGGAAACACAAACAGTGCACGTGTTTCCTGACTGAACCGGTTGCTGCAGGACTCCCCGAAGCACAGAGGACTATTGTAGCTGTGTTTGTGTTGTGTGTGATGAAGGGCCGAGGCAGATGGATGTATTGGTTCAGTACAGTGTGTGTGTGTGTGTGTGTGTGTGTGTGTGTGTGTGTGTGTGTGAGAGAGAGTGGTGGGACAGTGCTGACACTGTCTCTCCGCTGACCTCCATCTCTCTCTCTCCCACTCTATTTCTTCCTCTTTTCTCTGACTGTCACATTCCTGCTGCTCAGCAGATTGGCAGTGGAGCGGCCAGACAGTCGCATACTTTGATTTGTAGATGAATATTATTGGCAACGAGACCCACAGGCCTCAGTAACCGAGCTGATTAATAATGACCTCAGTTTACATTCGCTCTACTTGAGCGAAAGCATGTGGGTGCCTGAA
Source organism: Cololabis saira (assembly GCF_033807715.1). Lineage (NCBI taxonomy): Eukaryota > Metazoa > Chordata > Actinopteri > Beloniformes > Belonidae > Cololabis > Cololabis saira. Next base: position 19,984,456 of record NC_084591.1, on the reverse strand, counting down.
CACGCCGAGCAGCCACATGAGAAATCTTTTGCACTGAAAGCAGCAACACAGTATGCAATTTTAGCACTTATAAAGTCTCTGCAAATGTTTAATCTAAGAACTTGACTACGTCACGTTTGATGTATGCAGACTGTGCAACGGCAAAAGCAGCTGAATGTTTGAAGGCTGTGAGGCCTTTTTACGTACACTCCTGGATAGCTAAAACCTGGTGTATACAAGCTGTAGAGACCCATGCCTCTGCAAGGACTCTGCATCCCACTTCTGGACCTTTCTGGCTACCGATAGACCAAACCAGTGACGCTTGACCCATAGTTTTTAGTTCATCCCCAAATTGTTGGATGGGATCTAATTATTTTGTGCAGACTCGTCAAGTTCTTCCAAACCAAACAGGGATGCATATCAAAACAGAATACATGACTAGATACAAGATGGAGGTTGTACTGGTGACACGTGGTTACAACGAACACAAACACCTGAGAGAACACCGCTGTCACTCACTGGCCCCGCCCACAATAGTGCATCACATCTGAATATTAGACCAGTAACCTGTAGGTTTCTTGATTTGCACTAAAAAAACTGATGTCATGCTATCTGTGTAGTAGAACCGGATAATTCAACTTTAAAACTATGTTCAGTTCAAATGTTTATGTTCAATTCAAATGAATCCCTGATTGCAGCAGTTTTCCTGATTTAAGTCTGTTCAGAGGTTCATTGTAGAAGGTTATAACTGGGGGCGGGGTAGGTTTAGGTTATATGAGGAGCCCTTGCTGTCAGTTTCCTCACCTAGAAATGGAGCAAGTCTCTTTCTCTCTCTTTTTTTTTTTTCTTTAATTCTCTTTTTATTAAGATTTCTCAAAGGTCGAAGAAGAAGAAATAGAAAGATGACAGAAAAAGAAATATCACAATTTCTCTCATCTCACCCTCTGTCTCACAATTGATGCAGAACCTAATGCATCTGAATTTCCATAAGCGATACAAATGCCATTAAGGACCCAAAAGAAAGAAGAAGAAAAAAAGTAAACAAATGAAACAGAATATCAAGTTAAACCTTGCTGTCACTCAAATCTCTTTACACAAGAGGATGTGATAGGATATGAGAGAATAGATAAACAAACAGTGGGCATTCCAGTAACTGAATGATGATCATACAAACACATTGTACCTTATCCATCTTTCCCACTTCCTCAGACACCAGCCCTGTTTCAATCTCTTTTTTACATATCTTTAGTTAAATTATTATTAATTTTTTTTAATTAACATTTTGTAGCAATCAAGTCTCTTTCTCAAACGGTGAGCTGTTCCTTGAGTAAAATAAAGCTGCAGCGCCCCTGATTTCGAGCCGTCTCCTTCCCTGCAGGTGAACATCCTGCTGCCAGTGAGCTTTGTGCTCGCCTGCTTCTTCCTCATCATCGTGTCTTTCTGGAAGACTCCGAAGGAGTGCGGCATCGGCTTCGCCATCATCGGCACGGGCCTGCCCGTCTACTTCATCGGCGTGTGGTGGAAGAACAAACCCAAGTGGATGCTCAATGGAATCTGTGAGTACAACGCTCGGCTCTTCAAACTAAACTAAGCTTTAAAATATGCTACAATTTGCTCTAATCTATTTTAGTAAGAAGAGAAAGCTGGATTGGAATATGTTTGGGAGGGGGGGGGGGGGGGGGGGCGTCTCAAAATTGTGCATGAAAGTTTGAACATTTGGCCGAAACATCACCAGAGCATTTATTAAGTTCTTCTTCACAGTTTTATATCATTTCTTTTGCTCTTTGAGATAATCAATTCAAAAAAGTTAAGTGTCACTCTTTTTTTTTTAATGGGTTGGTAAATATGTCTAAATTATTTTTACTTTAAGTCTAAATTGTCACTTTATTCTTGAAGTTGGTTCATAAAGTAAAAATAATAAATGTATCAATAAGTACATAATCAGGACTTTGAAATTAAAATTAAATTCTACAATATGATATAAAAATGAGTTGACACAGTTTTAAATAGCAATAGTTCTGATGTCCTTTGGTTTGTTTATTTAAATATTATTTCCCCAAATGTTGAATACAAAGGCAAATTTTAGAGGCAAAATTTTCAAAATAAAATGTATTTTGTTAAACTGTAGTTGAACAGCTCAATGCGTTTATCTAAGTTTTTCATAATCATTTTTATTTATTCAAGCATTTAATTGCTCTTTAACCCAAAGTGGTATTTCATATTTCTTAGTCCAGACTCTAAAATTGTATAAAAACTGTATTGGCGGTGTGTGTCTAGTTACTGATAAATGTGTTTGTGATGCTCATCTTGATTTTGTGATGAAACGTTTCAACAGAAACACGGCTGAAGCGTAACACTGAGCGTCTGGTGTGTGTTTTTCAGTCTGGACGACGGCCTGGTGTCAGAAGATCATGGAGGTCGTGCCTCAGCAGTAATAAAAGCCCTCACCTTTTACTTCAGCCAGTAGCCAATCAGATTGCACCGAAAGTGACCTCTGGGCTCTGACATCACAACTGAAGAAGCTTGACCTCTGTTGGCATCTTTCACTCCACCCCATCCTCACAGACGCACACACACACACCTTGTCTGTAGCGGGCTGATAAGGACCCGACGAATTGTCTTTTTTTTTGTCTGCAACTATTTCTCTGTTTCTTAAGTTACTGACATTTTTGAGTCATTTGTTCTTATTTTAGGCACTACTGTTAGTAGTTATGTATGGGTTGTTGTTTTTACAAATATTTTCTTTGTTTTATGTGATTGATCCGCTTGTCTCTGAAGGAACTGGACTGAGGCAAGTGTTCGTGAGGATTGAGTCGGACTCATCACATACTTTTAGCGGTTTTATTTTGAAAGCCTGCGTTGCACGCGTTGTCGCTCGTTGGTGCTACGATGTCGTCTGTGATGTGACTCGTGTTGTCGTCTGCTGCTGTAGGTAGTGAGAGGATGCGAGTGGCTGAATGGAAGCTGTGATGTCTCTGTTTATTTCATCTTTAGCTCTCCGGAGCTTCCCGTTTGAAGCCCGTGTGAGTCTGAACACTCTGCTGATGTCGCCTCACAGAGAGAGCGATCAGCTCAGATCGACTCGAGAGCGAACACAAAGGGGAGGAGTCCTATTTTTAGCTGCCCCTGACGATGGGTCATAGTGAGCTTCTATTTGAGACGTTGGCTGCTGTTATTTGGGTCTGTGGTCGCGTGGTGAGTTCGGACTCCGTCGCAGTGACGGGGCTTCAGAGTGCAGGTTCTGGTGAAGACATGCAGCCGTTAACGCAGCTGGAGCAGACGGACAGAGACAAACCTGATGCTTTGGTGATGTAGGGGAGGTGTGCGTCTTCTGTGTGTGTGTGTGTGTGTGTGTGTGTGTGTGTGGTTACACACAGGTGTGTGTCAGAGGGAGGGGGGCGAGGCTGGTTCCGGGGTGCACAGTGGTCAACAGTCTGTCTGTTTTCTTAACTTTTCCGTCTATGTTTATCGCCCCTCCTCAAGGGGCGTTTCACGAGTCGAGTTCTCCTGAAGACAAGGATGTGGAGGCACGAGTTGCAAAAAAACGAGGCTCGAGGAGAGAAAAGTGCTTTAGTGTTTCTGATGGGGGTCTGAAGTACAGAAGGAGCACACTTTCAAGACCGCAGTATGAAACCACAGTATTTCTCATTCATGTGTTGTTTTTTTTGTTGTTTTTATTCACAAACAGTGATGTCAGAGAAAAGTCAAGTGCTGTATTATAACTATCAACCTCCCTCCTGGTAGCAGGAGCAAAAGTACACACCATGTTGCTATGGAAACCAGCAGGAGGGCCTTACTCTTATGTTTTAAAGTTAGAACGTTTCTAACACTCAAGCCATCAGGAGCTGGTGGTCAGACTAACCCGAATAAAACTGTAGAGTATTTATTTATTTCTAGAAAACCTTTGTTTATGGTTAGTCCCTAATTTGTTTACAGGGTATTTTATGAAAATTGCTTTCCAATAAATCTTGAGTTTTTTTTCCACTCCTGTGTTCTTTGTTTTTGGTTTTTGTCTCATCATTTCTTCTTGAGTTCTTTTATTTATTTTATAAGTAAAGTTCAGACAAACTATCAACTTGCAATTATTTTCTAAAATGAATAAAATATATTGGTAAAAGAGTGAGAGAATGAATGTGGAAATATAAACATAAATGAAAAAAAAAATAAATGAGAACAAATAAAAATACTTTTTGATCTTTTTTTTTCATTTTTTGATTATTTTCTTTAGTTCATTCCTTTACATCATGTAAATAAACTTTTCAGTAATATTTTTAAATACATTTTTCCTTTTTTAATATACATTTTGTCTTTTTTAGTTTTATTTAATCTTTCTTGACTTTTTTTTCTACCCATTTTAGACCATTTTTCCTCTTGAGCCTGTTGGCTTTAAGCACGAGTTAACGTTTCATCTTTATCTTCTTCATTACATGTTTGAAGATGTCAAAAATAGAAAAATACTGGGGTTTTTATTGGTTGGTTGGTTTTTTCTTTTTTTTTTTTTTAGTTAAACATCCATCAAAAACCATATAATCCAATATATAACCCCTGTATTTGCTAAATCTTCAAACAAATATCATTTACAAGGCCTAAACTAAGTTTTTTTTTTTTATACATTTGCTGTCTGTTCTGGAGACAGTTGTCATGTTTTATGTGCTTCCAAGGTCATACTTCAGAGGTCTGTCCGTTCGATCCGTGACCTTGGACGTAGCAGCGCAGCGATGGTGTTTTCTCACGGCGCAACTTTCCTCTCATTTATTGACACATTACAACTTCTTCAGTGGACTTTGCAAAACTTCCTTTAGTTTTTTGGGGGGGTCGTGAAATTGCAACAACTTAGATAGAAATTAGTCCGTCCATATTTGATGAATACTTATTTTAACAAAATATTTCACAAAACACAAGTGCAGGCTGGCCTCATTGGGATTTCCTCTGCTGGTGGTGTTCGCTCCAGACAGCTGGATGGATTCAGACACACGATGGAAATGGGGCATTTCACGGACTGAATCCTCGTAATTATTTTTTTTAAAGCAGTTTTTAAATGTTACATTTGCTTGAACATCTTTGAAATCTGAGCTTTGAGTTGGTTTTGATTGACGTCTGTCTCCTCCAGGTCAGCAGCCTGTCGGGCTGCACATCAGATCCTCCCTGTTTCTCTGACAGCTCTCTGCTACTCAGAAATAGCTCACACAGAGAGTAGAGAACAGTCGTTTGTTTTATTCCCATGAGTGGCAGCCATGATGAGTTTTGAGGGCGTGTTAGGTGGAGCGGTGATGTCGGGGGGCTCCATCACTTGTGCTGGGTCTTGAGACCGTCTGCTTAGTGCCTGTATCTGAGATCCCTGTATGTGGCTGCTCGTTGCCAGTGGCTCTGTTGAACCCCACAGAGGAACGGGTTTGGGATCTCTGCGCTGTAGGAGAGGAACGGAGGCTGAGATCGCCAGATTTGCTCCTCGTTGTCATTATGCTGCCTGTTGTTTATCTGTGGCGTGCTTCTTCTTGCCTTACTCCTTCCTTTCTTACAATTCTCCGCAGAGGAAAGTGCCGATGCTCATGTACGCTCGTGGAAGATTTTCAACTTTTTGAAAAAGATGTTGCTGCTTCGTGCCTCGGTGGTTGAAATGATTCCCTGGATAATTTAGTTACATAAGTTTTGATGGGAAGACTTCAATGCACCAGAGAGGGTGATGCCTACTGCGCTGCTTCTGCCTATCCTTTCTTTCTTCTTGATATTTGTATGATTTTATATCTTTTGCTATTATGTGGGAGAATAAAATACATTTTAAAAAATAAGTTTCTCTTTATTGGGTGAAAAGGAAAATTCAACGTTGGTGTTAAAATCCTCCCACGCTGTTCTGTTTGGTTCAGGTGTGAGACTGCAGCACATGAATCTGCAGGAGCAGTAAACAAGCAGAAAGTTCAGAGAGTAATCTTAATCCTATCAACTATTCAGAGCTTTCAATCTGGGGCTGGAAGGTGAACGGGCCAAAGTCAGTTCAGTCTCATGCTGAAGCTTAAGAAGTAGGTCGGAAGGCTGGGAGAAGTAGGTAAATCAGGCCTGGCACAGTTCTGTAACCACGCTGTGAGTATCAGGATGTCATAGTCATCCACCCTGTTCTGCGGTTCACGCCGTGGCTCCCATGATACCATCTTGTTCACAGGAAGGTGGGTTAGAGGTAAGATGGGTGCAAAGTACCACAGATGAGTCAAAAATGGCTGAAAAAACCCTCATGTGCTACCCTCATATACTGTATGTGGAGCGGATGCAGCCCTGCTGCTTAGGAATTCATTTCGAGGAATTTATTGCTGAAGTTTAATCTCTTTCACAACTTTTGAAAGAGAATTAGTGTAATTTGTAACCAGAAATGGCTAAACTGCATGAAAAAGAGTTGTATTTAACTGCACGCTGGCTTCCACCCCCACTCAGCTCACAAGTATTTGATCCACAGCGTCCAGATCTGCTGTCAGACACGCGTCTCTCAGGCTGCAGGAGTACCAGGGGTCAGCTGAGGCCTCCGTAAACCGCGGCAGCCACCTCATCACGCTGCAATTAACAGAAACCTTCATTCAGAGTAACGCGCTAACACAGTTACTGCTCATCAGACACTGCTGCTGCGTGAGATGTGAAGGAGAACACGAGGTATGAAAGACCTCTGCAGAGACTGCCAAAGCAGTGAATTATCTGCGGCGTCTGAGGTAAGCGTCTCCCTGCGACATGTTTCCGTTTCATCCCTGATGGAAGGTTGTCAGCAAGGAGCGGCAGCTTCCAAACCGCCACATTTGTCAGGCGGGTGCAATGTTAGCTCTGGTTCAACGGGCGGTCGGCACGGCAACAAGCACACACTTCCTGTAACTTTCTGAACAAGCAGCCATGTCAATAATCAGCTTTTCTCACACTCAGCTTCGAAGAAGACATGTTCCAAAGAACATTTTTGCTCCTCGCTGGTCTGGAAACAGACAAACCTATTCATATTAGATGAATAGTGTCTGATATAAAAACATGTGACCACACACACACACACACACACACACACACACACACACACAATAAATTAAAAAAGAAACAACCATCACATGAAAATATCAGAGGCCCTATTCATGAATTCATGAAGCTTCCTAGAACAAAGAGATTCTCCGGGAGACAAAATTAAAAGACTTTTCCTGGAATTAAGAGATTCAGGAAAACTTTTCCCTCCAGGTCACTGGAAGACCAGATCCTGGGGAGGATAAAACCTCACGAAGCTATTACCCCTTCAAAGGGCTTCCTGAGGTCCTGTCCATGTAGGGGAAGGAGGAGAAACAGGAGGGGGAAAAAATCACTAAAGAAATTACTTAAATAAAGTGACAAAGACATCATGTTTGCAAAATCAAATTCACAAGAAACCGAAGACATCAAAATTCAGGGAAAACAAGTAGTTTATTTTTCCTAAACTGTGATTATATTGTGAATGTCAGGGAGCACAGACATGTTTATTCTCCAGGAGCAGCAACAGCTTATGGTCATGTGACTGTTTCCATGGGTAATAGTAGTTCACCGCATCAGAGCGGCCTCACATCCTCACTGGTCCCCGTCACACCCAAAGGCTTTAAACAGAGGCAAAGGCAAGATTATTTTCTATAACAATTATCTTGGAGTCCCAGGAAGGCGGGGCTCTTTGCGTACAGTTGTTCGCACTCAGATCAGACTTCAGATCTGGTCAGGCTTAAAATGTTCATGCACAACCTCCACCTCATGCAGTTATTGTAAAACTGTATCTATCTTTTTTTTTTAATTCTGGCTTCTGCTGACTTGCTTTACACCTCAAAAACATCTCACCATATCTACATAGAAACTAGTCACAGCATACGAATTTGAACAAATTTTCTTATATAATTTTTAGTCAGCCATTTAAAAAAAAGTGTTTTATCAGACTTTTGGAAAAAAAAAGGGCTCAAATTTGATGAATTTCTCAGGTGAAACTGACTTTTCAGTTCTGAGAGGGAAGGTGTTGATCAACAATAATCGAGCAGTCACTGAATCTCATGAACCCTCACCTGACAAGCAGATACAGTATAAGAAGTTTTCTGACGATGAATGCCCCGTGGAGAGGGAAGAGGGGTAAGGACTCATGGTTTACCTGCTACCTGGGCTCCAGGGCAGGGCCGCCGCAAGGGGTGTGCGAACTGTGCGACCGCACGGGGCCTCGCACTATGGGCCGTTTTTTTTTTTTCAAAAACATTTTTTTTTTCAAATTTTTTTCCCGTTTTTTTTCGTTTTTTTCCCTTATAAATATCAACAGTCATGTTCCATTGCAGACCTAAATGTGTACTAGTCTGTGCATATCAATAAATATATGTGCAATGATGCGCGTGTCGTATGTTGTTCAATACAACTGTGTCAGACCAAGCGCAGACACAAGCTGCTCTGATCCAGACAGTGGAGTGTGGAACAAACTGTCACACAATGTCGAGAGAACGAGACAGATTCAGGAAATTTCCATCAGAAAAAAGAAAAAAACTAAAGAAAATGAAAGGGTTTAATGGTTCTCTGAAAGGCTCGGATGATAAATTTGTTACAAAAATCACCGATCCGACCGGCAGCCGTGGGGCCCCGCGTCGAGGCAAGTCAAATGATGATGAGGCAGGGGATAGCGCGTATAGACTACCGATCCGACCCGAAAAACCCCAAAATTTCGGGCCCCCCCCCCCGGCAATTTCACACAGGGCCTCGCAAAACTCCCAGACAGCTCTGCTCCAGGGTGTTCATCTTTGAGGGATTATGTGTCTTCAACAATGACGGGTCCAGAAATCCAGCCACACACATTTGAGCCAGGAGTGGATCCAGAGCATGGGCCGCTCGGTGGTACAGTGATTTAAGCAAGTGGCTCATATACTGAGGCTACAGTCCTCCTGCAGCGGTCGCAGGTTTGAATCCCGGCCTGTGCACCTTTGCTACATGTCATCTCCAGTCTCTCTCTCTGCAACTTGAATAAAGGGCCACTAGAGCCCAACAAAAATCTTTTAAAAATAAGTGGATCCAGAGATTGAAAGTTGTCGAATGGAAGAAGTACTGAAGAATTTGTTGAACACATCTGTTTAGTGGAGCGACTCAGAACACCGACAAGAACTGTTGAAATACAACACCTCGTACATATCTCTTTCTTTGGAGCTAATAATGAGGTCTAAGGAAAGCATTCATTGTTGCTATACTTCAGACAAGTCTAAAAGCTTGCCTTTACAAAAATAGTACAAACAAGTACACGTGTGTGTTCAGTGAGTGGAAATCTCTTCGTGGATTTGTGTGCAGAGACCTGAAGCGTCAGCCCTTCAGCAAATGAGTGAGCATCCAGTCATCTTTCATAAATCATGCTGTCAGTCATGGGGTCAAAGCTCAAAAGGTTTCTATGAACCTTGAGTTGGTCTTGAACTGAGATGTAGTCGTTCACAGCAGCATAAGAGAAGTCAACCACGCTGCTGGAATAATAAAAACGTCTTTCTCCATCCGAGTGCCTGACTCTGTTTTTGTTTTTAATTCAATTTTTTATCCGGTTATTTCTCATTTTCTTCTCATCTCCCTCCTGGCACTATTCATAAAACCCAAAGAGCACATGCCAACTCCTGGTCTTGATCTCCCAGCTCTGCTTGCTGCTCCCAGCCTCGGGTGATGCTTAAAACTGAGGCTGGATGTGCACAGCAGGATGTATACAAGGTCTGTAGAGGTGGGTTCCTGGTGGACTCCAGGTCTCACGCCCGCCAGCGTATACACACATTAGTATGTGCAGAGATTTATCAGTCTTTCTAGACATAGCCCAGTGATTAGAGATGCAGATCAGGAGAGAAGGTTGCTGGTTCTCCCCTTACAATTACTAAACACAATATGGAAAATGGAGATAAAGAATAGAAGAAATGTCCCACTTCTTAAACTTTTAAATCCACATTTCATGATGCTGGTGACCGTAACGGCCCTGCATCGCGCTTCCTGCTCTGGTTCCCACAGCCGCTCCCAGCTGCTGATGGAGTTTGTGTGAGAGGAAACCAGATTAAAGTGCAGCAACACTTCCCTTCACAAACACTCACTCAGAACCATCCACATGTATGTGAGAGGGAGAACACACATGCACACGTAGACACCGGGTGGAGCACTGGGATCAAACAGCCACTCTGAACTTGTGTTTGTCTTTCTCTATTGTTCGTGAGCTTTGAAGGAGCACAGAGACACACGCAGAGCAAATGTGTCGTAAGGGTGGTGCTGAGTCGGTTTTTACACAAACTTAATTTCCAGACAGACACCGATCCAGTGATCAGAGTAAGGAGGTTAGGTAAGGAGAAGTCTGGAGCATAAACAATCCATCCAATTTCTGTCCTCACCTCATGATTTTTCAGGGATGCTGCAGCCTCTCCACAGGCGGCCATCATGCAAGAGGGAGTTTGTGCAATAGACAAGACGACTTTGAAGAATCAAACAACAGCAAAATGTCAAATTAATCACAGTTGAAAAAAGAAGATTTACAAAGATTTACAATCAGTACAAACGGAGAAAGAAAAAGGTGACAGAGGATGGCAATGTGGCAAACAAGGCAGCAAATGACCTGGAGGAGTCAGAGCTTCAGATTCAAACAAGGACCAGGAGGACTGTAGATACAGCAAACTACTAGATCAAATGATGTGATGAATCAACAGAAAAAGAGAAAAAGAGCCGAAGACACATGCAGACTGATCAGTAACCCTCTAGGCTGGTTACGAAAACCCCCTGTAAATAATCAAAATAAACTCAAATAGTTGAGAGGTCAAACAGAATAAGGACAAAATTACCACAAACATGAAATAAAGACAATACTGTAAAAAGCACAGATCAACCCAGAAGGAAAAGGAAAGACTCAAACAAGAAATCAAAAAGACCAAAATAGCATCTAACTGAGGCAAAGACAAAATAGCTGACAAGACCCACAATACACATCCATTTGTGATCTTCATGTTATGTCTCTTTCATTGTACTTCAGTCCTGGAGAAGATGGGAAAGCCGTTACAGTCAGCCATTGTTTCAGATTCTCTGCATTGATCTGTACATTGTTTGACCCTCAGAGTCAAATAAACACAGAACAGCAAAGTTGATTGTCCTAATTCATGTGAGTTTTTTTTTTTGTTTTAACAGACAGTCTTTTGGTTGATTTGAATGATTTTTTTTGTGTGTAGTTCTTAGGATTTAGGATGAGGTTATGATCCCAAAAATAACAAAAGATTGTGAACCCGACGTTAACAGGAGCCAGTGATGGACACATCTGCTGTGGTCCTCTGTCTAAACGTGGGGAGGACTTGTTGTTTGTTCCAGATGAATCAATTTACTCTGATTGGGTATCATCTGTGTGCCTATTAGGAAAAACAAAAAGCAAAAACAACTTCCCAATTGGAGAGAGGGCAATTTGCTGCAGCGACAGGTATCCATATGATTGCTCCTCTCATCACATCTGCGCTTTATTGCTTCCCTGCAGCATCAGTCACAGCCAGACGTGCATGGTGACGGGGGAGCGGCTCGTTGTTGAGGGCAGCGTTGACGCAAGGGCTGAGTCACAACAGCGTGTGTGTGTGTGTGTGTGTGTGTGTGTGTGTGTGTGTGTGTGTGTGTGTGTGTGTGTGTGTGTGTGTGTGTGTGTGTGTGTGTGTGTGTGTGTATGTGTGTGCTTTCTCAAAAGGAGACGGGTGCAATCCAGTTATCTGTCTCTCGTGTGCTCAGATGTCTCAGATGTCCAAGCTTACTGCTCTTGAAAGCAGGTACCTGTGTTCAGAAGTAATCAGATTATCTGAAGTCTGTTCTAGTTCAAATCCCCTCTAGCTCACCTGCATTAAATCAATTAATCAAACACGTCCATTCAAGTAAAAACAGCTTCAAGCAGGCGGCGATCGATGAATTTAAAATCCAACATTATCACAACACACTAGCTCAAATCAAGTTGTTACTTAGGTCATGTCATATAAACTAAGATGGAAAAATATCAAAATATAAAAACACGAGGTCGTGTTGATCAGTTGAGGAGTGATAATGGCATGAGGCTGTTTTTCTGGGTTTGGTCTAGGCCCATTATCCCTCGGGAAGATTAAGATTACTTCAGCACACGTAGACATTTAGGACATTTATTGGGGAAGAGCTTGACTGGCCTGCACGGACCCCGACCTCCAGCTCGAGCTGGGATGGACTGGAATGGAGATGTGAGCTAGGCCCTCTCGTTTAGTAACAGCTTCAGACCTTGTAAATGCTGAATGATGGGCTGCAAGTCCCCACAGAAACATTCACAATCCTCTGGAAAGCCTTCCAAGAAGAGTGAAATGTCTTATGGGGAGATCAACTCCAGCGCAACGTCATTACAGTTCCTGTTGCGTTATGGTCGGACAAATACAGTATGACTTTTCACCAAGTTTCTCTGGACTACGATGTGATCTGATTCTTGAGAGGGGTGTATGTGAGAGACATGCTGATCATTTAGCTGAAGCTATTGTGACTGTCAGCCTGGAGAGCTCAGCAGTACAGAATCAACCAGAAACATTAATGACACATCAGAACCAGGACTCAGAGGGGTTTTTAATGAGAAGAAACATATTTGTGAAAAAGTTAATTGAGTCATCACTACTTGATAGCTAAGGGGATACATGGCTCAACGGAGCTCTGACTCTGGCTACAGTGCTGAAAAACCCTTTATGTGGAATAATAAGCAGTCATATTTTTGAGGAGCTCTCTTATACGTCTTTCCAGACACTCTTTTAACTTAGAGGAATGTCATAACGTTTCCAGCTTTCTCTAAGTCTTTTTTAAGGTACTCTGCTCTGAGTAAACCATGAAGCCAACCTCCATGGATTAATAACCACAGACTGGTTACTTTCTATCTCAGAGAGGAAACGTTATCATGTGTTGTACACATTTAGGCCATAATACTGTCAACAAACAGACCAACCTGCGCAGAAACAGAGCCCCAGTAGCTGTCTTTCATTACGTTGGGACCAAGTGGGACACGGCAGGTAAGAAAACAACAAAGGAACTGTTTCGTTAAACTTAGCTCCAGGATTCTGAAATTACTTTATAGTCACTTGGTTTAATTCAAGTTTTTTTTATTTTAATTTTACAACTATAGTCAAATGCAAAGGTTAGCACCCTCCCTTTTAATACATTTGTATAAATACACAATCTCATTGTAGTGGGTCTTGGTATTGGGCAAATTCAACATCAAATGCACAACTTTTTTTCCACCGTATTATTTAACAGTGAGGCCAAAAAGAAGGGAAAAAAAGGACAATAATAAATACCCCTATGTAGACTTCCCTAGTCTCAGTCTCATTTCATCTCAGGGACGTTGTCGCCAATCTGGGGGTGAAGTTTCAATCTGTTTTTAAATTTGAGAAATAGATCAACAGTATTGTTCAGAAAAGTTTTGATCAACTTGGCCAAAGAGCAACGGTCAAACATGTCTCATCAAGACCTGACTTGAAGAAATGAACCCTTCACAGCTTGTCTTGGTTACTGTAATCAGTGTATGTAGGAATCAGCCAGACCTCTGTGGCCCGTCTGCAGCTTGTGCAGAACTCTGCTGCTCGCCTGTTTACTCAGACCCGTAGGCACGAGCACTTGTTATTAGTTTTTAAATGCTTGAACAACCTTGCTCCACCTTATCTAGCTGATCTGCTTCAGCCTTCTGCCCACCCCGATCCCTAAGATCAGCCGAGCGGCTGCTGCTGACAGACCCTGAGACAAAGCTGAGGCTCAGAGGTGACGGAGCCCCCGCTGCTGCTGCAAGAACAGGTTACCCTTGAGTGTTGGACACACCTCCTGCTTCCTGTTTCAAAAAACACACTTTTATTCCTTGGCTTTTAGCACACTGGGACCTTATCTTGTATGGCACCGTAAATGCACCTGCTGTGAACCTCTTTTTGTCTTAATGTACAGCACTTTGGCTCCCCGGTGGTTTTTAAAACGTGCTATACAAATGAAGTTGATTGATTGATTGATATGTTTCAGTATCTTGTATTTAGAAACAATAATTTGAAGTATTTTTTTTTCTTGTGACTGTCTGCCACATCCTTGTGGGAGAGTTTAGACCTTTTTTTCTCTACAACTGTGCTCCAGCTCATCAAGGTTCCTGGGAATTCATTCATGCATTCATATCTCTCCAATGATTGCTGCTTTTTAATTTTGTTGAGGTTTGGACCTTGATTAGACCGCTCCAAAATTTTGATTATTCATTTTATTTTGCCACTAGCCTGTTGGTTTGCATGACCCAGTTTCAGCCGAGGTGTATAGTTTTACAGAAGAACCTCACGTTCTTCTCTAGAAAACTCCAACGTACAGAGAATTCAAGGTTAACTCAAACACTGAAAGTTGCAGAGGTCCTGTGGCTGCAAAACAACCTCAACCCACAGACAGTAGTCATGAATGGTTTCTGTTGGAATGCTGTTTGGGTTTAACCAACATGACACTGGCCATTAAAGTACATATCACTCAAAAATGCTTCTTTTTGATGTCAGCGCTGATGTTGAAAACTGCTGGGTCCTGCAGGAGCCATTGTCTCATCAGTGGAGGAGTTGCAGAGGAGTATCTAATTAATAATAATCTTTATTTTTCAGTATACAAATAAAGATGCTGAAGTTCGACCTCTGCTTGTAATCCATCACTAGTTGGACTAGGAGCAGTGGAGCCATTTTTCTGGTGCCCAGGGAGCCGTTAGGGTTAACCCTGCTCAGGTGCCCAAGGCAGTTTACCTCCGTTGCCATCCCAGGGACTCCTCCAGACCTGAACCCACCTCTGTAACCACTTTCACTACCATGGGAAAAGTCAAAAAGACAGACCAGATACTTCCAAGATTCAGACCTGCCTGATGTCTGTAGTTGCCCCTGTGAGATTGTCCTCCGGTGTGTAAACTAACTCTCATCCGTGGGACAAACCCCAGGCTCCATCCACATCTGAAAGGTCTAAGACACAACGAGAAGACCACAGAAGTCCACAGTCAAAATGATTTGCTTTCAGAGGACTGTTCTTTGCAAAGACAGGTCAAGAAGATTGGACCAAACTTCACAATCTTGCAAAGGAGCAAAGGAGCAAAGGAGTGTACCGCACAAATACCTGCCACCTCTGTGAGAATTGTTTACATGTATAAGTGAGCAAATAACATGCGCTGTACTAGCAGAACTACTCAGTCACTTTATCAAGTGGTAAACATACAGCTTTACCTCAGAGTTTCATGTTCACCTGAGGCAAAGGCTCACTGAAACCCGGTCCACAGAGTCTGTGGCACAGACCCATCAGGTGAGAATCACTGGACTAAACAGCAGTGTGGCCTGAAGAAAGCCACCTGAAAGTAAAGCTGAGGAAAATGAATCAAATAACACGAAAGCTGAATTTACTAGGGGACATAAAGATTGGACTGGAGCAGATATGAGTTACAGAAGCACTAAATATCTCATGCATGCGATGCTCCTGTAGGCCGACGGCAACCGAGTCCATGTTTGTAGCGTGAGAGTGATTTTTATTGTTTGAACTGAATTGTAGAAAACTGTTAAGGCAGATTAAAGAAAAGCAGACCACCATCTTCACACAAGTAGATTAGGAGCTTGTGTCATCCGTCAGGCTTTATGTGTGGATGTGTGTTACTCTGTCTCCTGATCTTCCAGATTACAATGCCCCGAGGTGATGACCATCCACATGGGATCTGCTTTCTGCTTTCTCCTCAACTTCTCATCTAAGAGTCTGTTCTCTGCCTTATACATCTGAAAATGGAAATAAAGTGTTCCTCATTCATATGGTTTGACTTTTATTCAGACACTCGCACGCAAGCTGCAGCACCCCAGGAAAGCAACAGAGTTTAACAGTCAGGGGACAGTAGAGTCGTGTGAGCGGGGCAGTCATGTGCTGTGCGTGTTTGCAGTCAGCTGATAGTGGCTTGTGCGAGCTTAAAACGTGCATGGACCTTTTTTGTAGCCCAGTGTTTATAGACAGCAGGAAGGAAAAAGAACATGGCAGTGTAATGACAGATGGCTGGAAAGAGCTGCAGACAACAGATGCAGATCACACGGTGAACAATGTGGATTCCATTTTTAATCACTGTGAAGAGATATGAAATTATTAAAGGTGATGGAGATGAAAGATAAAACTTCCATTCATCCCAAATGGGCAGATGGATTTAGAAGCACCGGTCACGACTAAAACAGATAAAGTGATATATATCAGCAATTCTGCAATCTGTCTTTCTTTCTCTTCCTACGTACAAAGAAACCTCACCCTGTCCCCCAGTCAAACGTCACTTCTCAATAACCGGTATTGCTTTATCTTTATGAGAATAACGCAATAAAGCATGTCCAAGCCTGTAAAGCTAAACTTGAGTAATGATGACCAATGATTTAACCCAAAGAAACACTCTACTGCCCCCCTCTGGTCATCATGTCACATCATCTATTTCCACAAGGATTTTTATCCACATAAAACATCATGTTTTTGTATAAATTGAATTTAAACCTCCTTTTTTTGTTAGACTTCAGTCAGCAAACAAAGATAATAAGATGAGAAACCATCAAAATCACTGTGAATCAGCCACGTGGCTCTCCTACATGTGCTTATTTGTTCAGTAAATTACTTTGAAACCCTTTTCCAACTTTTTGCTTATTTGGAATTAGCAAATATCTTATTAGTAATGCCAGTAAAACATGCAGGTTTACAGAGTGAGGTTTGTGAGTGCACGGCTTGCCAGAAGGGTTTTAGTGTCAAACAGATGCCCCATCAGAGTGTTGAAGATACTTTCTGGCTGATAAGTATCTGTCACTTTCTCTCTGTGACATTCCACACACACTAAGGATAAACAGCGACGTGCATCCAAACGTGTTGACCACTTGTTACTAGGTCATCTTCTGCCAGTTCCCTGCAGTCACTATAGCAGTTAATGTCGTGGATCTTCCTAGAGGAATTTTATGGCAAAACTTTGTATAATCAGTCCATGAGGAGTTGTTAAATCCAAAAGATCTGCTCAAAATAATTTTTCCTATTGAAATGTTTTGAAATTTGCTCCTCTGACTTACATGTTGTACTTGATTTTAGTCCTCACCTTTTGTACATTTTCACATTGAACTCTGTTGAGCTCTGTACAAAGCTTCCATGAAAATATGAATATCTGAAACTTAACAGCTGTTGCATCTTACATTGTAAAAATCAGGCTCCACTAGTTTCTTATCCGTATCTTTCCAGTTCTTGCAACAATCCTTTGATTCTAGTATTATTACAGAATAGTTTAATCATACACAGAAATCATTTGATAGTTCATATAACACTGACAGGTACAGCTCTTGCTTCATTTAGCTTCAGAACTGAAAAATGCCCTTGCTACTGTGTGTTTGAGGAAGCTTGCTAGACCGTATACACACCCACAAATATCCACAAACACCCACAAATATCCACAAACACCCACATCTACTTTGACCCCACTAGTCTCCCTCTGCACTTAAGCCCAGGACACCAGTGTGCTATCTAGGCACACTGGTCGAGGTGGTCGGGATGTGTAAAGAGGGCTTTTGGCTTTTTCTAATTATTATTATTATTAGCATTGAAAACCCATCTTTGGAATTAAAAAAGCCGATAAAGTCTGATCCCCAAAAAATGTAAAAGGTTGACTTTAGCAAATAAAAAACATTGGTTGTAATAGATGAATAACGTGTTTTAATTTAACTATTTACTTACTTATATTGCAGATTTGTATGTTGTTTGATTCCACTGTACTGAAATGTTTATCTGTGGCCTCCGATCCGCTAGAGGGAGAACTTCCATTCCCACATCCTCACTACGTCACATTTGTTGCCGGAAGTAAATCTGAACTTTGCGAGTGGAGCATGTTTGAGTTTACATGTGGATCTAGATTCATTTAAATGAACCTAGGAATTTAGTAGTCATTGTCCATAAATCACAGCAGCCATGGGAAAAAAAGGCAAGAAGGAAAAAAAGGTGACGGGAGCGGAGAAAACTGCTTCCAAAATGGAGAAAAAGGTTTCAAAGAGGTCCAAACGAGAAGAGGTACGGCTGTAGCCGGAGATAATACAGACATGTGTTTATATGCTGTGTGACGTAACGTAACTACATGGTTTCACAATAGAATCTGTTGGATTACTTTCGAGACAAGATAATTCTGCGGTAAAATGTGATATTAATTGGACTCAGGTAAGATGTGTTTTACTTCTTCATCCTTAATCTTTCTGTTTTCAGGAAGATTTGGAGGCTATGATTGCTGAGTTTCAGAGTCTGGATGCTAAGAAGACCCAGATAGTAGAGACAACATGTCCTTCTCCATCACCAAGGTAAAGGCTGTGTACACACACACACACACACACACACACACACACACACACACACACACACACACACACACTTACAGAGGACACAATTACCCAAATGAGGTCGCAAAATATACATACAAGTAGTCAAATAAGGCGGAAACTTATAATGCAGATGGGATAAACGACCACAGAGTGAATTACATTGATTGCAGATGCATGAAATGATCAGACGGTAATTTAAAATTAAAAATTATTAGTGACCGAAAACAAAGAACACCCATAACATTTCACAAATCAGCGTTTCATAAAAAGCTAAGCATGGAAAGTATTTGCTGGATCCTCTGTGTCTCTTTCAGTTCATCTTCTCTGTCCTAAATAGATAGATATAAGATATAATTATTTTATGTGTTGACTCCCTTTTTATTTATGTAATTTATGTGTTGTCCCTTTGCCAAAGATTAACTAAACAGAAAATACAGAAAATGCAATCACTTGCTGTAATATGCTCTTATATAGGGAAGTCCAGTTACTGCAGGGCTCCTGACATCTGTGTCGAAGCTTCAAAATACAAACCAACAAATGTCTTCTCTAAAGTCTCTTGACAATCGATTTGCTAGTTAACAGGATTGTTTCATCTTGCCTGAATCATGGCCGTCTGATGTCTGCTTGTTTGTTGTAGACTGAATGCGTCTCTCTCTGCCCATCCTGAGAAAGATGAACTCATCATGTTTGGTGGAGAATTTTTCAATGGAAAAAAGGTATAAAGTTTCCATCGCATGAATGCTGCACTTAATTAACGATTCATTAAACGTGTCCCCATTTAAAGCAACGTTCTGAGTATGTTTTACAATGAAGAGTGAATTCTCATCTTTTAAGTTGTCTTGCATTTCCCGATGTTTACAACCTGTTTTCCTCACTCATGGGCAGTTGGATATATGTTTTTTTTACTTTTATTCTGAAGCTGTGCAGCTGAAGTTGTTGGTTAGTTTTTCCCACTATGTCGTAGGTTGCACTGGTAAACAGCAAACACAAGTACACAGAAATGAAAGCTGTACTTTTTGCACAGTTTATGTATAACTTTGTAATTTAATTTATTGTAAATGCTAAATGCACATTCAAATTTTTTTCTTGTATATGATTTATCTCAGTTTGTAAATCTTTCTCATCAAAATTGAAAGTCTGCACTGCTTGGTCATCTCTCTGAGCTCTTTACTTCCGGTACTTGAGTACTTTCCTGTTCTTGTTGAAACACCTGAGCTGGTGATCACGTGTCCCTGCAGCTTTGAATCTATTATAGCAATGAACATGTTTAAAAACCTGTTTTTTTGTTGTTGTTTTTTTTTGTAGACATATTTGTACAACGATTTGTTTTTCTACAACATCAAGAAGAACAGCTGGGTGAAATCAGACATTCCCAACCCTCCTCCACCACGCTGCTCTCACCAGGTACCCACATTAACTATTGTCACAGTTTGATAATCCAGCCGCCAGAAGACACCCGCTGTCTTCTGCTCAGCATACTAATGTTATGTTATTTTTGTATTAATTTATTATACTATACGAAGAGAGTCAATACTGAGGTGCAGGAATTGCGAACGACTTGTTTGAACATCATTAGGCCGTGTGATTAGTGTAGAGGGAGAGCCCCGCTGATCTATGTTGGGCTATGTTTACCAAGCAGCTGTCTATAAAAAGGCTGCACTCCTTTGCTGTCGTCTCTGGTACTTGTGATGGGACATGTCAATGCCCCCCCCCCCCCCCCCCAAAAAAAAAGCCATAAACAACATGTCAGCTCCGTCATCTTCAAAACAAGTTCAACATGCAGTAAGTCGCTTCTGCTCCTCCCTTCTGCTGTGTTCTCCACCTTGTTTGTGTTCATGTTTTTAGTCATTTGAAGCACGTGCACCTTTCTGAGACTGTAGATGGCGCTCTGAAAATACAAAGCAGAAATCCTCTTCCATTGCGCCAATGACTGATTCAGCTCATCATATCGTCTGGGAACGAATAACATCATATTTTGGGGGTGGACTGGTGTTTCAGAAACCAGGAGAAACCTAAACTTATCAGCCTTGTTGTCAAAGTGGAGCCTGTTGTCAGAAAACGACTGAAACATGAGCAAACCTCCTAATCCTTCTCTGTTAGTGCAGCCACCCATCTTGACTCTGCCTCCCCCTCCCTCCCGTCTTTCCTCCCGTCTTTCCTCCCCTCAGGCTGTGGTAGTCCCTCAGGGTGGAGGCCAGCTCTGGGTGTTTGGGGGGGAGTTCGCCTCTCCAAATGGAGAACAGTTCTACCACTACAAGGACCTGTGGGTGCTGCACCTGGCTACACACGCGTGGGAGAACATCAAGTATGTGTCAAAGGTCATAGAAACATGAGCCGAGATAAATGGAAATGATGACTCATACATTGAATGTGCAAATTCAGGTACTTCAGCGTGGATTAAAACATTATTGATCCTGAATAAATATAGTTGGTGAATTTCTTTAAACCTTTTATTTACAGCTGCCATTTTTACTAGTGTCTTCACATAAATGAACCGTATTTCTTTCTTTTTCCTGCCTCTCAGAGCATCCGGTGGTCCGTCGGGCCGCAGTGGCCACCGTATGGTCCTCAGCAAGAGACAGCTGCTCGTGTTTGGAGGTTTCCATGAGAGCACCAGGTAAGCAGAGATGGTGGAGTAACAGGTATTTTAAGTTTAATCGTGACAGATGTAGGTAGACAGCACTTTAACTTGAGATTTAGTGAATATTTTATATATGCTGTAACAAATAGCATGTATAAATGTGTTCTTATAGGCTGAGTTGCAGTTAAAATCCTCTCATCAGTTTATATGCTGAATTATAAACTATTATTGAAATTTGCTACTTACAATTAATCACATTTTGATCACCACTGCATTAGTACAATATGACATACACATATTAAACTAATTCTAACAGACTACATTATTAAAGGTATTGTGACATCATTTTTAACATGCTTTTAACACTATTAAAAGTCTTGGGCAACATCCCTCAAATGTGTCTAAAAGAGTGTAACAAGAAAAACTTCACTCTAGTAATCTTTTCCTGGCTTTTTATTACAGTGTTTTTTTGCGCCGTGAAAAATGCTTCCTTTCCCCCCTTTCCTGTCAATCATTGCTCCGCTCCTCCTCCAAACCTCCTCCTCCTCCAAACCTCCTCCTCCTCCAGCCATACGCTCACAGCGGCGTCGGAGCGACAGCAAAGCATGCACGGAAAAGCAGGAGGGCGAACCACAGCAAACAATCATAAAAATAAAGGCATGCAAGCAGCACTGTCCCCTTATCTTAAGTCCAGTCAGTGGCCGCGGGTCTTCTTAGCAGTTTTCCTCCGGTGATTAGAACAAAAGAGGCGTGTTAAGCCTCATTTATGGTTCCGCGTTAAATCGACGCAGAGCCTACGCCGTAGGGTTCAGCGTATGGTGTGCGTCGCCGCGTAACCCTACGCCGTAGGGTCTGCGTCGGTGTAACGCGGAACCATAAATCAGCCTTTATGGTGCGCTGGAGAGGAGAGGAGACAGGGAGCTGGGTGGAGGGGGCGGTGATTTAGCGGATCGTTACGTAACGATCCGCCACCAAACCACATGCGCCGTTTTTGCATAGTTATGCGGAAAATCCCAGAAAGCACACAATACACTGAATGTTAAAAGTTCGTTGTTTTTTGGGTGTAATTGATGTCAAGACACCCAACAAAACACAAAAAATCAAGAAAAATGTGTTTTTCATGTCACAATCCCTTTAATAAAAGCTATCTGTATATCTCTTAAAACTATAAGATCTGTGCAGGTAAATGTGCATACTTGAAGTCACATGAAAAGGAAAGCACACCTTTATTTAGTTCTAAGATTAAAATGATCAGGGCATAAAAATAAGCCCCAAACATCAAGCCCTCAACCAAATCTTAAAAGAAGGTTAGCAGCCGGGTGCTACTAATCAAATGCTCTTAATTGGTCATTGTCAGTTGTGAAAAACAAAAAAAAGCCTCCAACAACTTCTGTGCCATTTTCCTTTTGGATAAAAGAGACCAAAGAGGAGATGTTTGGCCTGAATTCACAGTGCGGTGTTCTGTAGAAACCACACGTGGCATATCATTGCATGAGCATTGAAGCATGGGGGTGGAAGCGTGGTAATTTGGGCGGGTTTAAGTGTTGCAGGACCATGAACTCATCACGTATACCAGAGAAGTCAGAGGTGAGGGCATCCGTCTGAAAGCCAGAACTGAGCTGGATCATGTGATGTAACAATGATCCCATGAACACCAGCAAATCAAACAAAACGGCGGGAAAAAAGGGAATCACTGCTTTTCCGAGGGTTCCAGTGAAAGACCCATTAAAGAGCTGTCGCCTTTAACTCTCACAATTAATGCAGACCCAACAGACACAGAGCTCCTTCACTTTCTCTTTGCTTCTGGTCTCTCATTCCAAACTGGATCTGATTTGCAATGAAAACATCCAACTATTCTACTAAAAACTCAAACTGTGTTGTTGCACACTACAACGGTCTGTTTTGGTTGTCTCCTATTAATATCGTCAGCCTGCCTTTTGTAAGGAATCGCTCTTCTAAGCCTCATCAAACGTAATGAACTAGTTCAAAGCAGAAGAGCCAGATGCATGCAAGCTAGAAACACCAGGACAAAAAGAGGTTTTTAGATGACTTTTCCGTGTCTTTTGAATAATATCTTAAAAACAAGGCAATATCTTGGCAGCGTATGAAGCTAAAAAACAAAAAGACCAGAAAATATCAGATGCATGTGTGAGATAAGTTAGCTGGCTGTGAAATTAATCTAAAAATCAATGCGGGAATCTCCAAGAAAGAAATGGCTTTAGAAGAAGCTGGACTCTGGTGTTGTCTGTTGCATCTTATAGATTCTCTGAATTTTTTTGTTTTGAAATGAATAAATTAAAATTGCTCTCCATTCTTGGCTCAAACTCAGCCCTTCACTTTCCTGCGTCTTCCTCCTCCCGCTGCAGGGATTTTATCTACTACAATGATGTCTACTCTTTCTCCCTGGACACCTTCTCCTGGTCACGCCTCACCCCATCAGGATCTGCCCCCTCCCCGCGGTCGGCTTGTCAGATGACCTCCCTGCCAGATGGCACAGGTGTGATCGTCTACGGCGGATACTCTAAACTGGTGCGTGCAATGCTAAATTCATGCTCCGTGCATGCTATCCTCATTTTAGTTTTTGCAGTTTCTTAGCAGTTCTGTCTCGTTTTGCACAGAGAGTCAAGAAGGATGTTGAGAAAGGAACCATCCACTCCGACATGTTCCTTCTGAAGCGGGAGGGTAAAGATGGCCAAGGTACAAAAACAACAAACAAAATCAATCAATCAATCAATTACTTTATTTGTCCCCAAGGGGGCGATTAGTTTCGCGACAGGAGAAGCACACAATGTTAAATATACATAAAATATACATAATAAATTACAATAGTAGTATAGACCTAAGCTTGAGAGTGAAGGCTTTTTCACCCACTACCTTTTCCTTCCGGCATTTAAAAGAACAATAGCGGAGGGAACAAAGGAGTGTTTATATCGGTTTGTCTTTGCAAAAGGGAGTCTAAGCAGTAACTGATGGTAGAAACTGAAACTGTTGGTGTAAGGGATGTGAGCAATCAGACAATATGGAGTTTGCCTTCTTGATCAGCTGTTTTTTATAAAGTTCTTGTAAAGTTTGTTGAGCCGACCCCATGATTTTACTGCTTAAACTGACAACCTTATTGAGCAGATTTCTGTCTTTAACCTTCAAGGATTGAAACCAACAAATGAAAGAAAAAGTGATGACAGATTCGATGAAAGAACGATAAAACATAGACATCAGGGAAGAATCGACCTGGTATTTAGAAAGTTTTTGGAGACAGAAAAGGCGCTGCTGGCTTTTCTTATATATTGAGTCTGAATTTTTTCCCAAATGACAGTTTGTTGTTGTTGCGGTCTCCACACAAATAACATTGAAATATGGCTCAAAAATGGAAACCACAACATCAGGAAGGACACCAACAAAAGAGCACAAGTTTAACAGCTTTTATTTAAGCAACCTCCCAAAAATAAATACACTGAGCAGAAATCATAATACTCACTATAAGGAAAAAAGGGGACCTGGAGACGCCGGCTGAACTAAGGAGGATGGGGGGGGGCACAGCCCACCCCTTTAAAGGGACGTCGAAGCTGGACCCCCCTCCCTAACTCAAAACCCAACTAACTACAAACGAATGAGCAAACGACCTAAAATAAAGACTACCGGCCATCTCCAGGCCCAAACTAAACTAAGGATCAAATTAAACAAAAGCTAACAGAAGAGCATCCAGTTTGGTGTTGCTTGGTCTGTGTCTCCTGGCACACTGAGCAGAGAGGAGCTTTATAGGCTGATGGGAATCAGTTCAGGCGTGCCAGTCCAGGTGTGGTATTCTGAGATGGGAGGAGACTAGATTAATTAGATTATTGAGAATGCTGTGTGTTGAGAGAGAGAGTCATGGCCACACGCAACAGTTGTCAATAATGGTGCCTAAATATTTATAAGACTCAACAATTTCAACAAAAAGGCAAAATTACTGAGTCCGGCAGAATTAATTTGACTGCTCATCTTCTTCCTCTTGTGTTCCGGTCCTGCAGAGAAGTGGTCCTGGTCCAGAGTGAGCCCCTCGGGGGCAAAGCCCCCTCCTCGGTCTGGCTTCTCCATGGCTGTGGGGCCAGCGGGACGGGCGGTCCTGTTCGGGGGGGTTTGTGATGAGGAAGAGGAGGAAACACTGGAAGGCGACTTCTACAATGATCTTTACCTGTACGACACGATGAAGAGCCGCTGGTTTCCCGGCGTGCTGAGGGTGAGCGCAACACTGCTTCATCACCAACATCATCATTCAGTCACTTTGCTGTTCTGGAGAAGTCTAAACATGGCAACGTACAGCATGCATGAAGCGGCTAGGCGGCAGCTGTCTACCCTGCAGGGTAACGTCTATGAACTGCAGTGTCGTCTCACTTCCAAAGTTCATCCAGGCTGCAGATCCCAGTTGTCAGTCTGCAGCTCAGCGGAGGAGGCAAGCAGCCCGCAGGGAACAGTCTGCTCTCTACACTTTTATTTGCTGTTTTGTTTGGGTGTCTAATTATTGGTGCAAATATCCGTTTTAAAGGGACAGTATTCACATCCATTCAGAGGTGAATTCAGGCTTGTACGTGTGTATGCTAGCAATAAATCAGCCAAAACACCCAACACATTTCTACCACGTGCATGTACAGCTCGACACATCCGCCTTCATGTGTAGACGAAGTTCCAGTAGATTCAAGTAAACCATCACTTCAATAAAATGTTGACCTCCCTCAAAAGACATCTTCCTGCACGTAAACAAAGAAGCTGGCAGGCGGCCTGTTTACTCTTCCCTTCTGGTCAAACATGGAAACAAACAGCACATTAAATTACATTAAACCAGAGTAGCCATATTAACAGGAAAATGGACCTGAAACTGGAGTTTACTCCCGAGAGAGGTCGGACGGTGTTGGGATGGAAGGGATGTGTTTTCCTGTCAGCTTTTCCTTAAGTAGCAAAGAAACATCACCTGTAGTTCGAAGTTAATGAACTTGATGTTGTGGAAGATTCAGATTCAGTGCTTCCCTTAGCTGGACTGCATCACGCATCTGAGACCCGTTTCATACATCCAGAAACCCTCATTCAATGTGCCTGTTTAAATTAAAGTTACAAAAGGGTGAAAAACGTTCTGGGAATTCTCAAAACTTTCCAGCAAGTCTCCATGAGGCACTGGGCTGGGAAACGTAAACATTCCCATTTGTGATTGGGAACAAATAGGAATTTAACACATACAAACATGGATATAAAATATTCAGGTTGGTCATAAAATTGGGGGGAAAATGGTTTTCATTTGTTTAAACTGATTATTTCATTGAAGAAGAAGCTCAAATGTTGGGTAAATTAAAAAAAAAAAAAAAGAAGCTTCAACTCCATCCGTTTGACTGAGTAAATGTGTCCACACTGATGCAATGACATCTAAAGTTTGATATAGTTAGTTCAACAAGTCTGAAATTCAGCTTTAAACTTTAACCTGATTTAATGGCTATAAATACTGTATAAACACACTTGTATTTGTTACTCAGCTTTGTTCGCTCAAATCTTGTGGTTTCACTGATGGAGTTCAGATGATCCTGGAAATAATCTGTGGATGTGAGGGAGGAATGCTGCTCAGCAATGTTAGAGTTCTCTGTTAAAATCTTACCTGCAATTTTACAAATGTCATGTCTATTCCTTTTTAATTAATTTCCGACATTGATAATTCCCAGAATAGTTATTTTCGTCTCCAAATCAGTTTCTGCTGTCAGACATTTTACTTCCGACTGACTGGCAAACTTGTTCAACTGCTGTTGGTTGGGAATGTGGCACTTGTTTAGTTTTTGTGTGTCTGCGCAGGGCAACAAGACGGAGAAAAAGAAACGGCGGAGGGGGAAGAAGGGCGGAGGAGGAGGAGAGGAGGAGGAGGGAGGAGGGATGAAGAACGAAGGGAAGGAACAGGCGGCTCAAGGGCCCACTGAGGTTGTGAAGGAGATCGTCTCAGAAGATGGAACAGTGATGACCATCAAGGAGGTGATCCCTGCTCTTCAGGAGGAGGAGATCACGGAGGAGGAGGAGGAAGAAGAGGAGGATGAGGATGGCAAGATAACTCACACACTCACACACACAAGCTACATGTGAAAGAAAAAAAGAACACTCAGTTTGATAATTTAATAGTTAAATCAGAGACGTTCAATAAATGACACAGCCCACTACGGTTCGGTTTCCTGTATCTGTGTCACGTGACTGCCACGCCCCTTTAGGAGACTGGAAGTAGGTCCTGAGTGTATTGAGTCCTATGGGAAAAGTGAACGTGAGCACAGATTATTACCAATTCCTTCGCCCCATAGTAACCTAAGTAAATATGGGACCCATTCTTCAAAAGCCACAAACCTTCTGAACATTCTGACACCAAAATGGCAATTTTCAGACCGACAGATTAGGAGAAAATGAACTTTGTTTGAGACCTGTCTCTGTCTGAGCAACACACTCTCGCGAGATTTGGCTCTCATCGTTTTCCCATCGGATAAAATGAAGTTTAAAACTAAAATAAAACTTGCTTCTTTGCTTAATAATACTGTTATTTTTATTATTTAAGTCTTTTTAGAAGAAAGTTGTACTGTATCTAGTGTTTTATGTTCCAAAACGATGTGGGGAGAGGGGCAGCCACGCCCACTTAGGAGACAGGAAGTGTATACCATTTCATACCATTGGCAGTAACGGTAATGCGCTATCTTCTGTATAGAGTATCTTTGGTTAAATGTAGTCTTCCTCCCAGGTTCAGCCTCGGCGCCACCAGTGGAGCCTTACCCGAGGTCCAGCGCCATGGCAACAGTCCGGCAGGGCAGACTGTTCCTGTTCGGAGGGATGTTCGAGGTGGGAGACCGCCAGTTCACCTTGAGTGACTTTTACTGCCTGGACCTGAACAAGATGGAGCAGTGGGAGGTCCTGGTGGAAATGGACCCAAGTGAGTGCGTCAATGAGGAGGACGTTAAACCCCCCCCCAACCCGTCACATTGAAGTAGCCACCATGTGCTGAACTGTCACGCTTAAATCCCATCTGAGGGAGAGAGGAAGACGGTAAGATGGGAGAGGAGGGGGAGAGGTTTCATCTGGATTTATGATTTTGTCTCCACAGAGACACAGGAGTGGCTGGAGGAGTCTGAGTCAGAGGAAGAGGAAGAAGGAGCCGAAGGAGACGAAGGGTCTGACGAAGACAGCGAGGATGAGGAAGGCAAGCGATCCTCCAGAATCTCTCAGTAGCTGGAAACTACAGCCCCCAAACAAATGTTGGGACGCTGTCTAAGATATTAGTACAAGCAGAACACATGATCTGCAAACCTCCTAAGTACTGTAGTTCACAATGCAACATACAAGACCATATCAAATGTTGGAAGTGAGGAAATGTACCACCGTCAGAAAAAACAAGGTCCATTTGAATATAATGGCAGTAACAAGTCTCTAAACAGTGGGATAGGATGGCGTTTACCTCTTCGTTTAATAGCAGAGCACAGACGTGAGGAAGCTGAGCAGACCAGCTGCTGGTTCTGAGACGAAAGATGTCTCATTGAGAGATGTGGGGATTGAAGCCGTTTTTGGTTGTATTATACAAATAATACATGTTTTCAGTCAGAGTTGTGGCTTTAGGCAGGACCTTTTCCCTCAGACCGGTGTATACCGCCACACATGTGCTGATGATAAGAGCCTCTTCTCTTTAGACCGAAGGATGCGCTGTCAATGGTTTCCAAAAAGAATTTCAAATTTTGGTTGCTCAGACCGCAGAAGAGTTTTCCCCCGTCCCGTTGTCCATTTTAAAAGAGCTTTGACCCAGAAAACACTTGTGGATCATGTTCACATATGGCTTCTTCCAGCTGCGCTGCTGGACGACATGGTGAACTGTGTTTTTAAAGGGGAATTCCACAACTCTTCCTGAGATGATGATGTGATTTCCATTAAAGGCTCCTGCATGTGTGTTATGTATTGATTTTCAACCTTTTTTCCTTGCCTGGTGATGGATTTGATGATGCCATGCGCCAAAAATGTTGAAACTCTTCACAGCTTTGTGCTAAGTGGGATTATCATGAATTTGCTCAACAATTTTCAGACATATTTCGCCCTTATTGCTCTGCTGCTCCTCATCTTTATTTCTGAGAGGCTCTGCATCTCAAAGATGCTCTTCTTTTATCCAATCATGTCCCTGCCAATGAACTGCTAATTTCCACACCGTACACCTTGGACGTATGGTGGAAAGACTCTCGTCTTGCGGGTCCTAGAGACAGGAGACGCTTCTAGTCTCAAAATAAAAAACGGATCCAGACTTTTCACAGGAAACAAAATTACACGGATCCAAGTGTTCATATGTAGGTAGATTCCTCCAATATGTTGTGTATTTCCGTCTGTGCGCTCACTCGTTTGGAAATATTGAATAATTTGTTGTCAAAAGTAGTGTTTGGATGTTATTGGATACAAAAGAAGTTTCATGAATGTCTCGTGGTTGACGACTGCAGTCCTGCCTCTTGAGCGTCTGCACATCCTGGGGGGCGTTGGCATCTAAATTGGGCTAAACTAGCGATTAACAGACGGACTGAACGACCGCTTTTGGCGGTTAGTTCCAGGTGGAAGTTTTATTTAGTAAATTTAACTTGACCTGAACTTGAAAATGAGTGAAAATATGACCTGTGTGCTGCAGGAGCTGGTTCAACCACGTTTGCCAGCTCACTCTTCACTGCGTCGTCTCATCCACACCGCCGGCCGGCAGGAGCTCCGTCACACAGCCATGTGCACATGCATGTGCAGGGGTATAACTAAGTATTTAAGGGGCCAAAGATGATTTTTTCATAGTTTGTGTGTTATATAAATACATTGTGGAGCCTCTGAGCAGAGCCGTCATTAGTTTTTAGTATCTTTTTAAGAGCGTTTCATGGCTGCTGTGTTGCTCACTAGCGCCACACATGGCAGAAACTGCTGTTACGAGACTGGACGGCCCAAAAAATAATTATTTAACACGCTAACTCAAAAGGTCAGCAGCCAAATTAAGTCATCATTTTTATGACCTGACTGCACTTACTTCGTGTCACGCTTTTGCTGCTTCTGGGTTATTTTGGAATAGTTTAACCTACAGTCTTACACATTGTACCTTTAACTTTGACCTTGGATGTCTAGAAACTCACATTAAACCATCTGTCTGACTATTTCCAGATGAAGAAGAAGAAGAGCACCCAGCAGTACAAGAGGGAGAGTCGGAGACGGACTACCAGATCCGCACGGAGACTTACTGGACGAAACTTGCACGTGCCAACATGGGCCCCGATGCCAAGGAGAAAAAGGTTACGAAGATCGGCGTCGCCATGGCTAAAGTCTTCTATGAAGACCAGTAGTGGACACACACATCTGTCTGAGTGACCGCTAGTGTGTGTTACGTTTTTTTTAATTTCAAAAGCACCAGGGAATGTCATTTAAATACAAATACGCGGCCATAAAGAAGAGTTTCTGCAAGATTTCTAAATGTGAAAAAAAAAACTCTTAACTTTACCACACAGTGCAAATTTGTTTAAAAAACAATTTTCAGTAATGCTGCCATTAAAGTTTAGTTGTTTTTATGTTGTGTGAACATTAACATTTTCAATAAAATAACTAAAGATATGTAATGGTGTTTTTTTTTAGGCTGATTATGACATAACTTCTTGAAGTGGTGATCACAGCATAATCAGAAGGCTTTCACCTTCACAAGGATCGTTCCAGTCTACGTCGGCTTGGTAAAGCAGCTCAACGATCTTCTGCTGGTTGTTCACAAGTACATTTATGGGTTGGACATGGATGGCATCTGCTGCTGTAAATAAGACACCAGAGAGCTTTGGGAAGGAACCCAGCTGCCGACGATGTCGTCTACAACAAAACAAAAATACATGAAAAGTTGAAAATCTCAAACTCGTGGTAGTCGAGAAAAACCTTAGCCTGGGGGGACAATCTTCTGTTTTCAGCCATTAGTGACAACCTTCACTAGACCTGCAGTCACATGATCGTCTTAATGCACGGATGTTGACCCGGGCAGCTTTAGATGGGTTTAAACAGATAGTGCTACAGTATATATTTAGTGTGTGTGTTTTGTTGTGCACAAGTTGGTCCCTGCAGCCGGCAGACAATGTTCTTTGCAGATTACAGGAAATCTGCTTATACAATCAAGAAAATCCTATCTATAAGCTTTTTAGCACAAATGTTTTTAGCAAATATTGGTGAAAATGAACAGGTCCTGAAAGCTCAGTATGCTGTAACATGGTTGAACAGGTGAAGAAAATGAACCCTTAAAAAACACAGAGAAAATACACAGAAAATGTTTCCCGAGAGCAGTAAACACTGATGGATATGGCTGAAGCATGCTTGTTGTTGCTATGGTGACCTACAGTATGACATTAAAATTAACTCATAACAGTCTAAAAGTTTTGTACACACGAGTGTAACGAGTGCTCTTCAAATGTACAGCGATTGTAATTATATGTAACACTGAAACCGGCTGTTTTGATGGAAGTGTGTAGTTTAGGACCTATGTGTGCTATCATGATAAACTTCTCCCTTTTATACGAATTCAAGTCCTTAAAAGACTATTGTGGCAAAGTTGTGCTTACGCTGCATTAAATCTGGGTTTGCTGCAAGATTTCGCAGTTGTTTGTTTAGTTGAATGTCAGCATGGCATCTAACACATTCATGGCTGCTTAATTAATAAATATAACAAGCAGAAAGTCATGAATAGGTGTCAAATCAGTGGGTAACAACTTCAGTTACTTAAGCGAGTGAGCATGAGTCATAAGAAGGTAATATTTTTGCCCAGTTTGTCAACTGTGTATCAATGAAATACTCATGCACGGTGCACAATTCATGTATTTTAAGGTTGCCAACAGTGTAACTGTAGGGGGTCTTGCCTCTGAAGCTGTAAATAATGAAGGCAGACTGGGTTTAATTGAGCGTAAAAGCAGATATATAAACATACGGTTAGAACATTGCGTTGGAACCATGCAACACCTTTCTGTTTAGATCCTGGGTTCACTGTTTTTGATTCTGCACCTTCTCAGAAGTTTGAAGATGTTTACTTCATTTGCTTGCATTTGTTCAGCTTTCATTGACTTGAATCTGGAGTGAAGCTACAACTGTTACTGTAAAGCCCTTACTTTCATGTCCTGCGAGTCGGCCCGGTGGAACGGGGATATTTATGATGGGATTCATGAATGAGATTGCCTGCAGATGGCCTACAGCAACACATAAGCTTTCCTGGATTTCTTTTCTCTTCAAGTTGAAGCCGGGGCAAAGCTGAGAAACGACAGCATTCTGCAATCTTCAAAAGACGGGAGGGGTTAGAGGTAGAGGTGGAGAACCAGAGTATTTGAGGAGGATGAGATGTTGGGAAGGGGCGGGGAAGAAGACTGCGGGATGCAGGATCAGGGCGGAGGGAACGAGTGCTCGGTGTGTCAGGAAAGACATCAGTCATGCCGTAAGCACCAGCCTAACCCACATAACCCATTTTATACTCCGACAGCATGCTGAACGAGGGATGAGGAGAAGCTGATGAATAATAGAAGAGAAGGAGAGATGGATGAGAATGAGGCTGCCTCCCTCCTTCACAGCCTTCTACCCCTTTCTTTCCTGCAACCCTTTTTTTATTTCAGCTGAGGGACAAAAAAAGACTTTTATAAATAACTAAAGAGTTTTTGTCTTCTTTTTTTTCGGATGTACTCCTGACGTCGGGGCAGATCACGCGCAGTCGCCAGAAGTACGTCAGCTGTGAACCAGAGAAACCTGTGGAATATGAGATACAGAAGAATACTTCTAGCTCTTTCTGAACTTGCTGTACAATAAATTGAAAAAGGAAAATATGCTCACACCTGCTAGGATGAAAATGTCAAAGATGTTTGTTTGGAAAATGATGTTTAAGCATGCAAAAAAAAAAAAAAATTTAGATTTTCAAATGGGATGATGATGAAGCACACCCACCTTACAGGGGTATTGATCATCCAGAGCAGGACTGTTATTACCTGATTGGAAACATCACATGCTGTTCAAATAGACTGGATGATGAGAGAACTGAGGTGCTGAAAAACACCTCTGATTTTATTGCAATCTTTGCATCTAATGTGGAAGCATTGGTCTTTGAAATTCCTTATGGCTGGAAATTCAGGAATGTTTGAAGGATCAAATAGGCCACTATTACCATTAAACATGTCCTGAAATACTGAGTAAATGTGTCCCTTGTCCCTGACAAGGGACACAGATGTATTTCTCAATCTAATTTGAATCATCATGACAGTTTTGGTTCCAAACAATTACAAAAATATTGAAATCAAGAAAGAAACAATTTCCAAATGTTTTGTCTA
The DNA here is from genome assembly GCF_033807715.1 of Cololabis saira. Classification (NCBI taxonomy): domain Eukaryota; kingdom Metazoa; phylum Chordata; class Actinopteri; order Beloniformes; family Belonidae; genus Cololabis; species Cololabis saira. The sequence goes on along the minus strand of NC_084591.1, from coordinate 19,951,274 downwards.
TCTTCAACCTTTATCTCCACCAACTGCAATTTGTTCTGTATAATGTAGCAAACTGGTGGAACACAGTTCAGGTGGGAGCGGTGAGGCCTGATCCAGCTTGTGTTTCCACTGCCAGGCGTGTGGCTGGACGGCTGGAGCCTCCTCTGCTACACAACAGCATCATTCCTGAGCGACGCTGCGTCTCCTGTCAATAAACTGAAGGAAACAACTCGGTTGAGAAAGGACACCAGTGGAGGACAAGGAAGGAGCTGTGGCTTAAGTTGGACCGAGATATCCATTTTGGACCCACACCCATCCATGCACCCGAGCACAGGAGCTGCATTCACAGGGTCAACCTGGAACCCACTGACACATGGGATTTTTCTTTGGTTGGGTTCATTCTCCTGTCTATATACAGTATGATCTAAATAACATCAGGTTTTTTACACAGGTCCTAGCTAAATATATAAAGATATTGTACTCGGTCATTCATTTTTGGGGGAAAATTATGAAATATTATAAATCTGGGAGTGGTTTGGCAGTTAGGCAGGATTTGGTGCCCTTTGGTATTCAGTCTAATCTTCTCGAGACTTGCATGTAGTGGTGGGCCACCAGTTTTCAGAGAGCCTGAGTTTTACTTATGCTCATCAATCTGGAGGAAGAAGACTCCACAAATCAGTGGCGATCAAACGGATTGATGGCTAATTAAATAAAACTCAAACCCACTCTTACTCTCTCCAGAAGCGATGTATCCACAAAGTTAAACCCAACTGTAAGGTTTATAGTCTACAGACCGTACAGTTGGTGTAGTTGTGTAGTCTGTGAGGTAACAGTGAGACCAGGGAAACTTCTGAGCAGCTAAAGGACGCTAACGTTGACTGATATTAATGATAAAGTGTTGTCTGCCAACGATGCACATGCCAGGCCTGCAAGAGGAAAGCTGACTGCCCAGCGGGAAAGCTGGATCTAGTGTGGATCATAGTCGTTTATAGTAGAGATTTTGGGAAATCAGAAAAGAAAATAGAGGGTGGGGGTAAGATCATAGTTAGGGTCTATTTCACAGTTTACACCACTGATAAAAAAAAACAAAGTTGCAATGAGGCTATTTGTACTGAAGTTAAAAATGAACGTGTATGTATCATTTTTGGAAAAGTGGGTTCCCTTTATCTTGTAGTATATTTGCAGAATTAAAGAAAAAATCTAAAGAATTCACAAACTTGAGCCCTTCTTCTCTACTGCATTTGGAACGAGGCCAGACCACCGACTTTGATTAAAGACGGGGGACACTTCCTGAAGAGGTACAGAAGTCAAGCCAAGGTCAAGCAGAAACATGATCATAGCTGCTGTGGTGCTTTCTGTTCAGATTACATCAAACGATTTGTGGGCGGATGTTTGTGTGGCTAAAATCTTTAAATTGTAATCCCTTTGTTGTGGTCAGGAAATCATACTGACCCTCTCTCCCTCTGTTACTCTCTCATTAACCTTTTCACCTTCCCTCATCTTCTTTTTTCTCCTTTTCTCCCCTCTTTCTCTCCCTCTCCAGTCCGTGTGTTTAGAGCCTTAAAGCCTTAATCCCTAAACTCACAGTGATTTTATTACTGTAATCTGCTCAGGAATTGGCTTAGCTTTTCCAGACAGCAGCAGGGAGAGCAGCAAGAACAACGGCAACAGGACAGCAGCAGGGAGGAGCCAAGTTGGAACAGAAGGACATGGAAAACCGTGTCACTGATGGAAGAGGAGAGATGAAAGAATAGGTTAAAGAGCACCTAATCCACACCAGAGGATGAATTTGATATTATTGTTATCATGTGGGATTTCTAAGCATAATTTACATGACCCACACTGACACAAAAGACTGATATACTAAAGCAAGGAACTAAAAATATGAATCAAAGTGGAATTAAATATCAGACACACTGCTTGCCAGCAAAGTAGAAGTTAATTACTGGTAGTGAGGGATTAATATGATAGATATCTAATTATCACGGTTTGTTATACTGGTCCACATATAGTCGTAATTAAAAAAAAATTACTACATGTCAATTATTAGCTGATGGGGATTCAGTTCCTTGTGCATCATAAGCTGCTTAGGGGCATTTAACCCGTTAAGATCTGAGATGCCCTCTAGCATGGGTCCGGAAACACTCAGGGTTAATGGATTGAAATGTTTCTCCATCCTTCCTAGGATCTTAATGAATGACACAACGATATGTCCAACTGCAGAGGAGCGGTCGGCCGTCATCGGTAGAACAACACTGCAGCATCAGCAGACAACCTGAAGATCAGCGATGAAGTTGTTTTAGAAGAGTGCCCACTGGTGAGACCACAGGTGAAACCACTGGTGAAACCACTGGTGAAACCACTGGTGAGACCACTGGTGATACCACTGGTGATACCACTGGTGAAACCCTAGTGAAACCACTGGTGAGACCACTGGTGATACCACTGGTGAAACCCTAGTGAAACCACTGGTGAGACCACTGGTGAGACCACAGGTGAAACCACTGGTAAAACCACTGGTGAAACCCTAGTGAAACCACTGGTGAAACCCTAGTGAAACCACTGGTGAGACCACTGGTGATACCACTGGTGAAACCCTAGTGAAACCACTGGTGAGACCACTGGTGAAACCACAGGTGAAACCACTGGTGAGACCACAGGTGAAACCACTGGTGAGACCACAGGTGAAACCACAGGTGAAACCACTGGTGAGACCACAGGTGAAACCACAGGTGAAACCACTGGTGAGACCACTGGTGAGACCACTGGTGAAACCACAGGTGAAACCCTAGTGAAACCACTGGTGAGACCACTTCTTTTTTCTCCACTGGTGAGACCACAGGTGAGACCACAGGTGAGACCCTAGTGAAACCACTGGTGAGACCACTTCTTTTTTCTCCACTGGTGAGACCACAGGTGAGACCACAGGTGAGACCCTAGTGAAACCACTGGTGAGACCACTGGTGAAACCACAGGTGAAACCACTGGTGAAACCACAGGTGAAACCACAGGTGAAACCACAGGTGAAACCACTGGTGAAACCACTGGTGAAACCCTAGTGACACCACTGGTGAAACCACAGGTGAAACCACTGGTGAGACCACAGGTGAAACCACTGGTGAAACCACAGGTGAAACCACTGGTGAGACCACTGGTGAGACCACTGGTGAAACCACAGGTGAGACCACAGGTGAGACCACAGGTGAAACCACAGGTGAAACCACTGGTGAGACCACTGGTGAAACCACAGGTGAAACCACAGGTGAGACCACTAGTGAAATCACTGGTGAGACCACTGGTGAGACCACTGGTGAAACCACTGGTGAAACCACAGGTGAAACCACAGGTGAAACCACTGGTGAGACCACAGGTGAGACCACTGGTGAAACCACAGGGGAACCACTGGTGAAACCCTAGTGAAACCACTGGTGAGACCACAGGTGAAACCACTGGTGAAACCACTGGTGAAACCCTAGTGAAACCACTGGTGAGACCACAGGTGAAACCACTGGTGAAACCACTGGTGAAACCACTGGTGAAACCCTAGTGAAACCACTGGTGAAACCACTGGTGAAACCTTAGTGAAACCACTGGTGAAACCCTAGTGAAACCATTGGTGAGACCACAGGTGAAACCACAGGTTAAACAACAGGTGAAACCACTGGTGAAACCCTAGTGAAACCACTGATGAAACCACTGGTGAAACCCTAGTGAAACCACTGATGAAACCACTGGTGAAACCCTAGTGAAACCACTGGTGAGACCACTGGTGAAACCACAGGTGAGACCACAGGTTAAACCACTGATGAAACCACTGGTGAAACCACAGGTTAAACCACTGGTGAAACCACAGGTGAGACCACAGGTTAAACCACTGATGAAACCACTGGTGAAACCACAGGTTAAACCACTGGTGAAACCAAAGGTGAGACCACAGGTTAAACCACTGATGAAACCACAGGTTAAACCACAGGTTAAACCACTGGTGAAACCACTGGTGAAACCACTGGTGAAACCACAGGTGAAACCACTGGTGAAACCACAGGTGAAACCACTGGTGAAACCACAGGTGAAACCACAGGTGAAACCACTGGTGAAACCACTGGTGAAACCCTAGTGAAACCACTGGTGAAACCACAGGTGAAACCACTGGTGAGACCACAGCTGAAACCCTAGTGAAACCACTGGTGAAACCACTGGTGAAACCACTGGTTACGTGATGTTGTGAAGCAGGTTACCTGGCAAGAGTAACGGAGAGTAAAGCAAACGTTATGAACTTCAGATGTAGTCAGCTCCGAGCGACTAGAAAAAGACTGAACAAATATGGGATTGTGGAAAGGTTGTCGAGAGCAAGCCTCTTCTCTCCAGAGAGAAACACAGGGGCCTGGATGGCTCAGTGAGTTGAGCAGGTGCCATTTACAGAGGCTATTGCCCTCATGCAGGCAGCGCAGGTTCGAATCCTGGCCTATCACTCTTTCCTCCATGTATGGGTTTGCAACGTTGCATCTGAACAAAACAAGCAAGAAGCAATGTCCTCTTGACCGACCATCCCCAAAACAACAAAAAACCCACCAGCTGTCAAGCACAGTGGAGGAGGGGTGATGATATGGGCTTGTCCTGCAACCATAGAACATGGGCAGCCTGTTGTCATTTGGTTGACGACTGAATGAATGAACTCACGCAGTTCACTTAACGGAAGTGATCTAAAGCTAAATGTGAGAGCGTTTGTCCGACAGCTCGGCTGACGGGGGTTGGTGCATCAACGGGACACAGATCCCAAACACCTGCACTAGCTAATAAACCCTAGCTGCACATGCAAATGTATCTGGACGCTCTGTCCAGATGTCAGTCTGACTGGAAAGCTGTTGCTAGACATTAAAAGACCATACATGAGGGACAGCAAACTTCAGTGAATTGAATTTATGAATGTTTAGAAGAAGTCAGTGATGCGAAACGAAGACAAGATTAAGAGATAAAGATACAGAGCTACAGGTGAGGGAGCAACAAGAACACGCGTGGACCTACTGTCTCTTTAAAAGCTGGAGCATGCTATTGAGCAAGGGTGGGGGAGTGGTTAGCTGCACTGGAACAGTCCTCTCTGATGAACAGATTTCCTGAGAGAGCCACATACACAGACAGAGCAGGAGAGAGGGGGAGATAGAGCGATCCAGCCACCAGAGGAGACTGTAGGACCGAGACAGCAGGCAGGGCTGTGCGTCAGCCGGCACTCCATAGGGAAACATGGAGATGAGCAGGAGATGCTGGAGAGGACGGAGCACAACCTAACAGGATCATATAGATGGATGTTATTTCATCACGGAGGAGACCTGAAGGCAACCCACGCAGAGGATAAACCACTTATGGACGCGGTGGATTAAAGACCTACTGACAGACAGAGAGAGGCAGAGGGGGATAGAAGAGGAGAAATTCATCTATTTGGTTGTTTATTTTCATTGCCTGTGTGTGCGCACTCGCTGTCAGAGAGAGTGTGTGTGCCTGCATGTATTGCATGTCTGCATAAGGCAGGAGACTGCATTGCTGCTCTCCAGCACCACACAACAGGCGGAGAAAGGCAGCCAAGCAGAATACATTGTGTTTTCCCCATTTTTACTCTCTCTTTATGCGTGTGTGTGTGTTATACTGCTATGGTACTTGTGTGTGAGCTAAGAATGATTGGAACATGGAGAAGTCTGAAGTGAGTCACAGAGTGTGACTTTCAGTTGGGTTTTTTTGACTTGAGGAGAAACCATCCTCAGAGGAGGAGAGCCTTTTCTCTTTGGTCTCCATCAAACATGCCACAGATCCCTGTCTGCTGACCGGTGTGGCGTTCATACTGGAGGTGCGCAGGGCTCTCGCCAGGGAAACTTCTTCCTTACGCCCCAGAGAGCTGGAGGCATCCTCAGGTAGGAGGTGACAGGAAGAGTGGGCCTGAGTGGGAAGCAGGAGAGAGTAGGAGGAAGAGTTCTGCGTTTGCGTCGTAGACCGCGTAGGCAGGCCGATCGCAGGCCAGCGGCTCTGCCTGATGGTTGAAGCTCCTGTTGAGAGAGGATAATGGCAGCCCGGGGTGCCCTGGCCTCCTCTCCCACCTGCGTGAGCCACACAGAAGCTCGGCAGTGCTAGCCAACGCTGCTCGGGGCCCACCAGGAGAATGGTGTGAACATCCTCCAGCTACCTGTCCCACCGTCAAGGGAGACCCCTGTCGCAGCCTTGAAGGGGCAGATTTTCTTTTTATTTTGTCACGCGCCTCCGCACCCCTGTTGAGAGCAGAGCTGACATTTGTTGATCTGTGTGGGATTTCTCCCCCTTCCACTCCTCCCTCGTCCTCACCCCCGAGCTCTCCGGCCTACAAGCTCAGCTCAATGGATCGTTTCTAGCGCCAAGCTGTCCTTTTCCCCCTCTTTTTCTTTTCTTTTGGTTTTCTTTTCCTTTTTGTCGAGGCTTCAGGGGAATTGCCAAGACCTGTTTCATGCATGTCCACTGGCGGCAGGTTCAACTTTGACGATGGGGGGTCATACTGTGGAGGGTGGGAGGAGGGCAAGGCGCACGGCTTCGGGATCTGCACGGGGCCCAAGGGCCAGGGCGAGTACTGCGGCTCCTGGGCCCACGGCTTCGAGCTGCTGGGCATCTACACCTGGCCCAGCGGGAACACCTACCAGGGTACCTGGGCGCAGGGCAAGCGGCACGGCGTGGGCGTGGAGAACAAGGGCCGCTGGGTGTACAAGGGGGAATGGACTCATGGCTTTAAAGGACGCTACGGCGTGCGGGAGAGCACAGGGACGAGTGGGAAGTATGAGGGGACATGGAACAACGGACTGCAGGACGGATACGGGACAGAGACGTACTCGGATGGAGGTAAGCATGTGAGGAGAGGCACGGAGACAGATGCATTGTGGGTGTATGGGGGAACAGTTCGTGTGGAAAGTATGACAAGTGGCTTGCTTGTGATAAATGTTTGACACATCCTCAGTGACAACAGCAACTAACTTCCCTGCTATGGACAGGATACCTTCAGATAGGAGGAATTTTCTAAAGGATTTCTGGGGTCATCTTCTCCTCAGCCTCACATTCTTTACAGAGCTAAGAGGTTGCACCAGAGCTTCCTTTGACCACTAACACAAACACAGAGCTATTCTAGTTTCCTAGCTCTGACTCCTTTCTAATCCTCCTTTTATCTTTTCTTTCGACCCTGAACCCACTGTTTGACTCTACAAGGACATAATGTGTATTTAAGAGCCTCAATATGGGCCACACGTCTTGAGGGATGGGGATGGGGAGGAGGGGATTTATAAAACAGATTATGGTGTAGTATTGATTTAACAAAGAGAATAGTGACATGAGGGTAGTATCTTTCCGTCCCATTTTTCTCAGATACATATCTTTTTGTTCATTATTCTAGATTTGATTGTCTACTAAACAATGGTACAAAGTTACTCTGGTGTTTGATTTAATAGTACACAGATTTTCCAGAATTACAGGCTTGATTTTCAATACTGACACATTATCATGGCAGTTAGTGAAATTATCCCAAAATGTGCTGTTTGAAACTCCTGGCACGACATTCTCTTTTTTCATATAAATCATCGACAAATTGATGGCTGTACAATCTCAGTTTTCTGAAATCATCACAAAAGGAGTGGTAACTGATTTTAACAGGCTTGAAAATCTCACTTGATGTTTTTTTTCACTCTTTATGTCATGTGGAGTTTCACTTTCACTTGTTACTCAGTTAGGTTTAGGCACCTAACCCACGTGATTATGTTTAGGAATTAAAACAACTGCTTGGTTAGGGCCAGGAAGACAACAAAACTAGAGTTAGATGCTCTCACGAGAGATTTGCTTCTTCTGGTGCCCCAGCTGACCAGTCTTGTTTCATCTGCAAGATGTAAGTGTGTTGTGGGGACCAAATGAACCTCAACCTGGATTAGAGGACTGAAAATCATACTGGTTGTGAAAGTAAAATAAAGCAAAATGAAAAAAATAATTACCAGTACTTGCTCTCAGACACTCACAGAGAAAAATCTTATATACATTTAATTTCTGTAACAGCAGGCTGAAACACAGCTGCATCAGCATGACTTAAGTGTCTGAAGTATTAGCATCCATACTTCTTCATGGGATCTAATTTGTCCTGTGCTGCGAGCGGCGGGGAGGGAACCTGCTATACTGATCGGCTGGACGCAGAATCCTCGCGCTTGAGTGTGTTTTCCCTTTTGTGGGCGTCACTCTAAGTTGCAGCTCCAGCCATCGTCAGTAATCATCTTTTACTCTTTTTGTCTCTTTACAAGTTTATTTTATACATGTGTCAGTCATGTAAGTTGCAGCTGCTGACATACCTGTGAGGCTGACACTTGTACAACTACGGACCAGAACTGAAATTACAGTATACCTGTTGGTAGATTCTTGATGTTCCACTGACTGGTTTACCTTCAGGGTGAGAGCCTTCAGGGATGTTCATTTTAGCCAACAAGTATATTGTCCTGTTTCTACTTATGATTTTTATTTAGAATCTCAGCGGGCAGTCAGGTAGTTCGACGTTAAAATTCAGTTAAGTTAGCCAACAGGCAGCACAATTAGCCCTTTATGTCTTCAGAAAAAATGCAAATGAATAAATTCTGTATTATAATGATTTTTTGATAAAACGAAAAAAATAAAATATATATAAAAATACAAGATTTCTCCTGGACAGAACCACATCGCCGATTTTAAAGTTTATTTGATAATTTTATTCTTGGATAAATTCTGTTCTCTTTTTATTTCACTTAATTTTAAACTTTTTCTTGGTTTCATAGTTATGGAGTTGGTGTACTCCATAAATCTGACTGATGTGTCTCACAGTAAACAAGGAAATCATTGTGTGTTGGGCATTTGATCACAATCGAAAAAGGAAAAATGTAATTAATCTTCCCTTGTGGACCATCGGCGGAACCAGTGCAACTTTTACCATGAAATTGGCAACTGTTGCAGTTTGATTCTGTTACACCGCAACTCATGTCAGTCCCTGTTCATGAGACACACGCCATATGGCTAAAAATAGACAACACATGCAAACACCATGTGTGTGCAAAAAAAAAAAAGATGTGCAGATGAAATCTGATGGAATCGCAGTTACCGGGAATGCATTAGCATACATGCAGCTAAAGCTGGGTTACGTAACTCTACAACTAACAGGCTGTGTTACAGCAGTGCTCTCTACACACACTCACGGACTTAGTTCCAAGCCGCCCACTAAATCCACCGACTTGTTTGAGAGGCAGATGCAGGCCAAAATGGAAGAGGTCAATTTGACAAATAACCAGACAGATGGAGTGGATGGATGGATGCAGGCAGAGATGCCCCAACTAGAGTGACAGATGAATAAAACCTTTAGATCACACACAGATAGTCTAAAAAAGCATTGCTCGTTGGAAGGGTGGCTGATTATCGTGATGATTGTTGAGGCTGATCTCTAATCAGGAGAGGAGTGAGATCATTACTGTAAGAAAGGGGAAGACAAAAATGGACCTCTCAGAGGAGAACGTGCTAGAAAGTCACTGTAGCTCCTTTAGGTATCTGAAACCACACACAGTAAATGCAGCAGAGGCTGGCCTAGTTACAAGTGTTTATCTAGCTCCAATGATACACAGTGGCCTTATTATAAGAGCATGCATCTGGTCTTTATATAGATCCATGAGATAGCAATACTGTTTATGGAAACATGTTGTCTTAATAGGCTAAATTAAATGCACAGGAACTAAAACATATTTCAAGATGATACTGTAGTGTCCAAAGACAGAATGCATTTTTCTCAGTGATGACTGACTTTTTTGACTCCTTTTAACAGAATTGCATTGAATAACACTTTATTAATCTTCAAAGGGGAAATATGCTGTTCCAGTGTAAATTACCTTTGAACATACATACAAAAAAACATGTTACATTTAAATAAAAATGGGGTGAGAAACTTTTGGATCGTATAGATGTGGTTGAAATCATGACAAATGCACTGGAGTGTTTGTCGCTTGGCAGAAACCTTAGTGATGACGTCACATGCAGCATCTTCAGGACACACAGGTGAATTCAGCATGGACAGAAACCTATATCCAACAGTGCTATATATGGGGTACACAGATGTTCCTTCACAGTCACATGTGCAAGACTACGCCAGCTGCAAGCTCTCCTGCCCCTTTTCTGTTGGTCCTCTCTGCAGTCCTCCTGTATCATACTGAAACCATATAAAGAGATACAGCGCTGCAAAATACCCCAGCTGTCTCCTATCAGCGCTGCAAGCTCATCCGGCCCCCCTCCGAGTGATCTCTCACTCCACATGGGGGTTGATGGGGAAAAAATTGTCAAAGTCTCTTTGTTCACTCTTCATTTTTCTTGTATTCAATATCCTTTACCTCTCCTCACCTGCTCATCAACTCTTCAACAAAGACTTTTTAAAGAAAAAAAGTTCACTCGTATGGATGCTGTGCTGATTAAACAATTTTGGTGGGTAATTCTGGTACTTCAAGTTCTGTTGTGATGAGCAACATGATTGTTGTATTTTGTTTGCTGTTGGAGCCGCTGGTTGAGCTTTCTTAAGCCTAAATAGTGCTAGAAAAAAAACCCAACAAAACAAAACAAAAAACAAAACAAAAATCCAGATAGATTAAAGAATAAAAATGTCAAGAATAGACTATAATGGTTTGTTTTTGTTGAGTTTTTTCTTTTTAGTTTTTATAAATTTCAATCTCAGTATTGTCAGGAAGAATTTAAGATTGCTGAAACATGAAATGCGAGACTTGGAAATGCTCTGAATCAGGATTGTCAGGAACTAAACACGTTCTGTGTCAGCTTGACATGGCTGCAGGAACATGTCGTGGACTCCAGCTCCCCTCCGCCCGGCTTTCTTGTGTGAGACTGCAGACATAGCAGCAAGATTATTTGCTCTTTTCACATCATTCCATTTTTTTTTATTTTTATTTGGGGTTACAGTATCTAAAATAATCAAGGAAAACCGTAACGCAGGAAAGTGTCACTGCAGATAAATACACCGCCACACTTTTCCAGTGGGTCATAAGAAATAAATGAGAGAGAGTTTACTGGCTTTAAGTCTGTATGTTGTTTAATTCAGGAATATCCTGACGTGTTGTACCTTTATGAGCCTGAACAAAGCAGGAATTGTTTGATGGGTTGTTTTTAAATGATCAAATACAATGATTTCCTGCATCATTTCTTAGTCTCTAGATTTGCAATGTCCATCCATTCATGAACTTCCTACCATTTATGCTGGACTGGGGTGCTGAGACAACAGTCTGAGCAAAAATCCCCATTTTTTTCCTCTTCCCAGTAATCTCTGTCATTCTCTTGATAGGGAGCTCAAGACATTTGAAGCCAGATGACGAAAATAATCCAGCCATTAACTTCTGCCTAACAGAACATGGATGCAGGGGCAGCAAGCTCAGCAGAGAGGCCCAGACCTCCCTCTCCCCAGCCGACTGGCCGAGTCCCCAGTAGCTCCTCTGGGGGGTCATATCAGGGCGTTCTCATGCCACTAAAGAGATACAACCCCTCCAGCGTGTCCTGGGTCGACCTCCTCCTGGCTAGACATCTCCCTAGTGAGGCGTCCACACCAGATGCCCAAACAACCTCAACTGGCTCCTCTCAAAGTGGAGGAGCAGCGACTCTACTCTGAGTCCCTCCCAGATGACAGAACTTGTCATCCTCTCTCTGAGAAAGAGTCCAGCCACCTGACAGAGGAAGCTCACTTCAGCTGCCAGTAGCTTCCACCAAGAGTTCATGACTAAATGTGAGGGTCGTGATTAAATCAACCAAGGCTCTCTTTAATTTGATGAAGTTGGAGATTACAAGAAAAAACAACAGATGGACAGATGAGTCGGATCAGGCCTTGTTGGTGTATTACACCAATATGTATTACACCAATATGTATTACACCAATGTGTATTACACCAATGTGTAATACACCACTGGTTTTTTTAAAATCTCAATCGCTACTTAAAAAAGTAACAAAAACGAAAGTATAATTCCTTGTTTACTTGCTTTTTCTTCTCTTTCTTCTTTTGCTTTATTCTTCTTTCCCGTTTGTTGGCAGTTTGCGATCAGCAATAATGTGCATTACTGCCACCACATGGTCAGCTGTGTTATTTGTTCAGTCAACATTTCTTGTGCGGCGCTATTGTGTCATGGAGACCCGCCAGCTGAAGAGGCTGAATCGGGGATCGCCCCGTTAGAGGTTCCTGTCTGGGGGGGTTTACCCTGAATCCCCGCTACTGGAAATGCACCTTTATCTTCAGCTATAAATGAAGGTCTCCTTAAGGTGGGACATATCTGAAACACTTCCCCTGTAAGATGCCTGGAAGGCTCCTTTCGATGCAGAGGAACCCTCTACTCTGAATCCTGCATCAGGGACTGAGGTCCTGAGCCCAGTTCTGTGGGTGAGCCCAGTCCCCCTCTTGGCTTGTATCCATAATATTGTTCTTTTGGTCACTACCCACAGCTCATGAAGGTTAGCATGTCAAACTTGTGATTTTTGCAAACATTTTTCAAACATACCTGTTGATTCTTTACCTCAGAAAAACCCAATTTGAGTCAAAAACTTCAGCTTGTGTTTTAGGACCCTTGGATTTCATGGATCATCCTCATGTACTGGCATTGAAATGATTGCTCTTTTTAAACATGACCCAAAGTTTGTTGATTGCAAAGGCTATACCATATTAGAAAGGTTCCATTGGAAAGTTATTATACTTGAATAAGTTTAGCCTTTTTCCTCTAGTGTTTTTTTAATATATGGTCAAACACAGGTTACTGTCACATATATTGGAGCTGATCTACCCCTTTGGGGGGATGTCATGTCCAAAGCAATATCTGTCAGGAGCCAAATAATTCAGAGATGCTCTGCTGCCTGGATACTTTGGAAATATGCTGTGCACTTAAGAACCATCTGCTTCTGTCCTCTAGCTACACCTGATAGCACATTGTGATGAAACACTCCTCCGTCTTCACTGCTGCTTTTCATTCCTCTCCTACATTTGCAAACAAGCATCTATCCTGTCCTCTCCTCCCACCTCTCTCCTTCCTCCCTCTTTCCGCAGCATCTCCATGAAGCTGGCCTGTACAGTAGGGTTTCCATAGCAACGCTCACCGACATGCAGCAGGTCATTGTGTCACAGGGGACTGAGTGTTCCTCGTCGCTATTGGCCGCTTAGCCGGCTCCGCCGAGCTCTGATTGGATGACTTGGTTTTCCGGACTTATGGTGTTTACTGAGATGAAGAGCTAAGCTGACTGATTACCAACCACACACACAGAGGCAGGGAGAGGCAGTGGAGTAAATAATTAATAAGGGAGCACAGACTGTAATCACTTTAGTGAGAAATGGAGTCACAGAGAGAGATTACAACTGACACTGTGTACAACACTGGTAACTGCAAGAGATTACGGCAGAAGTATCTGTTTAGCTAATATTCCAATGTCAAACACACGGAAAGTCACATTGTTATCCCTTGATTCAACTTATGTAAAGACAAGATGTTGAAAAGAAAAGGTCCAATTGCTTAATCAACTTCCCTCCTGTTTCAGCAACTAAACTACAACACAGCTTTAAGTGGTCCATATTACCTTATCCTGCAAACGTGCTTAAAGCCCCTGTCAAGGACCAGCTATTAGCCCTTCTTGAGATGCATTGTGATATAATTACTTGGCTACCTATCTATAAAAATGTTTCATCTGTTCTTTAATATAGTAGGTGAGTGGAATTAAGTCACGCTCCTGTGCCCTATGAGTGAATAAAAGCCCTTTTAGACATGCACTGCTTTCCAAAAGATGTAAACGGACCAAAGTTACATCTGGATGAGCACCTTGGTAATTATGTTGCATCAATCTATCACAGGTCCGACTAGGGATGTCCCGATCACGTTCCTTTGCTCTCAAGTCCAAGTAGTGGAGTGAAGTATCAGCTGACACCGAGTCCCTGATCCGATACGATCCCAACTGAGCAACTTGCTGACCAACTAGAAATATTTCCAAACTGCAGTCATTTCTGAACTGCAGAGGAGCCCGCTTCAAAATTGCTCTACCTTTACATCAGCAAGTGCTGCAAACTCTTCAGTAAGGGATGTAGCTATTGGCTCTACAACTATTATACAGTTGAATTCACTATTCAACAGAGGTGTCAAAAGTATTCACATTCATTACTCAGGTAGAAGTATAGATACTAGAGTTTAAAAATACTCCTGTAGAAGTTGAAGTATCAACTCAAGTTTTCAAGTAAAAGTATAAAAGTACTGGTTTCAAAACTACTTAAAGTATAAAAGTAAAAGTAATGTAAGGGGGAAAAAAGCCATTAAGGACAAAAGCCATTGAAAATGAATGCATCTTAGTATAATGCAAATATATTAAAGAACCATATATGTGTACTATTGAGCATTAACATGTGTTTCAGAGAGCAGCAGATATGATGACTAGTTGCCTATAAGTATTGTAATGGTGCAAAAAGTCAAACTTCAGAGGCATGTTTTCATTTATCCTAACCTTTATTGGAATGTACATCCAAGTTTAGTTGCAGGAATCTGAGGGAACGGATGTAAGAACAAAACTGGACAAGAACATCTGAAACAACCACAACCAAATTCACTCTATCCGGATGGCGCAATTTAACTGGATAGTTTTTTTTTAAAGGTCGAAATGAAATAGAGTAACAAGGCTGTTTTTAAAATGTAAGGAGTAAAAAGTACAGATAATTGCGTGAATGTAAGGAGTAAAAGTAAAAAGTTATCTGAAAAATAATTACTCCAGTGAAGTATAAATAACCAAAATTTCTACTTAAGTAAGGTAACAAAGTATTTGTACTTCGTTACTTGACACCTCTGCTATTCAATGGCGCTGGGCCAGTACAAGATTAGCTAGGTTTGGTTTCACAATGCACTTTTTTTTTTTTACGATCTGGACCTGGAGAGTTGAACGTCTCCTGCTGTGAGTCCACCTGAGAGCTGCCTGAGAGCCCACGGCCCACGGCAGCACAGGCTGATTGCTGAGAGAAGAGTCTGAACTACATGAGCCTTCAAGTTAGTCTACAAAAGTCTTCAATGACACCTGAAAAAAGTTAGTTGGTTTTTTGAAAAAATAAAAAAGTTACTAGAGGGGTCTGAAAAGAAACGGATATGCCAGGTTGGCAACACTGACGTTAGCTCAAGAGCCACAACTGCTACTTTGGATTGATGGTTAAGCCTACTCCCTACCTGACAAACTGTAATTGTGGTGACAGTTATTGATGGACGATAAATAATAATGTATATAATTATTAATTAGATAGTGAGATGAAAATGATTCTGATCCATTGGAAGTCATGTGATGGGATTGGGACATCCCTAGGTCAGACCCTAGTAATGTTTGCATATTCACTTCAGCATAGCACAAGTTGGATGGTTTTGATTAGGCATTTGATCAGCCTCCCAGACAAACCCTACATCCTCATGAAATAACAGTATTTAATCTGTAATATTCCATGGCTTTCCTTGAAAAATACTTGTATTTATTAAAAAATGTTTCTTTAGCAGTTTCAGAGCTAATTCCTGCAAGTGCAGTTAAAACCTTTAAAGTCTATTCTTTTTTATTTTTATCCTTTTCTTAAAATATATATCTTGGTGCTTTTTAAGTAAGGCTGTATAAAAGTACTTCTGAATAGTAAGTGTCTAAGCCAATAAAAAATAAATAAAAAAAGTAATCTCTCCTTTTCTGAGGTAAACACTTCAATACAGCCAAGCATGTAAAGAAGCAATATTTTCATTTTCATTCACTGTGGGTAAAACAATGTTCATCTGCTGTATTTACTGTCTAATCTGTTACATAAATATTGAATGGAAAGTGGTCAAGACAAGTTCCTTTAACAAGTTCCTTACTGGCCAAATGTAGTAGATATGTGGGGTTTATGTTGGATTTATGCCACCACTTCAAGATGTCCAGTAAATGTTTTTGATTGATGTCAGCAAGAACAGACAAGACAAAAGCTGGCTTGATTCTCTGACCAAAGTCCTCACCTGGAAAATATTTGTTGTCTCAAAGTTGTCCTAAACAAAAAGCAATAAGCTACATCCATGTTCATGACGATACAGTCTTGATTGTATGTGCAGTTTGTTTTTGAATGCTGCTTCTTAGGCCGACTGATGACTCATTTCTTTATTCTCTTCGAGATGATCCTGCTTATCACTTTGCCTGCTAGAGATAAGATTGGCATCCCTCAGGAGTCTGCACAGGTCCTGCAGGTCGACCTCTGGGCTACAGGCTGCAAACATAAACAGCTTTATTTAAGACTTTATTGATGTACACCAAACCAAGTTACAGTAATGTTGGTGGCTGCACTGCTGAGGTTGTAGTATATATTTGTGCTTACCAGGTATTTACTTTGTAACTTTTATAATAACGTTCTGGCTTCTCACAGCTGCTGCAGTGCAGGGAGAGTAACTGCTGGAAGGAGGTTATGTTTTTCGCAAAGATAACTGACTACATGAGAATTACTGAAGCTTGCAGAACAAAGGCAAGAACTTTCTTCAGTTTATATATGTTACAGTGTTTGTTGCTGTTTCATTCATTCGTGGACTCATAAACAACTGTTTAAGCGTCAAGAAGCCTCCCACAAACATAACTGGTAACAACAAAACTTGATCAATTTCAGAGGACTTCCTCAAATATGGAGGAATGAAACTGAGAATAAAAATACAACATTTATACAGTAGAAAAATCTATAATGGATAGGGATGGGAATCGAGAATCGGTTCTCTTCCAGTAGTTCGATTCCGGGGAATCGTTAACCAGCCTGCAACGCTTCCGCTTATAGGTTCTGCCAACGTCTGACGGATTTGCATGATGACGTCATGTGCACGCTTCGTATATGGGTTGGAATGTTTCCAACATGGCGTGGAGGCAGAAACACTCTAAAGTTTGGTTATATTTCAAGAAAAGCGATTGAGATTAATAACTCAACTTAAAGGGGACCTATTATGGCATCTATTCCCTATTTTAAACAGGCCTTGAATGTCTTAAAAACAAGATTTTGATTGTTTTTGCTAAATAAATTAGAAATTCAGTCTCTGAGCCAAGTCTTTAGCATCCCAGTCTCTAACCTCATTATCTATGTGGGATTCTGAGTGGGCGGGGCTATGATAATGAGGCTCTGTGCTGATTGGCTGCCTGAATGACACGATACACCGCTACGAAAAAATAGCGGAAGCTCCGGCCGACCGAGTTAGTTGTGGGTTTGGTTTCACGCATCGGACGCCAACCTATGTAAATGGTGCCCCTCGTTACATAACGACGGGAGCAGAATCTGAACGGCTCGTAAAAGTCACATGACACTGGACGGCTCATCCAGGCGGCTGTACAGACACTGCAGAATTTGGTTGCTTTCCGCCTTCTCTGAGTTGGCAGGCTGAGGGGAGACCACTTTATATATGTTAAAGCAAGAAAAAACATGTTTTTCATAATAGGTCCCCTTTAAGTAGCCAAACATGTTAAATTAGATGTTACCGCTCTGCTGCCGTTGCTGGACACCATGTTGAAGTGACTGAAATTCACATGCATATAGTCTGGTTTGAATGGCTTAATGTGAAACAACGAAAATATCTGATTGGTTGCAGATCATTCTGTATTTAAAAAAATAGATTTGTGGACTGAAGCAAGTCAGGGGAGTCTCAAAATCCACACAAAAATGCAGCGATGTCCACAGACCACAAGCCATTTGTAAATCAGGTTATATTTGTGTGCATTAGAAATACATTTGTGAATCCTGTCCTACGCACCTGTGAAACGTCCTGTGCATTTGTAAATCATCCTGTCCATTTGTGAATATTGAGACTATTTTAGCTCCATAAAAAGCCCTCTGGAACGTAATCAATCATAGTCAGCTTTGTTCCCAGCTCCTTTTGCCAAATCTGCCAAAATATCTCCAGCTGTCATCAGACCGTCACAGCCGGACACACCGCTTGATTTATTGATTCGATGGTGAAATCAAAAACGGTTAGTGATTGGCTGAGCCGACTGCAAAAAAATCATATAAGAAATAAATTGAATGCGTGATATAAACTCCTGGCGTGGTAAAAAAACAATCCCAGCAGTTTTTGAACAAGGCTGTAAATATGTTTATTTCTCTTCTGGACATTTTAACATTGAGGTAAATGGAAATAGATTTGCATTTGCAGCCAGCCTCTATCGGTCAGTCGAGGAACTGCAACAAAACTTAATGAGATGGTTGGTGTTTGGTTGCAATAACTGCAGAGCTTTGATCACCTCAAAGGGGGGAAATACCTCCAACACCTGAAACATTTTCTGCATAAAAACTGCTCATGTGCAAAAGTTGATCATTTTGCGATTGTATTTATGTCACAATGTTCATTTGAAAAAGTACCTGTTTTTCAGTTTAAGCCAACTTTGATTTAGTTGAAGTTGACTGCAAAATATTGACTTATACTTTAAATTAAAGTGTTAATGCAACCAAAGTAATTTGTACAATATTTGTACTGTATATAGTTGGATGAGAATCAACAAGAGAACCGATAAGGAACCAAATCGATAAGCGATATCGATAAAGGACCCAAAAA
Source organism: Cololabis saira (assembly GCF_033807715.1). NCBI lineage: Eukaryota > Metazoa > Chordata > Actinopteri > Beloniformes > Belonidae > Cololabis > Cololabis saira. Next base: position 19,932,725 of record NC_084591.1, on the reverse strand, counting down.
GATTAAATGCTTAACAATTCCCATCACTAATAATCCATTATAAGGATCAATAAATAAATATATAAAAAATATTTAAAAATAGGTCCATAATAATAAGGTGACAACAACCAACATTTTTAAAGTTTAAAAAAAAAAACCTACCACTTATTTGATTATTATATTATTCTTTAAAAACTTCTGCACGGGCAATTAGATATTGATTATTTAATACAATATGCAAAGACAGGCACCATGTTTGTATGATGAAGAAAAAATATATGAAAGGAAATATGAATTTATAAACATCTGTTAAAATTAATACAGGAATTTAAAAACATTTATGGAGTCAAAAAGTAATTATAATTTTAATGATTATTAATACAAACCTCAATAAACCCATGAGGATATTAAAGAAGAAATTCAAGTAATGTTACATTTTATAAATTAATTAATGCTTAATTAATGCATATAAGCTTTGGTAGCCTGGCCGGCCATCCTAATGTTTTTCCTCTTTGTTGAAGGAATTGTTCTGGTTTAACTACATTCAGCTTTAAACCTTCTGGGGGTGCAGTACCTATGCATGAAGACGTAAGACATCCAAAATGACATTCATGGAGTAGGAAAGGTTGTGAATCACTGATGTCAGTGAAACTTGTTGATCCAAGATGTTATTAGCAATTTCGTCCAATTTTAGTTCTTGGACTCTCTTGTGTGAGTAATCACATATACTGTATGTGATAGGTTTGGTACATTCTGTACCAATTCATATTTTGCTGTTGCCATTTTAAGTCTTCCATTTGTACAAATTTAACAAGCCATGCGATATACTATACAGAATGAAGAGACTTTTTTGGTTTTCAGTTTAATTGGTGGTTTTAAATGTAAGTGGCAGTTGCATTAACCATTCGACCCTCTTTTGTACATTGTTTTTGTCATCTTTTTTTTTTCCTCAAGCGTGCGCATTAGTGTGTGTTGATAATTGTGTTTCATTTTATCAGTATTTTACTGTTCCACCAGTTCATACAGTGGATTCTGAACGAAATATCACAATTAGTAATACAATAGTGTAACTGAACACTGGTAGCAAAGATTTACACAATTAAGGAGGAAAACCTATACTCAAAATGCTTCTTGACATAAATTAAAAAAGGATTTCTGCAGTTCAGCAGACAAAGCTATTATTACTATCATTGGGACAGAAAAACATTGCATTTCTGGGCAAAAAACAGCACAACCATTGCATTATAGTAGGCTTTTTTTCATGATATTCCAGATCAGAATAATAATCCCCAAATAGAAATCTGCAAGAGTCAGACAGAAAAAGAGCCCAAGCAAATCTCTTAAACGGATAACAGCTTGATTTAGGCAGGCAGCGGTTAGCTCTGAACAGACCTTCCCTGCTTTCAGTGGTCAGTGATTTGATGAAAGTTCAACTTGTCTATCCTTGCGCATGCCCAGCTTGTCCCGCTGCTCCAGCATGTGTTGTACGTTCGTCTAGCTGCTTATCTGGCTTTCTGCCGTTCAGTTGTATTTTCTACCTGTCCTGAGTTACCATCTGTCCTTCCCCCGCCTGTTTAGTTGTTGCTTTTCTTCCCAGTTTATGCTTTAGCTCATCCTCTGGGATATCCTGATTTAGGTTTTCTCTTTCCATCATCAGTATACACTACTGCACATTTACTACAACCAACATTATGCCATTGAGTGAGGCATAAAAATAGTGGCTTAAATAATTCACTTCACCATTTGTAGAGAGTAATTTTGACTTGATTCAGACAAGGATACTCCAGTTTTATCACATGAAAAAGCAATATCACCTGCATTTTGCGTTTTGGTATCCTGTCCTTTTTTTCAGGGCATTGCTAATCCACCCCACGTCTACTACTACAACAACTCCTCTGCAGGCTTCAGCTTATGTAATGGCGGTTTGATGTTTGTAGTGAGGATTAGTGGTGCAGTCTGAAAAATAAAAACTCCAAATATCTTTCTTGGAAGTTTGCCCTGCACCACTGCTGGTGCAGTATTAACCAGGCACACTAAAAAGGGAGTGTGCTGATGCTACAATGTCTCAGTTCAGGAAGTAAGAAAGACCATTTTTCTTTGTTTTTGTTAAAATGGTTGGCTTTCTTTTCATTTCCATGACTTGCAGTTTTAAACTTATTTAAATTTCCATTAGCAAGGTGACAGTTACCTGTTACTGTCACAGTTCAACATCTCATTCATGTATGATAATGCTGAAACCTGCAAAAGTAATCTGAAATTTAAATTAAGAAAAACCATCCAAATGTGGTCTTATCTATTTTTAATAATATGCTCCTTCCCCATATCTTGTGCACACATATGCATTTGCTGCCAGGGTGGGTGCAACAACACATTCATAATTCATTAAAAGAGCCAATTTCAACTCCTTCCCAGCTTGTCTCCCACTGTGTTCTCTCCTTGTAAGTGTTGAGAATCACTAATCAATAGTTTCAAGTGTGAAGTATCCTACTAAACCACACACAGAAGCATCCTCAATTGTATGATTGATATTCTACTTTTATAGTGAAGTACAGGTGTTTATGAAGATTGTTTTTTGGTGCTATTTAATCAGAATGAAATACTGAGGGACAGATTTTTTTCAACCTAGAAATAGTGAACAGACACACACATTTCTTAAAGAATTTCAAATTCAGCCTTGGGGTCAGCCCGTGATCAAATCACAATGCCTCTGTGATGTTTTCCTTTGCTTTAACACTTTCTGTGCAACTGCCTCGTGCCGTAGCTGTGGCACGGGTTTAGAGGCCTATGAGACTTGAGAGTGCTTCCTGTTCCCCCTCTGAGAAGAATCAGTAAAATCATTTTGGCATGCAAGCTATGAAGCGCACTTTCCTCGCAACTGTAAAGGCCTGGGGTTTGACATCTTGTCACATCCACAAGTCTGTTTTTTCTCAATACGACTGTGACCGATTCATAGCGAGTGTCATGAGAAGGGGAATAACCCCTTTCATGATGGAATCTATTCTTACGCCCTCTCATTTTCTCCTGAAAACTCTAAAAGGCTGTGATATTGAAAGAAAAAAGCGGCCAACTGCTTGCTCCATACTGTATTTTCCAGCACCACGGAGAGCGACGGGGAGACTTTGCAAAGACCTGGCTTGGTGCCCTGCTGAATATTTCATTCAGGCAGGCAATGCTGGTGGAATACTGTACATGCTTCGAAGAAATCATTTATAAACAAAAGCCCATATGCCACTTCACAGAGATTTACTCGTTTACAAACTCAAACAAGTTTCTAAGGTAAACCTGGCAGGAAGTGTTGCTGTAGTATAGTAGCCCTTAATAGATTCTAGTTTATCTTCATGAAGGTGGTAATGTTGAATTACGTACAGTGGCATGTATTGCATACAAAGGGATTGTACATTGTATACTTGAAATGCTACTTAGCAATCAAATACTGTAGTTTAAACAAAGTTTTATTGCAGTCAGTACGTTCCCAGTAGACAATAAACATGTGTACATTTCAATGAAATGATAGTGAGTGCAAATGATCATAGTAGAAAGAGTTCTTATGAATGAATATACTGTAGTAGAGGGGAAGAAGGATTTCTATTACAGCAGACCTGAGATAGCCTCTGGATACAAGTTGTTTAACAATCTGATGTAATCTGACTGTTATCTCATCATTTTGCTTGTACTTTTACCTGTCAGAGTTAAACCACGTTTCATACAATATTTCCAGGATGTAGTCTCTAATAAGCATCCATCATCCATGTCCTGCAAACTCAACACATTTCATACAGATATGCTGCTAGTCATTTCCCCCTGCCTTCCCTCTGTTATCAATCACTCTCACTCGTCTGGCTGTGTATCTGGCCTTTTGAAGATAGCAAGTGCCTCTCCAAAAAGAACACACAAAACCTGAATATTCCTATCTGGGGTAATTAAAGGGGTATTTCTGCTGATATTTAGAATTGATTGGCATTATTGTTCAATTAAGGCATCTTCTCCATTGCCTTTTCCAAACTTAAATCTGGAAAGTAATTTCTTAAAATTAACATTTTGTATAGCATTCTGTGGGAAGCGCTTAAAGCTACTATTAGGGCACAGGTGAAATCTTTTATTTCCCAGATTGGAAGGGCTGAACAGACTGGTGGAAATTGCAGATGAATTACTGAAACTATATACTGTAGAACTTATTCAATTTCTCCTTCTCCTATCCTGTATAAGAAATGGCTTCTACTACATTCAGAACATGACCTGTTACTGACATGCATACTGGAGCGACAATCGAAACAAAGCTTTTTTGAACAAGGAGATAAAGCAGGGAGACTCTTGACAGACCTGCGCAACTAGTCCCTCTAGATTGATTCCTCAAATTAAGCTACCTAATGGTAGCCTCCCTTCTGACCCAGTAGTTATCAACAAGTCTTTTTCTGATTTCCATACCACACTGTATACTTCTGAATGTGCCCCAATTACTGGTCCGACTGACTCATAACCCTTTGGCTCGGTTATTGTACCCTCAAATTGATGTCAACACCACCAGAGAACTAGTTCCCATTTATTCGCCCCTTCCCCATACTTCCCTCTCCAACGTTGGACCGGGCAGGGCTGTCCACTCTCACCCTTGTTGTTCAATATAGTCATTGAGCCACTAGACACCCGCCTTAGAAACCAGGATGAGTTTCAAGGCATTACTCATACTCATTACTTCTCTTATTTATTTCAAATCCCACATCCTCCTTATCCCGCTCAGTTTTGTCAATTCTGGATAAGTTAGGACTCTTATCAGGGTGCAAACTGAATCTTCAGAAAAGCGAGTTATTTTTTTTTAACGACTTGGGCAAAGTCAATTTAACGATTCCCATTTCCTTTCAAAATGGCTCAAGAGGGATTCAGGTAGCTGGGAGTGTTTATTACCAGCTCTTTCAGGGAACCTTTTCTGAAGAACTTTCAGCCACTATTAGACAAGTGTACTGGTCTGGGTGGGGTTGGCGAAAGGGCCTTTCTGTGTGGAGTTTGTATGTTCTCCCCGTGTTCCCTTGGGTAGCTAATGTGAGCTACCCTCACAAAAACATGCAGCAGTCCTGGGCTACACATGCCCCCTCTGGCCAACCCAGATGGGCTGGGGAGGATCTGGCCGGAATAACGTGATCCTTCCACGCGCTACGTCCGGCCGGAGAAACCCCACCTTGTCTGGTGAAAAGATGCGGCCTGCTCACTCCTCAGGTTAAGGAGGAGACCTGAGCTCAGTGCAGGGCCTTCCCGGGGTTGGCAGAGGATGGCAATGCCCAGGACTGTAGCTTAGGTAGGAGCACTAGGTGATAAAATGGGTAAAATATCGGGATAAAAATATATAAAAAAATATTTAAAAATGTATAATTTTGGACCCTTTTTTAATTCTCACTATATTTTACTTTATTTGCATTTTAATTATATCTTTATGAATTTTTGATGTGAAGCTGATGCACTTTTCTGCACAACTTTAATGAAGAAATTTGGAAAAATAAAAGATTAACATTTTGTTAATTTTGTTAATGTTTAATGTTTGTTCTTATCAACTTTTCACTTTAGTTAAGTTCTCTAAAACGTAATAAAACTACCACTGTAATATCTGGATGTTTGAAATGAAATTGTGCTAACTTAGCAATAGTTGAGATGTAATAGTGTCTGAAAGACATAAACACTGGATTTTTTCACCCCACCCTGATGTGTATGTGTTTATAGGAATTTTCACTACAGAAAACTAGGGAAATACTCTTTTTTGAATGTATTTATTCAGTTTTTAGAAACAGTTATGCCACACCTGCCATAGAAAAGCTTTGGCAAACTCTTGATTTTTTATTTTTGTTTCAGTGTGACGGTCATCCTAACTTCTGAAGCTGCGGTATGATTGTACAGATTTTGTCACAAAGGGCACAGGAATAGATTGACGGCACAGCAGCAGATTGATATTCCCATCCCTCTGGGATAAAATGAAGTTTTATTAATTAATTCCTCACCTATTTTAGCACATCTTAAATATTTTATCTGAGCAGGTTATTGTGTTTATACTGTACATATATGTCCTTTATTATGCTAAGAAACAAACTGCAGTTGCTATAATACAAGCACCTAATTATTGTCAGGTCTGCTTCTTTGTCATATAATGCTAATTTGAGCTGCTCCTTGATTGCTTTGATCATTTTTGAAATGGGCTGGCTGGGCCTGTGTTTGCTGATCAGTTGAATTTCAGGACCTCACCTGCAGAAATAGATATATATATATAATACTCACGTATGTGCCATTTATGACTTGCTGACACACGTTTGCCCAGAGGAGTAACTCTGCTCAAAGCCTGCCAGACAGCTCTTCAAAATCTCATTAATGGCATCTTCCCAGATTCATTCAAGTAATGAGTGTAAAACTGTGAATTGTGTCCGTGTTACTTGACGGTTTATATAAGTAGCAACCATGAACCTGACTGTTTCTTTTTAAGCTTCTTTTTGAGCTTGTGCTCAGGTCAGTTGAGGTTTGAATTTTGCTTAGATGTGAGCAGCTCCGCGAGCCTTCTTTTTCTTTCTTTTAAGTATAAGCACATACTCAAAGCTTTCAAAGTTTTTTGGAACATATTGTGGATATGAAATGTGGCTACATGACAGGGTGTGTTTCCTTTTACACCACCAACTTTTCAGTGATTTTGCAGAGGGAAAACTGTTTCCTCTGCTATGGTCTCTCAACACAAAAACTTCCACAAATGCACCCAGGTGATGTTCACTCCTTGCTGCCCTTCTTCTAACACTTGTAACACTGTGTGTGTGTGTGTGTGTGTGTGTGTGTGTGTGTGTGTGTGTGTGTGTGTGTGTGTGTGTGTATTATTTCATCAATCTCTCGTATGGTCATACAGCTGTGTACTGACACAATCACAAAAGCCTTGACAGATGTGCTGGCCATCTGTCTCTGGCACAGTTTCTGTATTTATGTGTGTGTGTGCAGGTATGAGGGATAAGAGGCAGCATATCGTCCTGATGACAGGGGCAGGCTCAGATTTAATAGCGCTATACTCTCACGCCTTCAAGAGGAACATGTATGTTTGCTGTGTTTGTGTGAAAACGTGTCTCAGTATGTGATTAACTCGTGAGGTTGGTTACATTCAGCACATTCACCCATTTTACTGACAAATGAGCCCACAAGGGAAATGTGCGTGTTTGCGATCGAGACGTGATAGCAGTCCTTATATGGTCATGTAGTTGTGTTAGAGTGAGTGCGTTTGCTACAGAATGAATCAGAGTGCCGTTACATCAGAGGGACGGACAGGCGGGATGGATCACTTGCTCTGCAATTGGAACACACACTTCCGCTCGAGTGTAACAGAGTTAGAGAGGAATGATGGAAACACACATACACACACTCAGATGCCCTACTTTTTGGCATCATGGAGATGTGAGGACTGTTATGCAACAGGGAATGCGGGTAGTGCGGAGGAATGGTGTGAATGAAGGGGTGTGACAAGAGGAAGCCGGTCATATACTATTCACCAAACGCTTCATAGTACACAACAATGTGACTCAATGAGTAATGACTCAAGAAACAACCTGACAGTTGATGAATCTGTTTCCTGTGTATCTCAATGTTGATGTTCTTCATGTGCAAAAAAAAGGATACATTATTCTGATGAGCGTAGTACAGTATAGTATAGTTTAAGTGTCAGTTTCTAACCCTACTTGTGTTTCCAAAGTTAGAAAAAGCATTGCTATATCAAACTAATAGGTAGTTTAAATGTTTTATCTTGAATTGTGCAGTTAATGTATTAATAAAAACCAAGATGGAGTATAAATACCCTGAGGAAATTCATAATCATTGAAGAAAATAATCAATATTCACCTTTGTTTGTGCAATACTTATCACTGTGTGGTACTTTATAAATGAACAGAACCTTTATTATTACATTTTCGCCAGGTGAACTTTAATCCCAGTAGTCGCGTCATTTAATGCACGCAGGCACGTGGTGTGAAACTATCAAACAACGAACATGTGGTCAAGTTTAATATTAGTATTAATATGTTGCATAACAATTTTTTTTGGACTGTGTCAAACAATTCACTCCGTAGCCCGGTCAATTTAGCATATTTGAACCTTACTGTGATTTTTCTGTTCTGCATCTGTTATTTGTTGTTAAGTTGTTGTTTCTTTCTTTGGAAAATTAATTAAAACATTTGCTGGAAAAAATATTTTGCATAACTACACAGTCATGTAATTCAGGTAACAGCTCAAAAAACATTTTTAATAACACTAACCCCAATCGATATCGGATCGGATTGAATCGAATCGTGATAATCAATTCTGGAATCGAATTGATTCTTGACATTTGAATCGATCCCCAGCCCGACTCTGAAAACTTAAAGTCCTGGAGTTGGTCTAAGTACGGTTCGCTTCAGAGGGGTCAGAGGTCAGAGTCTATTTGAAGCCTTCACTTATGGTTGAAGCAGTAGGTCAGGTGACCCATTGATTTCTGAAGACCAGTTTTGAACCCTTCATACGGGAACATGTCCGCTGTATGTCAATCAAAGTTAGCTGTGGCTACATGCTCCTTCAAACCGATCCCCGCTGAAATTTTTGCAGACCTGCCCGTGGATGTATACCATGGGATATACCGTATAAAATGTCAACACAACGGCAAAATCCAAAAATTTCTGCTGCGTTTAGCCGATGCTGACTTCGTATAAACTGCTGATTGCTTTGCTAAGTGCGGTAGCATGATGATTACAGATGAGGAAATGATGCTGAGCTGAACTGTCAATCAATCATATTAAAAGATATTTGTATTTCTTTAGTTGTTGTGGCTTTGAAATCTAACAATTGAGTACAACATGTTTTTATAAACCAGGCTTAATTGAGCCACCCTCTAGCGGTCAGTCGAGGAACTGCAAGCAAGAACTGCATGCATTCGCATGAGCCTCAATCTGGAGGTTAAATGGTTGGGCTCAGTGATAAATGCTGAGTCATTGCTCTGAGTTTGTTTCCCTTGATTAGTTACTGCAGCAATTCTGGGTCCTTTCTCAAATAAATATATATAAGTATAAATATATATAAGTTTTGTAGATTTGGGAGTTTAATCCTGTGCAGGGTCATGAGGGTCTGCTGGAGCCTATAGAGTTAGAGTTTGAGCTTTTCAAATATTTATTATGAATGTCGTTAAAAGTGGTATCTATTTGCAATTTGTGTCACCTTTGGAGGTATCCTGAATGAGATTATAATGTATGTTTTTCCTGGAGAAAAATAAAAATGCACTGATGACTCATCCTGCACTCAGGGAGGTTGACTAACTTGCATCAAATTAAACACTTCCACACTTTTTCATATTTTACTTATTCATCAATTTTATTTCTTTTCATTTTGAACGTGATCCCAACTTTTCTGATCTGGGGTTGCAAATTACAGTAATGTCTATGTGCACATAGACATTCTCAGTTTTTTTGGACCCCTTTGACGGTCAAATATTTGAAGTAATTTGCATTTTCCATATTTTGGCTTATACCTGACAGTTACCGCTTGTCTGCATTTAAGGGGTTTAGGGAACGCTGCTAAGCTGTAGCTGGGATTCTACACGGTGGGAAACAGGTCAAGGAAGACTGGCCTGTTCATGACAATAATAACCCGTATCACGTTCCTTGTGGTTGTGATTATGTTTGCCTATTTAGCCACTGCCTCACTCAGCATTAGATCTGCACTTTTACCCAACATTATGTGTTTATTAGTAGTGACACACATGTTCAGGCCATTCAGTTGGATCCTTAAAGAGAGGAAACAACCTTGCTCTCTTCACACGGTTCTGGTCCTTGCGTTGGTCCTTTCATGGCTGAGTAAACCTGACAGTGAGCATATTGAAGGCCTGGAACCAAGCAGCACCAAAGGAAAGTGTTGCTTGCTGCTTCCTTAATGACCTTTATTAAAAACCACCTCTTCTTCTGTGCCCTCACTTATGTTGTGCATGTAGCATGCACCAGTCAGGTCTGATGTATGTTTGTTCTGTTTTCTCTCTCCAGGAACATTTCAGGGCCAGTGGGTCGGCGGGATGCGGCACGGCTATGGAGTCCGTCAGAGTGTCCCATACGGCATGGCGGCCGTCATCCGCTCCCCTCTGCGCACCTCTATAAACTCTCTCCGCTCTGGGTCAGAGCACAGCAATGGTACCGCTCTGCTGGACCGGACAGGGGCGGTAGTTCCCGGTCCTCCTACGGGTCCTGGCACTTTGACCACCAGCGTGTCCATGTGCAGCACGGGCAGCAGCGGAAGCAGCCCGGCGGTGTCTCGTGGGGGGTTCGTGTTGACGGCACACAGCGAGGCCGAGCTCCTGAAGGGGAAGAGGAAGGGCGGACTGTTTCGGAGGTCCATCCTGTCTGGACTCAAGCTGAGGAAGTCGGAGTCCAGGAGCTCTCTGGCCTCGCAGAGGTCTAAACAGAGCTCGTTCAGGAGCGAGGCTGGGATGAGCACCGTGTCCTCTGCTGCGTCTGATATCAACTCCACCATCAGGTAATGGCAGGATGTGTTGCTGGAGGTGTGGGGGTTCCCAGGTCCTGCAGCGAGTCCATAAGCAGTGTGCTTTACATATAAGTGTGCTTAAACTTGTTATGATGGGTGTTATATTGCTTTACATTCCGGCAGCCAGGTCTTGCTTTTAATAATAATAAGATACATAATCTTAAGCTTGAATATGCAATATTTCATTAATTAAGATGGATGTGTCGCATTGCCAATTTATTTCCATAAAAACAGACCCCCCCCCCCCCAATAAAAGAATCAAAATAAAGCAAAAAATCTAAGGATTTTTCAGATTTTGATGCTTAAGCACATTTAAAAGATATCTGCAAATTGTGAATATAAGAGACAATATTTATGTGCACTCCTACAAGCTTTACACGGACTTAGAGGCAGGAGTGGGTTTTCAGAAATGTAATTCTGCAAACAGTTTACACTTCATTGTGCGCATATTTTGTGAATGGGGCCGATACAGTATAAGCCTTTTGACACAACTGCATTTTCAGACATACAAATCAGGAAAAATGACTTTAGAATATCTGTTTCATGTGTGTTTGGTCATTTTATTACAATTGAAATGCAAATTCTGGAGAAGTGTGCAAACAGGTACAGTTTAAGTGACTAAATAGTGAGAAGAAAAAACAGATAAATCAAGATGTTCCACCTGACTTTCCAATATGTTTTTCTTAATCCCTTCTTTCATCATCATTTAATCAAGAAGGTTTAACTTTGGCAGTTAGAAGAGATGGTCTCCTTGTTTTCTTTTTTTTTATGATTAAATTATAATGCAGCAATCCTTGTTATGTTTAGATACTCTCTAAATCCTACAGGAACCTAACAAGTCAGTTTGCTACAATGTCTACTAATAGTCTAATGGAAATATTCAGACCATAAAAATAGACGTTTAGTGGTTGTGCGCCATGTTTTCTAGTTGTTTCAAGAGGGTGTACGTAGTGACCTTGAGACCTGCCCAATAAGAGGCTGGCGTGTCCTGAGATAATGAGATGACGCAGTCTGAGAGGAAACTGCCCTTCCTTTGCAGGACATAGATTCCAGGAAACATCCAACACCTGTTCCACTTAACGATGCTTTAAAATGGATTGGCAGGCGATCGGAAGTGAACTTTGGTCAAATGATCTAATGTTTACCGGTCAGCTGGCTTGGTGCCTGTTCAACCATTTCTGACCTCTCTCATTTGTTGAGTGAACATCAGCACATTTGGCTTCAACTTGTTGAATCAATTGTAAGATTCAAAGTACACTGGACTAAGGTGTTGTACTTTTAAAAGTACTAGAAGACGACAGTCAGCAGCTCTCAATCTGTTTGTTGGTGTAGTGCCTGACATCGCCTCACCTCATCAAGCCTGATTCAGTATCACCAAGGCTGATGAGAGGAGAAACTTTTAGATTCTCCTTTTTTTAAATAATTCCTTTACGTAAGCGTACACAGGAAAGCTTCTTTAAGGCCCAACACCAGAACAAGGTGCAAGGCCTGAATATAAAGAAAACATCTTATATCAACATTCTCATATCAGCTCAAAGGGGATATTTTATATATATATATATTAGCAGCATTTTAGCAGCATTTAAAAATATTATATCCAGTCATGTGCAAAGGTTAGCACGCTTTTGTAATCCTGTGTGTGTGTGTGTGTGTGTGTGTGTGTGTGTGTGTGTGTGTGTGTGTGTGTGTGTGTGTGTGTGTTTGTGTGTAAAAACATAACAAAAATCATCTGATTGTAGTGAATAAGACAAACACAACATTAAGGGACCATTAACAGATAACCTGTTTCATTGCAGCATTGCTTCCTTAACAAGAATTATGCCAGAAGTTAGAAAAAGAAAATGTGAGCAATACTAAGTGTTTTTCTGAGCCTGACGCAGTGTGCCCAGGGTGTAAATTTGCTTGTACATCCACTCCAGGGAAGACTGTTTGCTTTTTACTTGTAAGAACTCTTTTTTTCTTTGAAATTTGTTTGGAAAATGATTTTCATAATCTTTTCAGATCATATGCAGTAGCAGCTGGTTCTCTAAGACCATTGCTGATTGCTGTCCCTTTAGGTGTTGTGTTTACACACAGCTGAATGCTCTACTGCCAAAACATTGTATTTATTGTTGTTCATCTGCGGTTGCATTTGCCCAATACAAAGGCCTTCTGTGACCAGATGTTTTTTTTATGTTTTTGCACAGGATTGATTAGGGTGATGATTGGGTAACTGAAACAATGCAACCAGTATATTTAAACAACCTCATATATATAAAACATATAAAACATACATGCAGATGCATTCTTACTAATTTGATCATGCAATCAAAAATAAGTATAAAAAATAAATCGTCCTGAAACGTAAATACTGCTGATGTTGATGGTGGAAAACTGCGAAAAGTAGATTTTGGACTCCAAACTAGATTTTTAAGGCCAGGGTCAGCGTGTACACCTACACAAATTTGTTTTCCATTGTTGTTGTCCTAAGGGTTTTCACGCTCATTTCATGGTTTTCTTTCTTCCACTTTGGTTACGTACAAAAGGACGTAGGGTCCTGACTCCGGTCCTCTCCGGCCACTGGAAGAGCAGCCCAGTTCTTAGCTGTTTGGAACTGGCTCTAGCACCAGACCAAGCACCACAACTGACTTTGAGTTGCCCCCAAAGCCCTAAGAGTTATCACAGATGTATAAACCCGTGACGAGAGCCTCACAACGCTGCTGGAGAGGAAGCCCAAACCATCACCAATAATCATAACTGCTTCTTCCACTTCCGTGTTTTATTTCATTAGCTGATAACTTTTGATTTCACTTGCTGTTTCTTAGCATTTTGAGCAAATAAGATATTCTGAGGTTGTATTTCTAAACGATTTCAATTTGATTTTAAACATGTTAACCTGCAAGTGGGTTAGTGACATGGAAATCCTTGAGGATTAACACTTCACAGGGGGGCACAGGAGTAATGGGGAATAAATGAGGGACTAACGGCTAATTCACCATTAATAAAATATGAACTCCGGATTATTACTTGAGTGGTGTTACCACTGATGTGTTACCACACCAGTTCACTCATTTTTACCGGTTACCATTGAACCTTACACCAAAACCTACCTAGCTGAAAATATAGCAGTTTTGACACCTTTGAAGTGAGATCGGGCTAAACTAATTAATGAAAGGAACCTTTTAACCTTTTGACCATGATCCTGGTGGACAAACAGCATCAATGTAAAAGTCAAGCCTGCTGTATTCCTTGTTGTACATATGTTTATTTACACAGCAAGTGTTATTTTATCATCTTTATTTGTGCGGGATTGCTTTTTGTTTATACTTTTACACAGCTTTTGTCCCTCATGCTGAATCAGGCTAACCGACTCCAGAGTCCTATGATACAGTGCCACATCAAAATCATGGGATTTTGCTATCTTTCATCAAGACTGTTCTGCTTTTTCATAATTTGGAGCAGGCTGTTTTCGTATTCAGATATTGCGCTGCTCCTCCTCTAAAGTCTGCCCTGGCTTTCAAAAAGCCTGTGCATGCAGATATGCGCTGCTGCACCTCAAAACAATTTTTCTGCTGTCTGTTGTGTGTAAGAACATCTTCTTCTCCAGTCTGGATCGTCCTCCTTGCACTCGGGCTTCTTCTTTCTTGAAATCTTCTGCTCTTGGATTTTTGCTTTTCAATATATCGACCAAGAGAGTGCCAGATATGAGGCTGAGGTGACTGCACTTTGTTCTGCGTTTTTTTTATAGCAGTCTGAGCTAAAAGTGGAACATGAAGAATATGCTGGACTAATGGTCACATGGGTGGAAAACACAAGACATTTTTAAACTAGTGTGGACCAATTTTGTCAAGATATATGCAGAGAGCGGCATGCAAACAATCGTACAGTCTGCAGTATGTGCAGTCTGCAGAACTGCTGCTTATGGAAAAAGTTCCCCTTGTGCAACCGACCAGTCTACCTTGCATACTGCATCCCATAATGCATTGCATATCCACAGTGGAAGCCAATCACAGCAGTGCACAATAATGTGCATAATAGAATCATCATATACATAATAATAATAATAATGACAGCCATCCAGCCATCCAGCCAGTATGCAGTCCATGCAGGATTAGGCACTCTAGTAGGCAGTATGCAGTTTCAAAAACACACAATCAGGCATTGAACAAATGGAGAAGGTTGCATAAAAACAGAGGAAAATGAGGAGACAATTAGACACATGTTAAACACATGGGGGTAGAGGCAGTCTGGTGATGACAAAGAGAGTATCATAATAAAACAGGGAGTGACAAATGAATGTAAAGTACGACTAAGCAAAAATACATGACTTAAAGGAGACATGATTTTTTCGTTGGTACTCCTGAGGTCAAAGAAATGCTTGTGACATGCTTTGGTCAAACTACCAACGAGATACAGTAAGTTTTTTTTTCAGTCATCTTTACATCTGGGATCTTTGTAACAGGTTTTAGGGGGCAGACTCAGTTCCTTGAGGCCGGTCCCCCTTCCTCTTCTGTGGGGTTTGCCTTTGTGAAAGTGATGTTATGTGTCCTGCTTTTGAAGTGCAGCAAATGTAGCATCATGGGAAGTTGAGTGAAGAGAAAGATGAGGAGGCTGGATAAGTGCAGCTGGATCTGGGTCTGTGATGTCACAACCCTGCAGATCAGAACCAGTGTGTGAACAAGATATTTTTTCAACTGGTAGTTCAGTTCAATTCAGCTTTATTTAAATAGGGGCAAATCAAAACAAATGGAATCCCAAGGTACTCTAGGAATACAGTTCAACTCATTCCAGATCAGTCCAGTTAACTGAAGAAACCACAAAGAGAATTGTAAGCTGGTAGGAACCTGACACTTATTACTGAGTGTCGGTAAGAACACACTCCTGGAGACCTAACAGCCTTGCTTTTCTTCTTTATTGTTGGTAAGTGTGTTACTATAAACAAGAACAAGGGGATAACTGTTGATAATAATATTATATTTTACAACAATAATAATGGTCAGAATTTCACGTCACAATCCTGAGTGTAATCACAGGTTACAAGAAAGGCCAATGGAAATAATACCGTCCTCACTGAGGAACCCAGCAGATTGGACCAAAGCTTTTTTTCGATACAATCCCTGACTACAAACATTAGGGGTGGGTATTGGGAAGGACTTCACAATACGATACGCATCACGATACTTGAGCCACGATACGATACAAATTGCGATATCCTGATTATGCGATATATCCCAATATATCGCGATATTCTACATAGTTCACCGAAAAATTTAAAAATGCATTACACATCTTAAAATCCAAGTTCTATATATGTACATCAGATGATAGTGATAATGCATTGGACAGACTGAGTCAAAACAATGTAATTCAAACTTTCCATTTTAATTATGCAACATATTTGCATGAAAAAACACACTGAAACACAATAAAAAGTGCAGTGTGTGCATTATTCTTAGATACAAAATACTCAAAATAAAATGCAGTGTCTCACCCACACTGAAATTGAAATCACAAAAATACAGTACAGCTACTTGCCCCTGACTTAAAATGACAAAAATAAAATGCAGTGTCTCACCCACACTGAAATCACATAATAAAGTGCAGCTAGGGGTGGGCAAAAATATTGATACGGCAATATATCGCGATACATACATTGAATATCGATATCGTATCGGGAGACTATGTATCGCGATATATTGCTGTATCAATATTTTTGCCCACCCCTAACAAACACCCAAATAACTGCACTCAAGATCAGAAAAAGGGATCTTTTACAAATATGCCACTTCTACAAACAGGAGTGGTGAATGACAGTAACATAGGTAGAGGAAGTTTCATATTTGAAATAAAAGTTTATCAATCTTCTTTACCTTCTCCTACATACAGAGATTATCATCTGCCATTTCTGTGCTTGTGAGCTTTTCTCATAACCCCACTATCCTAAAGTATTATTACTTATGTTGGTTTAATCTTTAATCTAAAGTATTATATGTTTACATATTGACAAAACCCATGTGACCTTTTGCCCCTCCAGCCTCGGAGATGCAGACGCAGAGTTGGCTGTCGCTGACGATGATGTGGACGCCACGGCGACAGAGACGTACTGCGGGGAGTGGAAGAACGACAAGCGGACAGGGTTTGGCGTGAGCCGGCGGTCTGACGGGCTGCAGTACGAGGGCGAGTGGCTCAGCAACAAGCGGCACGGCTATGGCTGCACCGCGTTCCCCGATGGCACGAAGGAGGAGGGGAAATACAAGCAGAATATCCTGGTGAGCGGGAAGAGGAAGAACCTCATCCCCCTCCGGGCCAGCAAGATCAGGGAGAAGGTGGACCGGGCCGTGGACGAGGCGCAGAAGGCAGCGGACATCGCACGGCAGAAGTCTGAGATCACTCTGTCCAGGTAGGGGCTCTTTGCTGCTTTATGATGCTTTTGTCCCTTTTATGCCAGTTATGCTGTATGTGCTGGGTGCTGCGGGTCGAGGTTAAACCTGAGACAGGCCTCACACTGTCTGACATGTTACTACTCAAACTACTACATAAAAATAAACTAAAAACTAAATAAACTAAAAAAAGGACATTTGTCTGTCAGTGTGCCCTGATTCTGCAGATCAAGGGCACACTGATCTGACACATCTTTATAATGTTAAACACTCCATTAGTGTTATGTACTGTAAATATTTGTTTTCTTGATGCATATTTTGTCAGACTGTTACACAGCATATGCTCTTCCAGGAAATGGGGAATTGCTTCTGAAGTGATTAAAGAGTTACACAAGATCTTAATTAGAAAGGGGTCATACTGAGATTCTTCTCATCTTTATATCAAACAAAGCTAATTTAACATTAACTCAAGGCAAACAACATACTTGTTTAACTGTTCTATTAAAAACTTCCTTCAAATATTATCATGAGTTTGCTGATCTAAAGAGACTATTTAATTACAATCCAGATTCCCTAAAGTCTTGGATGGTGTATTGAATTAAAATAAAGGAAGATTGCTATGGTTTGCAAATGATTTTAACTACTTTCTTAAAGGTGAATTATTACATTGTTTTCCACAAAATTGGTAACATTTTTGGTATTCGAAATGAGGTTTAAGTTTAACATGCGCTGGGCAATGAAAATGCTAAGGGTAGTTATTGCCTTTCTGGAGCCTGAAGCCGAGTTAAGGGAAGCAAAGTTGACTCGGGAGGCATTATCTAGTGGTACTACGTCACGTGGCGACTCATTGTCTGTTTGGTCGGCCTCGCTGGTTTCACCAACATCACAACAGCTGTCCGGATGCAGGAGATGGACTGGGTGGTGGATCCACGCTAAATAACGATGGGATTAGCGTTGCCACCCCGCCCAAACCATGTAGCGCAAATTAAGTGACTTTGATGTGACATGGTTGTTGGTGTCAGACGGGCTGGTCTGAGTATTTCAGAAACTGCTGATCTACTGGGATTTTCATGCACAACCATCTCTAGGGTTTACAGAGAACGGTATGAAAAAGAGAACATATCCAGTGAGCAGCAGTTCTGTTGGCGCAAATACCTTATTGATGCCAGAGGAGAATGGCTAAACTGGTTGGAGCTGATAGAAAGGCAACAGCAACTCAAATAACTAGTCGTCACAACTGAGGTATGCAGAAAAGCATCTCTGAATGCACAACACGTCAAGCCTTGAGGCGAATGGGCTACCGCAGCAGAACGCCACCCTGGGTGCCACTCCTGTCAGCTAAGAACAGAAAACTGAGGCTACAATTCACACAGAATCACCAAAACTGGACAACAGAAGATGGAAAAATGTTGCCTGCTCTGATAGGTCTCCATTTCTGCTGCGACATTTGGATGGTCAGAATTTGGCGTCAACAACATGAAAGCATGGATCCATCCTGCTTTGTATCAACGGTTCAGGGGGTGGTGCAATGGTGTGGGGGATATTAGCACCAATTGACCGATTTATGACCACAGTGTACCATCTTCTGATGCTACTTCCAGCAGGTTAACGCGCCATGTCATAAAGAACCATCTCAGACTGGTTTCTTGAACATGACAGTGAGTTCACTACTCAAACAGACTCCACAGTCACCAGATCTCAGTCCAATAGAAAACCTTTGGGACGTAGTAGAACGGGAGATTCACATCATGGATGTGCAGCTGACAAATCTGCAACATCTGCGTGATTCATGTCAATATGGACCAAACTCTCTGAGGAATGTTTCCAGTATCTTGTTTAATCTATGCCACGAAGGATTAAGGTGGTTCTGAAGGCTAAAGGGGGTCCGACCCGGTACTAGCAAGGTGTACCTAATAAAGTGGCCAGTGAGTGTATATTGTCACAGTTTTTGGGTTTATGTTCCTGTTTTATTTTGAAAGCCTGTATCCTTGTGTTTTAGTTTTGTGTTGAAGTCCCGTGTTCCCTTGATCTGCCTTGACTGTTTGCACCTGTGTCTTGTCAAGTCCTATGTGTATTTCTGCTGGTCCGTACTGTTTTCCCTTGGCTGTTTTCACCGTGATGGTTTTTCTGGTTTTGTCAAGTTTGGGCTCTTGTTTTTGTTTTGGATCCTGCATTGCAGTGTTTCTTATTGAATAATAGGATGTAAGATGCACAGTAATCTTTTTGTTCACTATAGCGGTTCAGCCAACAGCTGGGAACTCCCAGTGCTTTCTAGTACAGAGCGAGATTAGTCTAATAACTGATGCTGGAAAGGACAACAATTGTGAGTTTTTTCTCTGATGGGTTATGGATGTCCAAATAAGGAAATGCAGTCATGGAACACCATTGGTGAGGTAGAAACAGGACATGAATATGAATGGCTCAATTTCTCTCGTTTGTCCTGACTGGGTCAGCATACTCAACACAGACTGAGTGGCTTAATAAGACACTTTTAAAGTGTGGTTAGGCAACCCAAATACCAAACTTTCATGCTCAATATATTACCTTTAAACGATAATACTGCAAATAGAACGTGGGAAATGTTGAAACTGATGTCTTGTGCATTAAGTTTTGAACAAACCAAAAAAATCTGCTTTTTATAAGGTGTAAGAAACACCTTTCAGAAAGGTGGGACATTATCATCAAACCATTATCATGCCTGGAGAAAAAGAGAGCATCACAGAGTGACTGAGTTTTTCCGGGAAAATCACCATGGGTTTTTATTTCTGTGACCGAGCATTTTTATCTTGCATGCTGGTGATCCTCGGCCATCACTGCACTAAAACTAGACTTGATACTGTTGAAATCACTGCATGTGCTCTGAAACACCTGGGAAAATCTTCCCTGAACATATTTTATTGCTGCATTCAATGTTACTGTTAAAGTGAAAAGTAAACTTTTTTTTAAAATGGCAAGGATAAAGAAATATTGCTGCATCTGCTCATTTTAGATGGACAGAAACAAGTGTATGCTATCCTCTGTTCTGATGAGTGAAAATGTGAACTTCTAAATGGATTTAATAGATGCTGCATCCTCCAAGCTAAAGAGAGGACAGGAACCCTCTGGCTTGTTTATTTTCAGTTAAAAAGTCAGCATCCATGATGGTGGTGCATTACTGAGCAGGTGACATTTGTGACTTGCACTCGTGGCAACTGTAGATTATGTCTTTTTCAGGGAAGACTTTATTTTTGCAGTTCTACCACCCATTTTCTGAACAGAGTTTTTCAAGAAGTGCTGATGCCAACATGGATTGGATTGGATAATCTTTAATGCCCCACAGAGGCAATTTGCTTCACAGCAGTAGTCAGGACAAATGCACACTCAGTTACATCAAACAATTATATAATTAATAGGGTCATAAAAACACTTACGCAACATAATGTTTGTGATTAATCTCAGACATTCGCCGATGAATCAATATGCAATAACGTGACATGAACGCTTGATAAGAAACCCAACAGCTGATGGGACGAATGACCTCAAATAGCATTTCTCCTCCCTGAAGGCAAGAGGCAGAACACTGGATGGCGTGGATGATGTGGACGACAGGACATGTCTGCACTTTTGTAAATTATGTTGCTGGCATCGAATTAAAAATAAATAAAAAAGAAACAAAATCAAAGTTGGTTTTAGGTTTTATTTGATTTTATATTTTAAAGTAAAATGAGGTTATTACTTCTCTTTGCAGAAGTTGCTACTGCAGCTAAACTGTTACTAAAAGCCGATACTAATAACCAAACCAAACCAACTTCATTTATTCAGCACTTTGAAAACAGCAACCACTGACCAAAGTGATAATACAGGCATATACTGTATCCTTCATTTCACAAGGATTCATTGAGTTCCATCAAACATCAGCAATGTTTTGTGCTCGGTTCAGTCTTAGGTGCATTCAGACTACAGGAATCTATTCATAGCCTTCAGAAATGAAAGTTCACCTTTTGCTTTGTGTCTTCATGGAAGCAATGATGGTGGACTGTAGTTCAAAGAGCTGTTTTCATAGTGTCTACTTTAGTTCATTCTTCAGAGTACAACCATTCCTGCTGCAAAGAGGATCATTCATGATGCAACTCCACTTTGACTGGTCGAAACAATACAACTGTAATGGGATTTGTCCAGACGACACAAGTAAACATCCATATAAGTTGGCAATACCCACGACTGTTCTGAATATTAACCATGAAAAACTGACACAAAACAAAGCAAGACACAGACAAATGGAACAAAAAAGGAATTAAAGGGGACCTATTATGAAAAACATGTTTTCTCTTGCTTTAACATATATAAAGTGGTCTCTCCTCCGCCTGCCAATTCAGAGGAGGAAAGCAACCAAATTCTGCAGTGCCTGTACAGCCGCCCGGATGAGCCATCCAGTGTGATGTGGCTTGTACGAGTTGTTCAGATTCTGCTCCTGTCGTTACGTAACGACGGGTGCCATTTACATAGGTTGGCCTCCGATGCGTGAAACCACGCCCACAACTAACTCCGCCGGCCGGAGCTTCCGCCATTTTTTCGTGGCGGTGTATCGTGTCATTCAGGCAGCCAATCAGCACAGCCTCATTATCATAGCCTCCCCACCCACTCAGAATCCTGCATAGATAATGAGGTTAGAGACTGGGAAGATAAAGACATGGCTCAGAGGCTGAATTTCTGATTTATTTAGCAAAAACAATCAAAAGCTTGTTAAGACATTGTTTAAAATAGGTATTAGAGGCCATAATAGGTCCCCTTTAAAATATGATTTTGACTTCTCTATCATCCACAAGTTGGCTGTTGCATTCCTTCATCACTCCTATCTGTAGTGCCAATGAAACCTGAAAAAAAAAACAGTGCGACTATGATGTCCTTGGATGAGCTGTCCTGTCCCCATAATCCCTCAGAGATATCTTGGAATAGTTTAGTCTGAATGCACCTGCAGGGGGATACTGGAAACACTGTTGGGCTCAATATCTCGTGAGTTCTGGGTCGAACCTGTAAGTTATAACTGATCTAAATTTTATGGCTTTAAACAGAAGTTGCAGGGTTCTTTCAGTAATGCTCCTGATACTGCATCCTCACATGGCCTGAAATGATCACATCCCTCAAATGTCCACCTGCAGAAATGCATCCATATGTCCAGACAGGAAGTGGGCTCTGCCATGTTAATACGTGTGGATTGTGCTAGTCCACATTTTGGTCAATAACAAATTAAGAGGTGAATTAAGGTTAAAGTAATATTACAGTTAAAAAGTTTTTGGTACAAGTAAAACAGCAAGCAAAGCGAGACCATCTGGACCTTATAACGCTTTGATGATACTCTGCAGCAAGGAAATGAGAGCCTGCTCTCATTGAAACTGCTCATTTAACTAAAGCACTGAGCTCAGTTGGGGAGTTGTTAATGGTCGTGCTCTGACCTTCTTTATTGCAGGTAAGAACTTTAGACGGAAATTAAAAGCAACAATCTTTGTTCTTCAGCTCAGGATTCGAAGTAGAAATTAATGAGCTGTCCTGGGACCTGAAGACATGGCTGCACGCTGGTATCCTCTGTCCCCACTTTTTTGTAAGGACAGAGCAGAAGTAGGCCTGTGACCCATTTTGGGCCAATCCCATGCTGTTTAGATATAGAGCTGTTGATTCAAAATGCAGCAAGGCAACTGGGCTTTCAGTCCACGGTCAACTAATTCAAAATATCTCTACCCGTGCGTTTCACGATTGATTTGGAGGTTCTTTTATTAGTTTATAAATGTCTTAATGGACTTGGGCCTTCTTATTCATTTGATCCGCTTTCAAATTATGAGTCCTCGCGGACCTTGAGGTCCTCTGGTACCGGCCTTTTAACTCTTCCTGAAGTTAGAACAAAATCTTTTGGTGAGACCTTGTTCCACTACAACGGTCTTCACCTGTGGAACAGCTACTAGAGAACCTCACCTGTGGAACAGCTACTAGAGAACCTCACCTGTGGAACAGCTACCTGAGAACCTCAACTGTGGAACAGCTACCAGAGACCGTCACCTGTGGAACAGCTACCAGAGAACCTCACCTGTGGAACAGCTACCAGAGAACCTCACCTGTGGAACAGCTACTAGAGAACCTCACCTGTGGAACAGCTACCTGAGAACCTCAACTGTGGAACAGCTACCAGAGACCGTCACCTGTGGAACAGCTACCAGAGAACCTCACCTGTGGAACAGCTACCAGAGAACCTCACCTGTGGAACAGCTACCAGAGAACCTCACCTGTGGAACAGCTACCAGAGAACCTCACCTGTGGAACAGCTACTAGAAAACCTGACCTGTGGAACAGCTACTAGAGAACCTCACCTGTGGAACAGCTACTAGAGACCCTCACCTGTGGAACAGCTACTAGAGAACCTCACCTGTGGAACAGCTACTAGAGACCCTCACCTGTGGAACAGCTACCAGAGAACCTCAGGTCTGAACAGACTGTTCATTTTATTAGTTTGGTTTAGTTTATTATTATCAAGTTATTTATTATTATTTTTAATATTTATTTTCCAATAAATACATTCATTATGCATTTATTTATGTACTTATTATTTTATGTTAACTTTTATTTTGCTCAAACATCACACAGGTAATGTTTGGCTTGTTTTCTGCTTCTTTTTGCTCCAGTTGCATTTCCTGCTGACACACAGCAGTTGCTCAGTGGCTAGAGCAGATTATCCTCCATCCGGAGGGTTGGTGTATTGATCCCCTGTCCTTCCAAGTGTCGAAGTGTCTCCGGGTAGGACACTGAACTCCAATATTGGCCACTGGATTAAGGGTGCACTGGGTGTGAATGTAGAAAACCAAACCCTACTGTACATGAAATGGACAAAAATACACCAGACACCTAACCATTACACCAACAGGGGCTGTAATTACAATATATTCAAATGCATCTATCTCTATTAAACTCTTCTTAGAAGATTTTCCACAAGTATTTGAATTGTTTCTGTGGGAATTTGTGCCCATTCACTCTGTAGCACATTTATGATATCTGACACTGATGTTGAACAAGACGACCTGGCTCACAATCTCTGTTCCAATTCAACCCGAAGGAGCTTGATGGGGTTGAGGTCGAGACAAAGTTTTTCTACACCAAGCTCAGTGAAACATGTTTTTATGGTCCTTGCTTTATGCACAGGTGCAGAGAAATGTTGGAATAGAAAAGGACCTTCCACAAACTGCTGCCAAAAGTTGGAAGCATTGCATTGTCCAAAATGACTTGGTATGCTTAAGAATGAAGATGTCCTTTCAGTAGACCAAACCCTGAAAAACAGCGCCATACTATTATCCGTCCTCCATCAAACTTTATGTTTGGGACAATGTGGTCATACAGGTAATGTTCTGGTATTTGCCGAACCCAGACGTACCCATGTGACTGCCAAACAGAGAGGTGTCATCTGTCACTTCACAGTGTCAGTGTGTTTTACAACACTCCATCCGAAGCTTGGCATTAAACTTCATGATGTGAAGCTTGAAGTCGGTTACTCAGCCATGGAAACCCATTCCATGAGGCTCCCGTCACAGTTTTTGTGCTTACATTAATGCCAGTGGTAGTTTGGACTTATTCAGCTATGGAATCAATAAAGCATTATTAGCTTTTGTGCACTTTTCTCCATACCAGTTTTTGACGTCACTCTGTGACTTTACATGGTCTTCTGCCTCATGGTTGAGTTGTTGTTAGTCCTGAACACTCCTAAACGTCTTAATAATATAACATACAGTTGACTGGCAATAGATGATTAGTACAAATAGCCAAATACTTTTGTCAACATGGTTTATATTGAGTGTGTATATAATAAGAAGTGCTGTTTCATTAGTTTGCATCACTAAATAAAAGAGAAACACTTTTTAAAGTGATGCGTAGAATCAATGTTAAAGGTTAAACAGGCATAGGCTCCTCTGCAGATGTGTGCATTAAGCCTGAAATTTGACACAGTGTATTTGGCCATAACTGAGAGTACTACATGTGTCCAAACGGTGCTCCATATGCTACAGTTCGGTGTACTACACTCAAAGTACTGTTGTTTGGACTGTTCTTCAGTACACGCCCTGCTACATGTTTCTGCTTGGTGCATTGGCCTAATACTGATATAACATCACAAGAACTGTTCTAAAGTTTTTAAGCTTCTTTCAAATATCAAACCTAAGCAGATTAGAAAAACTTAGATAAGTCTATGGAAAGCTTCATATGCATCAACATACACTCACAGTAATAGTGGCAAAACTTTAAAAAACATGGAGCTGACCTGCTTTACCAACTGAGCAGCAGTCCACTTTCTTAGACATCTCATTATAGGCTTATAGTGTCTGGAGAAATTGCAGTTAGGGTGAATGGAATATCTCTGTAATGCATGGAGAGATGTGCAGACCCCAAGTATGAGGTTTGAGACCGCAGCTGTCTACTGACATAGAATCAGTGATTAGAAATGAAATGGTGAAATGACTTGAAATCTCAAAAAACTTTACAGACTAACTTCAGTTCACATTTCATTTGGGAACAGGGTTTGATATAAACCCTTATTCTCACAATTTTAGTTTTTCTTAGTTAATAACATATACACCATTTGTTTGTTAAATGTTGATATTTTGGTTCATTTTGCTTCAATACCACTTCTTTCAGACTACTGGACAAAAAAAAAAGAATAATTTTTGTATTCTTCTTTATTTCTTTTACTGCATTGGACATATATGAATGCATGATTTACTAAAAATGTTTAAACAGTGCGTAAAAAAAATATCAGAAATCAGTAAGTTCTTGTTATGTTTAAAAAAACAGAGTGACTATTTGCACCAGGGTACAAAGCAAGCCCCCACCAGCTGAGCTATTCACACCCTGTTGACATTTGAAAACAAATGCGTTGCCCATGCGCATGTGCACCAACGTGTCTGCAACAGAAGGCGCTTTTTCATTTGTCCATGTGCATGTGCACCACTTTAAAAATTGGAACCGTGTCAAACAATAGAGCCAGGCAAACGTCTGCTCTCACACTTTTGTATGAACAAGTTTTGCTCTTATGTCATTGTAAGATATTTTGAAGAGATTAAATGAAGTTTATCAAAAGTGGTGTGAATACCTGTCAATCATTGTTGAGCTGCTTGTTGGTTTGAAACCATTCCATGTGGCATTAGATGGGGTATTTAACCTACAATAGCATACATTGATGGGGTTGGGGCGGTACTCCCCCGGCCCGGGACCCAATGGGGGCCCTGAGGCAGCAGGCCCCGCCCACAAGATTTTTTTTTTTTTTTGTGGCACCACTTGGTTCATATTAGGTATACAGCACTGAGATTTTCACACTCACAGTTAACATTAAAACAAAAATAGCAAGAAAATCTCCAAATGTATTTTGAGTAAAATCATTCGTCATCAACAGCCGTCTATCAACCTCATCATCGATCACTTGTCAACAGAGCGCAGTAATCCTACAGCCTAAACATGAGCGGGAGTTAGAAACACAAAAGTGGAGCGATAAAATGCAAAGAAAAAGAAAAAAGGGAGCAAGAAAAAGCCAAATTGCCCAAGCTAGACGCATATTTTGTTGGCCCTAATCCTCCTCCTGTGGGAGATGAACCTGACGTTGTTAGCAGCACTTCATCCCCGGGCCCGGGCCACCAAAAGCTGCATCATGGTCAGGGAGCAGGTTTACAGGTAGCTACAGTTAGAACAATCACAAACACACAGTGTCAGCAAAAAAACGTGAGTTTGTGGTAAATTGTTGATATAGTAGCCCGGCCGCCTAGCTTATTTCCTTCTGTCTCTCAGCTGTAGCGATGATAATAGGGACTCAGCAGCTGCAAAGGGCCCGGTCATATGCCCCGCCCCCCGCCCCGGCTCTGATATGTTCCGCTACTGTTTTAATGGCCATATTTCTCAAAGCACTTAAATACAGTTCTACCTTGATTTTAAAGCTTGTGTAACATAACATTCATAGCAGGACTTATGGCAGAAAAGATATATTTATTAAATAGTTTTGTGGTTGTACAAATCTATTCTTGGTGCACATTGGAGTATGAATCATCACAGTTCAGCATTACGACTACATTATTATTATTTTTTTATTCCATAGACCTGATCTGAACCGCATGACTAGAAATGATGCTCTAGTGTTCGCAGCCTATATTCATGGCTTGGCTCCAGTTCTGTTTAATCCCATATAAGAAGCATATACACTAATTTCAGTTGCATTTTGTTTTACGTCACTGTCCCAGTCAACAATGGCTGCAGAATGATGGCAGACCTCTGAAAAGAGGCTTTATTATCTGATTAGCTGAGTCACTTGGACCAGATCAATAATGTATCAGACGCTCACCTCATGGTCATAACTTGCAAAGAGTGCATGTATTTACATGTGCACAGGAGAACATAGGTAGCTCTCCACAAATGTTACTTTGGTTGAGGGAATAAAATCCCGGAAGGGTGTATAAGAAACGAGATAGGAGCGAAACAAAGTGACTATAGGAAATACAAGAATAGTAAAATCTGGAAAAATATCCGTATCATGCCACCAATGAGAGAGCAGGGAGGCTGAACTCATCTCACACACAGATGAGCCTGCTCTTTCTCAATTTACTTATGAGCCGTCTTGTGTAGTATGTGCACGGAGCTGCTGAACATGCAAGATGAGCTGAATAAGTAAAGATCCAATCCTCTTAGTCCTGATGACCGTCTTCTGCTGAGGCAGTGTGAGTCCATCATCCAACTCTCTTGATAAGTCACACGCAGAGAAGAACAGATAGATTAAAGATAACAAACTCATCCTTGGCTCAGTTTCTTAAAGTATGCAGAGTAGTCTGTCCTTGTTGTACAACACTCCAGTGGAATTATACGTCATTATACGTATATTTACCTTCAGTGTTGTATTTCTTTCTTTTTTCCCTTTAAAATCTTTGTATATTTTACTCTTTTCCTCAGGGAGCGTTGATTCTTGGTTGGAATTACAGGCCACTGAATATAAATAAAATTGCCTGGCACATTAACCACCAACAAACTGTGAAAACAATTAATTTCAGACTAAAGAATGACATCAGTTGGATAATTAATAGCCGCATCCTAACCAAGGATGCCTGTGGCCGGTAATAAATCTGTTTCAAGGATGTTTTTGTTTTTTCTAATCATTTTAGGGCTATAGGCTTTATAATTCATACAGTGACTTTATTTTATGGACCAAGTAAATACATGAAAACATTCATATATTACAGTCCCAGTCTGGTAAGAATGAACTCTTTTAGCTTGTTTACGTGCCCATAAGATGTTTCTGTGTAATAAGCCATGTGGCCTCTGTCTACCTCTGCTAAGAACTAGTTGAACATACTAGCAACTTTCAACTGCAACGTTGCAACAAGTTCAGCTAATCCACAGGTAAACTAGATGGAAACATGAAGTCATCAGTTTTATGTACAAAACATATTTTACATTCACTAAAAATATTTCTGTCTTTAAAACATATTACACTAACACGTCTCTTTTCCTGTGTGTTTGGTTAAAACTGATACTTTAATAATTGTAAAAGTGAATTCTGTTAACCAAACAAAGATATGTGTCTCACCCGCTGAAAAATCTTTAAAAGAAGAGATTAAAAATGAAATCCATCCATCCATCAATTTTCATCCGCATATCTGGGGACGGGTCTTCCTCGGGGTCTCCTCCCAGTGGAACGTGTCCAGAAAACCTCACGACCAGCCGGAGTCAATTCAGGCAGGCAATCTCCGCTGTGTTCGCACGCCGGTGCTTCCATTTACTCCTCTAAATGGTTCATTTGGATGACTCCATTTGTTCTTTGACCTATATAAGGGACAGGAACTATGTGTTCCTAGATTCCTTTAGATGTGTCACCTACTGTTCCAAGCTTGCTGTTTCTCTCAAATGGCAATCCCACCTCCTCCCTGGCTTCCACCTGTGGCTCCGACTCTGTGGAGGGGGTTAGTTTTACACCTCAGTATTTCTATGTCAGCTTGATAAATGATGCTTGGACGGAGCCTTAACAACTTCACTGCATTAATTGTTGGACTGAAATAAAATTTTAAAGGAATTTAATGTCTGCTGTGCTGACTCCAAAAGTTACGAGTTCTTTCCATTTGCTCTCAGAAAACAGAACTCAGGACCGGGGTCAACATCATATTTATTTTAAGACTGCATCAAACTTGGTTTTTACCATTCAATTTGCCTCCACATTGGAAGTTTGAAACCCATGGTTTTGGTGGGTATTGCCAAGGACCTATCGTCACATCACAATACTTGAGTCACCATATAATACGATATTGCAATATCCAAATTTTGCAATATATTGCGATGTTATACATAGTTCGCTGAAAACTGTAAATGGCATTATGCATCTTGAAATCCGATTCGCACATACCTCAGATTAAAATGATAATTCATGGGACGAACTGAGTCATATGTTTTTCATATTATTAACATAATATAAAATTAACATTAACAATATTATTTAAGCCCATGTATACAATAAAGTCGTGCTGGATTTACACCCTCCCTGTAACATGATATATTATTGGAAAGAAAAATTGATATTCAAATTTTGAATATTGATATCAAATTCGCTGGCAAAGCATCATGATATATTGCCATATCAATATTTTTGCCCACCCTTATCATGTACTGCAGACTTTTCACACAAAAACCCTTTAGCAGCATGGCTACAGGCAACTACAGGCAACACTAACACATTACTGTGTGCATGGCTTGTTAAACCTGACTAAGAAAGACAAAAGTGACAAATTGCACGTGATAAGTTGTCCAGGCAATGACTAGGCAAGTTTTTTTTTTGTTAAATGATGCAAAACAAAATTGACTTCTTCAGTGTTTATTTAATTGAGACCAAATTGTGTTTTCAAGAACAAAAATTTAAAGAACAGCAAAAGTTTCAAGTAGCTGAATCAATTTTACAGCCTGAACAACTTCTCATCAGCTCTTTGTAACAAAACTCACTGGTAATGTTGTAAACAAAAGATATATTTTCTCTGTTGCAACATTTCCCTACTTGATGACCTGAACTCCACACCTGCTGCATTTTATGGCTTTTTTGTTTGTGTGTTTGTTTTTGTCTTGTCTTATGTTGAAGTTCAGATTTGCTTGCTCATGGCAGGTTCACCGATCAGTTTTCACCCTCAGTGTTTAAATCAAAGAGTGATGAGTAATTGGCTTTTGCCTCCTCTGCCTTGTGGCTTTATAGCTAAGTGCACGCACTGTAGCGACATTTTTATGACCTATTCTGTTAGTGCCCATCAGTCCTGTCGGTACGAGTTTTTCCCTCTTATCCCATTTTGACACTCTCTCTCTCACACACACACAAGCAGCCATATGTAGACACTTGACAGTGCTAATAACGCCTCCTGAAATGTTTCGGTGCTTCATTTGTGCTACAAAATCATTGTATTTTTGGGGTCTCTCAAGCATTTTAATCTTTGCCTTGTTTTCTAGGGTTGCCTTTAGTTTCAAAATGTTAAACCAATAAAGTTTGAACGTTGTTAAAAAAAAAGAAAGAAAGATAAAAGTGCTGAGAAAAGGTTCATTTATCAATAGCGTTAATTCTAGTAGACATCTTGTTTCCTGAACTCGGGACCCTCAAACTGCAACTTACTTGGAATTCCAATATGAGAAATTTAGTCTTGAACAACATGCCTTTGATTTTGCATTGTTGTTAAATCATGTATTCTGCAAATGAGATTTGTACAGGAAGTTATTTAAATTTAAAGTCTGCTCCAGATGTGTTGGAAAAGAATAATAATTTATAATAATATATTTATATAATTTGGATGATTGTTAAATCACACTCCTGCTTTTGTAGTCTAGTCCAGACAGCCAGGTTATTACACATCTACAGACTTTATTTGTGAGTTTTCCTGGTCATATTGCTATTAGGAAACCAGATCTCTGGCCAGATGTGAACGCCATAATCCACTGATTCTTCAGTATGTTGCAAGAATCCCCGTTGAGACAATCCCATGACTGGCGGAGACAGCCATGTTGAATGTTTTCCGCTTGGGAGTCATGTCTAAATGGAGCACTGACGTCGGTGCATCCCCTCTATTTATAGAAGCTCCATTCACTGAAACGAGGAGGAAGGTGTGGAGCCACATACCCAAGCCATTTTAAGGTAATATATACTCTTTCTAGAAAAGAGTATAAAATGGACAATTATAAGCATCACAGATCATGTTTTTAGCATCCTAATAACTGAGTTTATGCAGGATTCACTTTTGTTTTATGTCATGGACTAGCCAGTAAAGCCAGATTCATGTTGTTGCTGTGAAAACAAAAATACTCAAACTCTGTTTTCATACTGTATTTCAAAACCACGCCCTTTTTGTCCTGCATCTTTGGTAAACTTTTTGAAAAAACATGACATTATCAATAGACGACTGAATCCTGCGGGTTAAACAGATTCCTGGAAGTGGTGAGTATTTGTTCAAAGCAGTCAGGGCAATGGGGGAAGCAGAGTTGCTGGTTTTGGAAGAGAGACAATAAAAAAGGTTGAACCACACAACAGTAGAACATCACTGTACAGTCAGATGTAGCCTGGCCTGGCTCTCAACTCTTTTACACACACCCACAAGAGTGTCTAACCCAGATTCAGATAGTAGCACAGCACAGGATGGCCTCTGTGTGTATATGTGTGTCCCAGAACAGAGCAGCAGGGTATATCCTTGTGGAACACCAGGAGAAACCCTGAGAGGTGAAACCATCACCAGAGAATTGCTGTCATTCTCTCCCTCTCTCTCTCTCTCAAAGTGAAAGCACTGATGGAAACTAGTTCAAGGATGATCTGGCATTTTCCCTGCCTTTATGGAGCACGCTCAAGGGCTGGTTTTCAACATCCCAGCTTCTTTCAGACATGTTGGCAAGAAAAGAGGTCACAGGTCCAGAACAGCTGGTAGAAATGTAGGATCTACTGTCCATATGATTACAGTGTTACAGTAAATGAATAGTTTTTCTGTGTGTGTGTTTGTGTGATATTAGCCTGATTTGCACTTATTACTCTCGTCACATGTGTTGACATAACTGAGGTGTCATCGGGCTACCTGTTGTTATTAGTAATTAGTAGCAGATAAATACGCAAGTGACTCACTGTGCTTTGTGGACGGAGCCTCTCACTGCAATCGTGTGACCTCATTTCACCAGCCAACCTACTGTACAGCACAACACAAACACTCTCACAACTATACACATTCACCGTGTTTCCACTTGCGAGAACATTACACTGATTTATGGTTCTTTCTTGAAGTCTGAGCATAACCTTTAATCAATCAAACCATTCAAAGGACAAAGAAAGTTTTTTTTATGTCCCTTGACCCCAAAAGTAAGTAATGTGTGAACAAAGTTATCTCCCCACAATGTGGGCAATGCAAGTATACACACATGATTAGAAGTGATCCATAACCGGAAGGCTCAGTGAGATATGAATCATTATCATCATCAGCTGGTTCAGAGTCATGACTGAGATGAGAGGAGCTTAGTTTGTGAGACCCGGATTAGAACTCCTCTCCTTTTACTCTCCTCAGCTCATCTCGTTGTCTTTCATTCATCACTCTCTCTTGTCTTTGTTTTGACTTTCCTTGCCTGCCCTGCCTTTTCTTCCCTGTCTTGTCTTTCTTGGCCCATGCACCTTCACTCCTGTGCCATTTCTTACAATTCATTCAGTGTATGCGTGCACCAGAATACAAATCTGGCTGTGGATCATCTTATTTTCTCTAGAAATGACGGAATGAAACATGTCCTGCTCTTCCCACCAAAGTTAGTGTTTAGTTGATATTAGACTTCCTGGATCAATTGCACTGTCGCTAGTTTATCTCAAGGTTAATTTTAGCCCACTGTTGAACCCTTATTGCCCATTTTCAGACAACTTGAGCCAGGTGTTGGTACTGGGCTAGTGTTGGTTTGCTTTTCTGTTTGCAAAGAGTCACAATGTTTTGGCTGATCACAATACTTCCCCCCATTAGCCCCTGATGCTAGCAGTTCATGCATCCAGCCTGACAAAGTTCTGGGGCCAGAGTAGCACCAGCTTCCCTGGCTCTTAACCGCTGGTTTCTATGTAGGACAATGAAGAAAAATGAAATAATTTATAATTAGACACTAGTTCTAGTTGATGGGATCCATAGGTGACCTAAGGAAGACGTGGCTATGGTAGTGGGCCATGGATTTTTGGGGGCACTATGCAACATTGTGTTCGAGGGCCCCTATTTTGTAAAACGCCATTAAAATAGAGGAGTTCAGAGCCTCTGTGATTTTTCATGCCATTGCATTAATATGTTATACTTTAAGAATAAAATGAGCTAAATTTGTGAATCTGAAATTCAAATTCAAGCGCAGAGAGAGAGCGCAAAATAAATCGAGCTCGCTGAAGCTAACTAGTGTAACTTTGCGGTAATAAAACTGTAAACCTCTTGATCTTGTTGAAGTCATTACTGTTTTTTGTCCTCTTGTTTTAATGCACTGGCTGTTAGACGTGTGAACTCAGCTGTAATTATGCTGTCTCACCATTAACCATGCTGTGATTCATTGAATTTAAATACGCAACACCTTTCAAGTTCATTGTCTTGTCAGGTTATACGCCTGCGTCTCAACTCCCCGTGCTCAGCCATTGTAACTCCTTTGTCCGAGACTCTCCTCCCCTTCTTCTCATCACCACACTTCGTCTCTCCTCATCTGCTCTGTATCTGCAGCTCCTTTTTCTTTTAAATAGGATGCTGTGTTGTATAATCAAGCCCTCTTTGAACTGGCAGCTTCTTTCCCTCCAAGAAGAAACAGATTGTTCCCTGTGAAGAAAGGACCAGGATACAAAGTTGTGGAGGAAAAAATGCAGCCGTGAGAAGGATTACCTTTTTTTTCTGTCCAAGTTAGCAACAGAGTGAGAAAACAGTTTCTTTCTGACAAAAGTAAATTTAAGATTTCTGCAAAAAACTCTATGAAACAGGATGAGATTCTTCTTCTCTCCCTGTTTATGCCTCACCAACACCACAGTGGTGTTGAGTACACTGTGGGCCTGGCATAGCGATGTTGGCACGGACAAGCTTAGAGGCTAGAAATCAATAGCCACCAACGTGCAACTGCATCAAGACTGTTACTGAGAGAAAAGGCAGGGATGAAGAGGCTGTTTTGTGCAAGTGGAAGGTGCTCACACACGGTTTTGAGCCCAATATGTAAGTCACTGCACATCAAAAATCCCTGATCAGAAGCAGATCAAGAGGCAGAGCAATCAAGGCCCTCCAGTGGGCTCTTAATCATCAAATACCAGACTGATATCTAGGATATTAAATATTTGGAGATGTCAGGTACTCTGCATCCAAGACACTAAACTACATGCAAATGAGAGACAACGACAAAGATGAAGCAGTATCAATAGTTTGCATATACCAAATTTTGAATATATGTATGTATGTATGTATGTATGTATGTATGTATGTATGTATGTATGTATGTATGTATGTATGTATGTATGTATGTATGTATGTATGTATGTATGTATGTATGTATGTATGTATGTATGTATGTATGTATGTATGTATGTATGTATGTATGTATGTATGTATGTATGTATGTATGTATGTATACACAGTATGTGTGTATAGATAGCACTGTTTCACAATAGAAATAATCTTTTTATAGTTAGTTTATACGGTAATCCAATATATTCCAGTCTAATCTAATCCCAACTACAGTATGTATAGTGAATCTTCACTTTCATTAAGTCTCCTGCATCCATGCATGAGGGGACAGTGGTAAAGAAGAACTCCCTTTAAACAGGTGAAAGGCTGTGAGCACAAGAAAGCAATTCCACCAAACAAAAAGAGGTTACCGGTAGTCTACAGATATTCGCTGTGAGACATAAAAAGAGAAGCATGATGTTAATAACAGCAATAATTGCATATACATATAGTATATGAAGAGCAGAATGAGGAAAGAGCCCAGTGAGTCATGGCAGATTCCCAGAAACCTAGGCCTACTTGATATAATCAGAGAAAAAGTAAGTAGGGTGGGATGAGAGGCAGATGAAAAGGCGATCGTTGTAAAGACAGAAGGGCCAAATCGTCAGAAGCAGAATGAAAAGAGATATGAAAAGGAGGATGCAAAGGGGCTGTTGGAAGAAAGCAAAGGGTATAAAAAGCTTGTCAGATGCAAAAGCAGTGAGAGGACTTATTATGTGATATTAAACACATTTTCTTGCACAATATTTTAAATTTTGTATGTGGAGGAAAATCCCCACGATGCCGCAGATCTGTAGTAATTGTCCTGCTGTAGCTGCTGCGGGCGGCATCATTCCATAGGTTGATACCTACTTGCTGCTGTGCATGTTTTTTTCTTACTCTCTTGCTTACGTGACGACAAATGAAATTTGTCAGTTGGAAAAAGCTTCAGTACAACAGATAACCCAGATATAAATAATACTCATTCTGTTAATAAAAGCTTCATTTAAGCACTGCAATGATGAGATAGGTGTTGTTTAAGGTTCACAGAAAAAAATCTCCTGACATTACACAACCGTTAATTTTACAAAAATGTGTCATTCGCCCTTTAATTACATCCATTATGAGCAAAACACCTCCATTTTTTGGTGCTCTGAGGTATTAGGACAACTGACTACAAAGACGTTAACTGGGCCAGGTCCAGTAGATTCCTTCATTACTTCAAGACAAATGTGGTGGATAAAGGTCTGAAGTTGACAACCTACATAAATCTGTAAGGGAAAACCTTAAACTGTAAATTTGTCCAAGTCAGCAGTTTTGGGCACCCTTTAAGAGAAAGGAAGCATTCATGAGCTCAATCGCATCAGGAAGCCTGGAAGACCATAGAAAACAACAAAAGTAGATGATTGTAGAATCCCTTCCTTGGTGAAGAAAAACCCCTTCATAACATCTCTAGAAGGTAGGTGTATCATTGACAAAATCTACTATTAAGACACTTTCATCAATAAAGACAGATCATTTACAAGAAAGTGTAAAGCACTGGTAACATTCAAGAACAGGGATGCTAGATGTGAATTAAAGAAAACTGCAGATTTCTTTTCTTTCTTGAGAGGAAGACCATAAGAATATTAGTCAGATGGTGCAAATGCTGTAATTTATTATGGTATATTCAAATTCAATACTATACATCAACAGGTTTTTTTTTACAAAACCACAGGAGGATCAAATCCATGCAAAGTTGAGCTCAATCAAATCAGTTGGGCTCAGTGTGGAAGCTTCTCTCTTTACTGTGTTCAACAGTAAAGATCACAGACGACTTCCAGAAATCAGCATAAAACGTATGATACATCTCATCAGTTTGAAATAGCAGTTACCACCCAATTCTAGTGTGCTGTTCAGCCGTGATGCTCTGGGGGGGCTGCGGGAGTAAGTAAGGCTGGACCACTCATCCAAGTACAAGTGAGGACCAAATCCTGGAGACTGAAGCACTTTCCTGGCACTTTTATTCATTCAAATCCATCTTTGTGTTTACACAAACCAAGAAGTTGTGTGCAAGTGAACTTACATTGAAAAAAAAGAAAAACGTTCATAAAGTTTTAATGGAAAAGTTCAAAAGGTCCATAAAAATCATTCATGTCTCAGTCTTTGATGATACTAGAAATATGACATAAAATACTTGAGAAGTGAATTCTTACGCTTTTGTCATACTGTTTTTTTTTTTTTTTTTTAGGGGGGTAATGTTCCAATGGCTCATGTGTAAATGTGGTTGTAATATGTTGAAATATGTGGAATATACAAGCCTAAAATATGAAAAGTAAGCACATTTTGCATCAGGTCTGATTGAGTCAAAGCTGAGATCTGCTTCGAGTCTTTGTAGTAAATGTATCTTTCCATCATGTTGCAGGACAGCTCATGCGCAGGGCAAAGCGGAGGCAGCGGTGGGAGCGGCTCAGAAGGCCCAGGAGGAGAGTCGCATGGCGAGGGTCACTGCCAAGCAGTTCTCCCCGTCTTTCCAGCACCCAGGAAACGGTGGGCTCAAGCACAACACACACACATACAAACACACACACCATACAGATATATTTATAGATGTATGTATCTATGTAGGAGCCAAGCAGACTTATATGTACCAACACGTGTGTGCACGTGTGTGTGGGTTGGGGATAAAGGTCAGTGTCAGCCTCCCTCCAGCTTTGCGGTTCTGCCTCTGTCACTCACACCTGTAGAGCGCAGCAGGTGGCCGGTGGAAACCAGCGTTCAGCGGGACACTCGTGCACATACCGACTTTCCAACACGTAATGTACACTTCCCCGGACCAAACACACACACAGAACCAGGGCGACAGTGACTGCTCTTTTGCCATTTTTATGCTCTAAGCATCCTTTTCCCTCACACCCCCCAAAGAAAACGTTTCATGTCAACAAGCATTAATGCTGACATTTAACAGCATGTTTGTTTGGACATCCTGGCCATCATTATCTCCCCTTGCTGTTTCCCTTTTATCTGCTTAGAGATGAAAAATAAGAAAAATAAGCATTGTGTGAAAAGTTGAGAGGGGCAGAGGTGGTCGGAGAAGGGGGGGGGTTGAGCGATTCTCTCTTTGTTCTCTCAAAGTTACACACCTCTTGAGAAATGGACACTAAAACAACCTGCAACACAACTGAGTCATGTCTCTGAGATAGCTTTCATACTGAAATGTGGTTCTCTAACTCTTGAGACTGTTGTCTCCAACAGGTCAGGACATGCAGCTTCAGCATCATTTAAATCCTTTGAATGGGTGGGGGGGGGTCTGCGGTGCGAGTGAAGTGCTGGTATTCTTCCATCTGTCAGTATTCACAGAACTCCTGTATGCTTGGGGTGAATCAGAAGTCAGTTTGGGAACACGTCTAATAAAGTCTCGGGATTATGCCTCCAGGGGCAGAGGCCAAAATATCCGGGCTCATGGCGTGGCCAGGTCAAGCTTGAATGAAAACCATCAGATAAAAAGACTTTGTCTTCCATTTGCCATTGTTTAATGGGAGGTACATCAAAATAAAGAACATATCATTGATAAAATGATAACTGATTATTTTGGTTTTATTTTGGCAAATGTATCACACACAGTTACTGACGTATGCCCAACCGTGACGGGACTCCGGGGAAGATCCAGGACATTATTATCTGTTTGCTGTCCCAGGAACACCTTGGTATCCTCCAGGAGGAGCCGGAGGGGGTGATCTGGGAGAGGGAGGACTCTCTGCTAATATTGTTGACTCTATCAAACCCAAATGAGCAGATATTAAAGGTTGGATGGATGCTGATTACTTGCGTAAACATTCTGATTGTCCTCCCTTCCCATTGCTACATCCAAACTTCCTCAGAGGAACAGCATCCTCAAGCAAAAGGCTACGTTGCGATGAAGATTTGGGTCATGGTTAAGATCAGTGCAGAACATGTTTCTAACCCTTCTGGGAGCATTCTCACACACTTCCCCATCTGTGACACTAAGACACATCTGGACTGGAAACCTTTTTCTGAAAGTGACACAGCATTGTAGAGCAGGAGACAGGTCTGGCAGAGCTGAAGTTTATTTAAGGAAAAGAAAGTAGAGTCGCTTGGATATTGTATTGGATATTAGACATCAGGGGTGATGTCTAAAGCTTTGGTGGGTATTTATCCTTTCCCAAAGGCACATAAGAAACAGAGACGGTTGTGGAAGCCAAGGCAAAGATGCAGAAATCATTCCCGGGAACTATAAACAAGCTGTTGCCTTTTGATAAGCTGCTACTGGTGAAAGTAGATGTTCCATAGACATAGTTGGAACAGCAAATGTTTATCACTATTTGGCAAAGATGAACAGAAACAAGTGTGATTAAAACATTCATATTTTTGGAGCATTTCAGCAAACATATATTAAATTACCTTTATAAAAAATGCTGTTGCTATTTTGTGGTCTGGTGTATGTAGAGGTGGAGAGAACCCAGATCCAGGCTAACAGGCAGCTGGAAGTTAAATAAAAAAGAGCAACTTTATAAAATAACTAAGGGCACTGCAGACGCAGACGTTCCACAACATCAATCCAAATGCACGAAAAGCGATGTACGTAGTCACAAAGATCTGACACTGAACAAAGGAAATCAAGAGGGATAAATACCAAGAGAGGTAATGAATAACATCACATTGGTGTGCAGCGTTCAGTCGCTAAAACCTGCTTGGGGCACAAAACTATATGAATCAAAACAATTTTTTTAGTTTAAGCTGATATTTTAATTTTCTTTTTCTCTTCAGAAAAAAAAAAAAAAAAATTATATATATATATATATGCACACTAGAACAGTGTTACCTTACTGTAATTAGACGTCAAGCCAACAGTAGGTTTTTAGCGTAAAATTTGTATATCTATATCATAATCCAGTTATAATCAAAACGTTGGAATACAATGTTGTTCCAACCTCACACTAACTTCAGGTGTCTGCTATAGCTGGCAGCAATGAATCAGAGAACAGGATGCTTAACTCTTCCAGTTTTTATTAATGGATTTGTGATTGACAAATGATTTAAAATGTGAAAGTATTTTTCTGTTTTAATTACAACTAACCAATATTCTCAGTTATTGTGAACGAGTTGAATAAAGTTTGACTTACCAGACTGTTTTATTTCGCTTTATAGGTCCGCAATATGTAAGGTCTGAGCTGAAATAGGGAAACATTTAGGTTTTGCTGCTCCATATATTTGGAACCAGCACCAAGCCTGCCGGAACCTCAAAAATCAAGTCTCATTTCATAAATTCAGACTGATTTAAATATTCTGAATGCAGCATTATCTGGCTGCCCATAGCTACAATCCTCGGTAGTCCTGTTTGTATCTTGAAGAATTTAGTGTGGTGTCTGCTATATCATTTTAGGCCTTATTGTTGGGAGTCTTTGTTGGGTTTGTTGATGTTTTGTGGTGTATATGTTAACATTTATGTGTATATTGGAAGTATGTGGGCTGTTTAATGATTGTTGCTTTGCCTGCTGTTTGTGGACGAAACTAAACTTCATCCCCTGACCTAAAACCGTTCTGGAAATAGGCTGTAAATATGTTTTTTTTCTGCTGGAATGTTGGACATTTTGACATGGGGGGTCAGTGGAGATTGGACTCTGCTTTTGAGGCAGCCTCTAGTGGTCAATCAAGGAACAGTACTCCCTCGTTGGCTCGACATAGAGAAACTGGATGTTGCCCCCTGGTTTTTAACGCCCAGGATATCCTCAAAGTGTGAATTTCGCAGGCTTATCCAGGCTGTCAATATAATGGTTCTGGTAGGCTATACCATGACGCAGGATATATGTTATTGTTTACTTTACTGCCCAACCATAATGTTTTTTAATTTTATTTCAAATTGGGCATTTTTATTGCATATCCATGCAGCAAGGCTACTTTAGTGCAGCAAAGGATCTCAAAAGAAAGACATAAAAAGGTTGGGTTCCCCTCCTACATCTAGTCTTTTTTATTGAGAAGAAAGCACTATTATTTTCCTGTCACGTGCGTTATTGGTGCAGTCGCTGTTGCCAGTGTGCTGCTGGTTAGCAGTTCTCCGTGCATCTGAAAGTGATGCAAAAGAGCCCCCCATACAGGGAAAACTGTATTTAAGTGCTTTTGACTAGAAGTCTGTATGTGAGGAGTGTTAAGTGAGAATATGTTGGAGAGAGAAAACCAGTTCTCCCTGTGAAAGAAAAGTAAGAAAACCAGCAGTGATTATTATTTGAAGTCTTCTAGTGTTATCTAGAAGACTGAGGGGAGAAGAAATCAGGTACTTTATAATATATAATAACCACTTTATTTGTCAGTACACATGGAAACACATTGAAATGTGTCCCCTGCTTTTAACCCATCACTAGTTTCTCAGGTGTTTCTTCACTGATCAAAATGTTGTACTTCTGTTTAATCTTATGCTGAAATTTCAAATCGTAACCATGCAAAGCCCTCAGGTGTGACTCTAGCGGCCTCACCTCCCCCCGATTTCTGACATGTTTTGTTGTGTCACCTGCAGGTATGGAGATGCAGCGCCCCAAACGGCAGGTGTCCAGCGAGGTGGAGGGCGAGGGTTTGTCCAGCAGTGTTGGGACGGCTGAAAGTCCAGACCTCTACACCAAGAGCGTGGGCTCCGATGACCCGTCCAATGACGCCGCCACGCCGGACCTCAGCCCCCCCTCTTCCTCACCCCAGCACACGCCGCCGGCCCCCGTACGGCCGTCCCACCGCAGCAAGAGCGCCCGCTTCCACCGGCAGACCGCCGTGGACCACGTGGACCACGGGGACCGGGGGGAGAAAGGTGGAGGGGGGCCGTCCGAGATCCAGGTGCTGATGGAGGGAGGGGGGGGAGGAAAGGGGGAGTACACGCGGGCCAACAGCTGGACGGAGGACAAGAGGAGGGGGGTGTTTCACAAGGGCGGGGGTGGGGTTGGCGGGCGGGGGGTGACCCGGACCAACGGACACAAACACAGCTCGTCCAACCACAAAGCGCGGGAGCACGGCTCGTCCAACCACAGACAGGCCCGGGGGGAGCGCTGGCTGGAGTCGTCCTCGTCGGCCACGTGGACGTCCGGGCACAGGGGCGTGCACGGCCGGGGGGGCCGCCTGCTGGAGCAGGACGAGGAGAAGATCAGCAACTACGAGATGGAGATGAAGCCTTTACAGCCGCGGTCCTCCGCCTCCCACAAGGCCCACGGGGAGGAGAGGCACGGGCCCCCCCACGAGGAGGAGCGCCCGCACGGGGGGCAGCGCCAGAGGCACAAGACCCGAGAGGGGCGCGAGGGGGGCAAAGACTCGGTGCTCAAGCTGGACAGAGCGGGCGAGAAGGTGGACTCCCGGCCCCTACGCAGGGACCTCACCCTCTCCCCCCCTCTGCATTCCTCCCCCATCACACCAGACACGGAGCTCAGCCTCGCGCAGGGCAAAGGCAACTCGGTAAGTCTGAACTAGCCAGCACCACTCTGAAGCAGGGGCGTTCACCTACGTTTCAGGGGCGTCCAGGTCCTCACACCTCCCTCTGGGGGGAGAAACGTCACCGCTGGATAGGGACACACATTCTTTGAATGACCAACTCTTTGAAATAATGTAAGTCTTTGTCCATGTATGCCGTTGACCCAATCCCAACGGATCCTGGAACCTGAGAAGCGCAGCGTTGCGCTGATATATGAAACATCCACGTGTTGGTTTGTCTGGTGCACCATAAGAAAACCAGTGAACAGAATCAAATGTTAATACAAGCTTTTATTATATCATGTACAATATTTTCCAGGAGGTACACTTAACACTCAAACCACATAGGTAGGAGAGAAATGCCTAATGTGTAATCAACCCAGTCGTATTTATACTGAAAAGGGAGGTGTTTTGTACATGAACCCCATCTGTGGATCCAGCTGCAGGGAAAGACACCCAAACATGTCACACCTTCAGCCTTATTTCTCTGTTGATTTCATCCTAGTGTCAACCCAGAAAACAGGATGGGACCCATCAGTGTTAAAACAGCTGTTTCTCTTTGTTGTCTTCACCTAAAGAAGAGAAAACAGCTCAACTATCTTAACAGTAGCAACCACCAGTGTAGAATCTTATAGAAAAACCCTTCAAGCCTTTAAACAAATGTCATAAAATCCTAACATATATATTCTGGGGTCCTAGGCAAAAATCCACAGGGGGCCCCTCCAGCTAATTAATTTCCTGCACTACTTCCCACTTTATTGATGCATTTTTTGTTCCTCCTGTTTTGTTTTGTTTTGTTTTGTTTTGTTTCTAAATTTATAGTTTTGTCCCTGATTTTTTTCCCCATTTATTCACCCAGTGCTCCTACATAAGTCAGTCCTGGGCATTGCTCCCTCTACCAACCCCGGGAGGTCCCTGCACTGAGCTCAGGTCTCCTCCTTACCTGAGGAGAGAGCAGGCTGCATCTTTTCACCAGACAGGGTGGGGTTTCTCCGACCGGACGTAGCGCGTGGAAGGATCACGTTATTCCGGCCAGATCCCTCCCATCCCATCTGGCGCCCCGGTTGGCCAGAGGGGGCAGTATAGCCCAGGACTGCTGCATGTTTTTGTGAGGGTAGCTCACATTAGCTACCCAAGGGAACGAGGGGGAAATAACGCAAACTCCACACAGAAAGGCCCTTTCGCCAACCCCACCCAGGGTGTGGGCACCGAAGTCATGGGGGAACTAACACGCACTTCTACCTCTAACTCAGGGTCTTCTAGCTGTGAGACGGCTGCACTACCAGCTGCACACCGTTCCCCCTTCTTACGTTGCTCATTGGCAGGTGAATAGCTTCTCTTCATCAGGTTTGGTTACAAAGGTGCACTGCTTGCTTTTGCCAGAGCCAGAGGTGACGAAGCTCTCCGCCAGCCAACCACTCTGTCATTGCAAATTGTCATTGTCTGTTGTGATTCAAAGTTGGCCGGCCGCCAGGGCCCCATCCTGGCTCGGGGCCCCCTTCTGGCTCTGACCCCTGCAGCGCAAAGC
Source organism: Cololabis saira (assembly GCF_033807715.1). Lineage (NCBI taxonomy): Eukaryota > Metazoa > Chordata > Actinopteri > Beloniformes > Belonidae > Cololabis > Cololabis saira. The sequence continues at coordinate 19,889,469 of NC_084591.1, read as the reverse complement.
GGCGCTTCTCAGCTTTCAGAATCTGTTGGAACTACGTCGATAGCGTAAACGGTAGAAGAGTTACGGTATTTCAAAGAATGTGTGTCATTTTTCTGTTGCTGGCAACAGCATTTACATGAAACTACTATGAATTAATAATAGCACCAGATTTCCAGCGATCCCGGCAAAAGCTCTTCAGAGCCCGGATCCGGACTGTTGTCGCTAGTCGGTGGCCCTGCCTCTACATGATTTAAACTAAAGTTTCTTCCAACCACCTGTGGTGAGATTGGACCGTTGCATCAGCCCCCATTCTCATTAAAATCAGTCCAATATATGATCCCTCAGTCACGCAAACAATTAAGCAGTGCAGTGTTGCCTTCTAAAGTACATTGTAACGCTATTTTAAGATTATGTGCATTTGAATGCAGAAATAGTATAAACTTTGTCCTACCGGCTCCACCCACCCATCCATTATATTGACTGATTGATTGTTTCAGTTTTATTGTCATTAAACATGTAAAATACAGGGTAACGAAATGCCGATTGACATCTAATCAGATGTGCAAAAGCAGCAAGTCCAGTATGTACAGAAAAATCCGTATAGAGTAGATATTTACTATATTAATATACAAGTGGGTCATATAAGATGTAGTATGAACACTATATACAGATAAACTAAATGTAGGTGTATATACTGTACAGATGTGTATAGATGTGCAATGATCAGGTGTACAGAGTGCATATATATGAGGATATATACGTTAGGTGAGCACTGTAACAGTGTAAGTACCAGGAATGGTTTGTAGAAGGAGTGGGAGAGAGCCGCTGGAGCAGAGAGCAGAGCAGGGAGAGAGGAGGTGCCGTCGTAGACATCGCTTCTTCTGGACATCGTTGTTGGGGGGGAGTGTAGTCCTTGTAATGCATTGGGTGGTCTTCACCCCCTATTGCAGTGCCATCCATCCATCTATCCCCCCAACCATAACATAGCAAATGTAGTACAAAAGTCCCAGACTTAATTATAAAAACAATATAGAGGTTTTTACAATTGAGTAAGAGAGGGGAATAGAAAAAAAAACAATTAACTGAGAGTATCGGGGATTTTGAATTCAGATTGGTAATGTTTTTTTTTCTTTTGACTTCTTGATGTGGAGAGTGAGTTGAATAGGAATCAGCAGATATAGACGATAGGAATGTAGATAATTAGACAGAATCTAAGCAGTACCCAAACTCAGTCATTAACACTAAGACATTTCAAGAAATGTTCTATTAAAAAAAAAGAATATTTTAGTGTGGAAAATAATTTACTGTTGTGAACATAATTTTTGGCCAAGAAGAATAACAAATTAGTTAAAAATCTCCTTCATACTCATGTCCACGCTTTGATGGAAGTCAAGCATAACATGATTCCAAAGTCAACTGAAAGTGTTTCGATATTTTGAAACAGATAAAAATAGAAAATTGTTGCTGCGATAGTTTGAAATGTGGACGGAACAGATGAGCAACAGTTTCAGGAGAAACATCACTACAAGTACAGCTTGTATGAAGAATAGGTTCAAATTTCTGAGGCTAGGTTTTAGTTGGGTAAAAATCTGTGTAGCTGTTTGAGAGATACGTCTTTAATTTAAAAATAATTCGATAATGATTGAGCAGAAACCATACTTGCTCCGATATCACATCATCCGCATCACCATGCTACTGGGAGCTCGCACATTTGTTTTTGTACTAAAGAGTCAGTCACATGCGGCCGAAGTTGCACCCAAACTCACCTTTAAACTCATTTATGACAGGAAAGAAACTGGATCTGCTCAAAAACACGCCTGTGTCTGATTATGATGCAACCTTGGTAAGTTAGCTGGAGGAGGTGAAGTCATGGAAAGCTTTTTTAGATATTGGAATAATTATGACCCCTTTGAAGTTTAGTCAAAATCAGGTAAGCTCCATCTTCCCACCTGAAGACTCGTGTGACCTTGTGTGAGTGTTTCTAGAAATGTAACTTTATTTTAAGAGTCTATTCATTATAATAGTCTAATTGAAACAGGAACTCAAAGTCTGACTAGAAACCCAATAACAGTTTGTGTGCTGTCATCTAGAAGATATTGAGCACAAGCTGTGCATGATTAGATCAAATTTTCAGCGGCAGATACACTTTCTCATTTATTAGCGAGCGCCACACAGACATGTTTGCCCTGAAAACATTCTTAATCCTCTCAGAAGGAAACGGCTGCAAAGTAGACCGGAAGAGACGGCGCTGTTTCCCCTGGTCGTTAATTTGTTATGGCTCAATAACAAACATAACTAGAAAATTTCACGAAATTTTGACATGGGCATGCCCTACGGCCCATTCGACCCCTCCAGCTGCTTTGGTTTAGGGCTGTAGTGGTTGTGTTCGGGGTGGTTCTATGTCAGTTTGAGGTGTTTACAGTTGTATTGCATTCATTCCTGTGCTCCCAATAGTTATTAAAGGTGTGCGCTTTTTGGCGTCTAGCGCCCCCCACGGTGACACTTTTGACTGAAAAAAGTAATGCCCATCGAGGCAACATGGAGACGCATCTAACGATGTATGCCATGCATGGGTGCACGTTGCGGTTCAGGCTACATTAATGGATAGGTTTTTGTTTCACCGTGGTAAAAAAATCCCATCCGAATGAATGGGGCCATTTGGCATGGATTTTGACATAAAATTTCCTTAAATCCCAGCTTCATGAAATTTGAATATGTTGACGGCCACAGCGTGCCGAGTCGGGGAACATTTGTACGATGTCTCTACGATAATCTGTCGCCTAGCAACAAGCGTCCAAAGTCAAATGGAAATTTAAAAAAAAAATGAAAGGTCAATATCGCAAAAATTTTAATAATTGGCATAATGAGCTTGTACGGCCCGTTAGTGCCAATCGGGCCAAGTGTTTGAAAGTTTGAACGATGTCTCTACGATAAAGTTCGACCGAGCAATAAGCGTCTGAATTTTTGCCTTTTTTTTTGCTTTATGGCATCTAGCGTTGCCACGGTAACACTTTTGACTGAGAAAAGTAATGCCCATCGAGGCACGATGGAGACGCATCCAACGATATATGCCATGCATGGGTGCACATTCCGGTTCGGGCAGCATTAACAGATTGTTTATTCACATGGTCCCCCATACAAATGCATTGGTTTTTGTTGCCATGGTAACAAGCCCCATAGGATAGAATGGGACAATTTGGCTTTAATATCTCAAAAGCTGTAAACGACAGCGTAATGAGACCTCAGTATGTTGTAGTCCACATCAACCTGAGTCTTTTAACGTTGGAACCAAGTCTCTGCGATACCGCGTTGCCGCGCAACAAGCATCCGAAGTTCCGTTAGCATCAAAATGAACAATGTGGAATATCTCAAAAACCGTAATAGCAAGCATGACGAGACTAAAATATGTTGCAGTACAAAGCGTCCCGGGTTGGTCAATGTTGTAATGATGTCTGTACGATAAACCGTTGCCTAGCAACAAGCGTCCAAAATAAAAGTGATTTTTTTTTTAAATTGAAAGTTAAATATCGCAAAAACCGTAATAACTAGAATGATGAAGTTGTATGGTCCTTTAAAAACTATCGGGCCGAGTGTTTCAAAGTTTGAACGATGTCTCTACGATAAAGTTCGGCCGAGCAATAAGCGCGGGAATTTTCGCCTTTTTTTTTGCTTTTTAGCAACTAGCGTTGCCATGGTAACCCCTATTACTGAGAAAAGTAATGCCCATCGAATCACGATGGAGACGCATCCAACGATGTATGCCATGCATGGGTGCACGTTGCGGTTCGGGCCGTATTAATGGACGAAAAAAAGTGCGGAATAATAAGAATAACTAGACAAAATTCCCGGGAAATTTTGAAGTGCCACGGACTACTGCCGGATGATCGCGGGGCTTATTTGCACCCATGAAGGTCAAGGACTCGATACTTAGTCATTTGACACCACCCATGACTCTCTATGTCAAACCATTCAAAAGTTATTACAGAAAACATGTAATAGGCTAATAAAACCGCTAACAAGACCGCTAACGGGACCGCTAACGGGATAGCTAACAGAACCGCTAACGGAACCTCTAACGGGATCGCTAACTGAACCGCTAACGGGATCGCTAAAGGGATCGCTAACGGGACCGCTAACCGAGCCGCTAACGGAATCGCTAACCGAGCCGCTAACAACCGCTAACGGAACCGCTAACGGGACCGCTAACGGGACCGCTAACGGGACCGCTAATGGGATCGCTAACGGAACCGCTAACGGGACCGCTAACGGGATCGCTAACGGGACCGCTAACCGAGCCGCTAATGGGGTCGCTAACGGGACCGCTAATGGGGTCGCTAACGGGACCGCTAACAACCGCTAACGGAACCGCTAACGGGACCGCTAACAGAACCGCTAACGGGATCGCTAACAACCGCTAGCGGAACCGCTAACGGGACCGCTAATGGGATTGCTAACGGGACCGCTAACGGGGTCGCTAACTGGACCGCTAACGGGATCGCTAACTGGACCGCTAACGGTACCGCTAACGGGATCGCTAACGGAATCGCTAACTGAACCGCTAACGGGACCGCTAACCGAGCCGCTAACGGGATTGCTAACCGAGCCGCTAATGGGATCGCTAACGGGACCGCTAACAACCGCTAACGGAACCGCTAACAGGACCGCTAACAGAACCGCTAACAGAACCGCTAACGGGACCGCTAACAACCGCTAGCGGAACCGCTAACGGGACCGCTAACGGGGTCGCTAACTGGACCGCTAATGGGATTGCTAACAGGACCGCTAACGGGGTCGCTAACTGGACCGCTAACGGGATCGCTAACTGGACCGCTAACGGTACCGCTAACGGGATCGCTAACGGAATCGCTAACTGAACCGCTAACGGGACCGCTAACCGAGCCGCTAACGGGATTGCTAACCGAGCCGCTAATGGGATCGCTAACGGGACCGCTAACAACCGCTAACGGAACCGCTAACAGGACCGCTAACAGAACCGCTAACAGAACCGCTAACGGGACCGCTAACAACCGCTAGCGGAACCGCTAACGGGACCGCTAACGGGGTCGCTAACTGGACCGCTAACGGGATCGCTAACTGGACCGCTAACGGGACCGCTAATGGGATCGCTAACGGAATCGCTAACTGAACCGCTAACGGGACCGCTAACGGGATCGCTAACAACCGCTAGCGGAACCGCTAACGGGACCGCTAACGGGGTCGCTAACTGGACCGCTAACGGGATCGCTAACTGGACCGCTAACGGGACCGCTAACGGGATCGCTAACGGAATCGCTAACTGAACCGCTAACGGGACCGCTAACCGAGCCGCTAACGGGATCGCTAACCAAGCCGCTAACGGGATCGCTAACGGGATCGCTAACAACCGCTAACGGGACCGCTAACGGGATTGCTAACGGGACCGCTAACGGGGTCGCTAACTGGACCGCTAACGGGATCGCTAACTGGACCGCTAACGGGACCGCTAACGGGATCGCTAACAGGACCGCTAACAGAACCGCTAACGGGACCGCTAACACCAATAACACTACCATCCCATAATAAACACCTACCATCCCATAATAACACTAACATCCCATAATAACACTAACATCCTATAAAAACACCTGCCATCCCATAATAACACTAACATCCTATAAAAACACCTGCCATCCCATAATAACACTAACATCCTATAAAAACACCTGCCATCCCATAATAACACTAACATCCTATAAAAACACCTGACATCCCATAATAACACTAACATCCTATAAAAACACCTGTCATCCCATAATAACACTAACATCCTATAAAAACACCTGCCATCCCATAATAACACTAACATCCTATAAAAACACCTGCCATCCCATAATAACACTAACATCCTATAAAAACACCTGCCATCCCATAATAACACTAACATCCTATAAAAACACCTGACATCCCATAATAACACTAACATCCTATAAAAACACCTGCCATCCCATAATAACACTAACATCCTATAAAAACAACTGACATCCCATAATAACACCTATCGTGTGTGTGTGTGTGTGTGTGTGTGTGTGTGTGTGTGTGTGTGTGTGTGTGTGTGTGTGTGTGTGTGTGTGTGTTCATCTAAGGTTAAAAGGTCAGGGTTCAGATTTCTCCATTTTCCAGGTTATACTATGAATTCTGTACTGAGTGAGTCATGTGACCAGTTCTGGGTCAGTCTAATCAGTACAGCTGAGCTCTGGTTGCTACGGGCAACAAGAGCCTGATACAGAGGGAGCGGGAATGACTCAGCTGGATTTTTGGTTGTGACAAACCTGAAATCATTCCACTTTGCGCTCAAACCGTAGCTCTTAGCAGAAAAACGAAAACATTTTGAGAAACGGAGAACCTACCAGATTATCTAAATGTTATTTTCATACAGATATTCCTTAAAATGTGTTAGTAACGGCAATTCGAAAACAAAAATGAGATTTTTTTTAAGAAAACTTCATTTAACATGGGAGTCAATGAAGAGAGAGACAGGAACTGGCGTGTCTGTTGGCGCCCCCGTTAAAATTTTGTGCACACCACGCCTGTCAAAGTCACATTTTATAAATCACAACACCTATGTCTATATTCTGACCAAAAATTATCTGTCTACCTTTTACGGTTTGGCCGTGACCTCGAGTTACAAATAAGAAATCATGTTTTTTTTCCAGTGTAACTACACTCTAGCAAACTGACTCCCGTGCTCTAGATTTGAAAAAAAGTGATTTCCAGTCCTCGCTTGAGGGCTCATATCTTGAAAAGTGTACATTTTAGGAAAAAACTGTTTCGGGTTTGGAGAGAGAAGAGAAGTTTTCCTCCGTTTTGAAGTTTGAATGACGTTTCTACGTGCAAGTATGAGAAAGATACGTGACTCAGAAAAAAGGTGAATTTTGTCTTTTTTCTCGACATTTTCCCATCCGCTTTGAATGGCGCCATAGGAATACATAGGGAAAATGAGCTCCCCATTAGTTTGGAAATTTGGAAATGTTTTTGCACTTCGTGCAAAAACTATTCGTGCCATCGTTCTGAAAATCCACAGGACTGTAGTTAAATTCAGGGCCTACAACTTTCTAAATCGGTTCATAATTTTTCGAGTAACGGTGTGCGAGTGGTGAGGCCCCAAAGTTCACGCAATGCGTTCCGGATGGGGCAAAAAGCGCACGTTTGTGCACGTTGCGCAAAAACGTGCACGCCAATCGCTAATAAAAGTCATACCCATCGATTCCCGATTAAGGCGCACGTTTCTACGTTTTTACTTTTCGCGTTTTCTCAAAGCTGTAGGAGGAGTAGCCGGACAAAGTTTTTACGGAAGAATATATAATAAATAATAAATAAGCCTGAGCAATAGTATGAGTGCCTCGTGCTGCGCACGAGGCACTCCTCCTCCATTGAGCTTGCGCAGCTCAATGGAGGAGGCGTGCCACGTGGCGCAGCCGTGGCACTAATAATAATAAGAAAAGGGAAACCTTTTCTAGATACTAATATATCGCCTTCATTTTCATGTTTTTCCTCATTTTTTCGGCCGTGTTTTACTTTTTGGGGATTTTTTTTTTCCACATCAGTGCGGGGTCATGCTGTACACCCGCTGGTGCGCAGTGGGACTTTTGCGACTTTAGCATGCTAGCAGCATTGCCCTTTGGGCCATTCTGGACGATTGCAATATGGTCATGCCACTACTTGGCATGCCCATAATAAGATGTCTCAGCTCATGTGTCTTATTTGTGGAGATCCGGCCATCATCATCTCCTCTAGTTGTGATACAATGTCCCCGAGTTTAAGTCCTGATCTGTTTCCAGATGTCGGGTCTCTGCTTTAGGGCTTTTAGAGCTGAATTATCACAGTTTATTCTAACAGAAACAAACTGGGGAGTTCTGTTTCAATCTGTCTCAACCGATCTACTTGATGAGCAAACTTTACTTCAAGTGAAAAAAAGTCCAAACGCTCCATAAAAGCAGGGTGAAGAAAGATTGACGATAGGCGAGTATCTTGCTCTGGGCTTATGATGTAGCCAGTCATTAAACATCTTTGAGCTCACATTAAAGGACTTTATAGGTGGCAGGGAAGGGCAATGGTAACATTTAAAAGCTAGGTGGAGAGATGAACTGGGTCAGTGCAGGCTTGGAAGAGTTTAATTGCAACAGGTGAGAAGGTATGATGTCCTCTCACTCTATAGTCTTGCAGTACATCTATGCACATAGCAGGTTTATTTCATCCCAGGTCCCATCAGCCTTGTGGTTTTAGTCAGGCGGCTGGTTGAACAGCAACTGCAAGACTATTTAATGTATCACCTTTAAAAAATCAAATTAAAAAATTGCATAGGCATTTAACTATTAATGGTAAACATACAGAAAACCCATTACTATTCTAGAGGTGTGTCAAA